>NW_019416356.1:295678-609111 GCF_000390285.2 Anoplophora glabripennis
TATATTATACAAATAAAATAAGTAAAAAAAAATTGTGTGATTATTTATATGCAGCGTAGCAATGTTTTTTATGATTGATTATATTTAAAAATCGATTATAATAAAAACATTTTACATTAACATTGGTAAAAGGGTAGTTTATAAGAGTTGGAAATGGCAAAGTAAAATATTCTTTCATAAGTAATATAATGGAATTTTTATTTTAAATTATTGCACAATTATAACATTCCAAGATTTAAGACGTATTTTTTTTATAATTTATTTAGCACAGGGGTGATTTATAAGGGTTGAAAAGTGTTATGAGATACAAATTCTTTCATACGCAATGAGGTAATTTTTATTTTAAATAATCGCACCGTTAAAGCATTCCAAGCTTTTAAAAAGTAATTTTTTATCATATTTGTCAACAGGGGTGGTTTTTAGGGGTTGAAAGGGAAAAATTCTTTTATTAGCTATAAGGTAACTTTTATTTTAATTAATTGCACAATTTAATCATTCCAAATCTTTAAAAAGTAATTTTGTATTATTTTTTGCATAGGGGTAGTTTTTAAGGATTAAATAAAGGGTCGAAAAGATCAAATATATCATAAAACATGTTCGAGAACATGGAACATTATTTAATCTTTGCTTAAAACTTAATTTTTTCATTTTTTTTTTACTTAGGGGTAGTTTTTACGCCTAAAAATCAAAAAGCGTCAATCGCGCCCAGATCACTTTTGAACTTGAGCCTAAGATGAGCCTTATTCTAAATTTTCATGCAAATCCATGCAGTTTCAAATAATTCGGAGGTTACATAGCTGATTTTCAGCTTCAATGACTGTACTATATGTGCTATGATTCGTCCCATGAATGATAACTTGAATTTTCACTAAGCAAGGTAATATACATACGTAGATTTATTGGCCTATACTGTTTAATGTTTTTAGTTCCTGAACATTTTGACATCGGAATAGTAATTAACAATTCAAGAACGTTTGTAAATACACCACTCAAAATAGAGTAACCCTCTACATAAATTTTTTTTTTTCATTGATCTTACCGAATGATACCCCTCCACAGTGTCAGCCCCATACTCAGTAATTAACACAGGCTTATTGTGTTTCTTGTGCCATGCTTGGGCGGCATCTACTATTTCATACATGATAACGTCCAAATCTCCAGTGTTTGTGTACCAAGCATCGTACCTATTCATGCTCAATATATCCAAGTATTGACCCTAAAAAAATTTATTATTCCGACCAGTAGTATAAAGACATTATTTTATACAAAACATTGAAGCACATAATAAATACATATACTTGAGAAAGGTGCACAAGTTAGTCTAAATAATTAAATTCACTTACAGAATAATCTTCATCAGCTACGACGACATTAACTACCGTCACAGGACGCGTTTTGTCTAAGGCTTTTACTTGGGCTATAACGTTTCTAGAAATAACTAGTTTAATAAATAATTTTTCGAATAAAAATTTTTATTATTACTTGTAATAATCTGAGGCCGCCTCTTGACCAGATTTAGGTTCGTTGGCTGCCGACCACATGACCACGCTCGGTCTATTTTTATCTCTTCTGATCAATTCTGTGACAGATTTTTTGTGGTTTTCTAATAGTTCATCGCTGTAGTTGCTGCAAATTGGTCAAAATAAGTAACGAGCGTTCAAATAAAAACGTGGTCAAGTTGGTTCTGAAAATTTGGACGTAGCGCGTAGCGTATAGCAAATGAACTTAAACGTCATCTGTCAAAGCGCTATATCGCTTCTATCAATTTGAATATTTTCGTTTTAAAAAGCGTTTAAAATGGTGTTTTCTCAAGGACAAAAAGTGTTTATCATAGAGTCCTACTTTAGAAATGGACGCAAGATTGATGGAATATGGAAGTATTCTATTGAGGAATGTTTCATAGAATTTCAAAATCAAATTCCCGGCGTTGTTGAGTACAAAATTTTCCAAAGTGCAGTTCAGCGTTGTGTTAATGTTTTTCGTGAAACGGGCAGTGTAACAAGAAAAGAAGGAAGCAGCGGACCTAAAAAGCGGACTGAAGAATTAAAAGAAAATGTCCAACAAATAATGGAAAATGCGCCAAGAACTTCTGTACGTGTTTTATCACAAATGGTGGGAGTATCAGTCGGTACCTGCCACACAGTGTTAAAAAAAGATTTGCGTTTGTTCTCCTATCGTTTAACTTGTCAGCAAGAACTTCATGAAGTTGATTTTCCGCGACGGGCTGTATTTTGTGAATGGTTTTTAAACAACTACGGTGAATTTCATAATATCACCATTTTTTTCTGATGAAGCCTGGTTTCATTTAAGTGGTTACGTAAACTCACAGAATATGAGAATGTGATCTTCTGAAAAATCAGATAACTTTTTTGTCGAGGGCCCTCTACACGCTCAAAAAATTGGAGTTTGGTGTGCTCTCAATCGAAGGAGGATTTATGACCTATTTTTTTTAATGGTACTCTTACTGCGCAAAGGTATAGAGAAGAAATTATCGCTCCTTTTGTTAACCAGCTGGAAGGAAACGAAATTACAAACTTTTACTTTCAACAAGATGGCGCAAGGGCACATACGGCATGCGAGACGATGAATATGTTGAGGGAAGTTTTCCAAAATCGACTAATAAGTCTCAATGCTGAACATGAATTTCCACCGAGGTCATGTGATATTACGCCGTGTGATTTCTTTTTGTGGCCTTACCTTAAAAACACTATTTTTGAACTGCCTATTCCTGATTTAAACCATCTGCAGGCTCGACTTATAGACGAGATTCGTGAAATTAACAATACCCCGAGCATCTTAGAAAATGTCTTTAATTCTTTGAGGAACAGGTGTGAAAAGTGCTTGGAACAAGGAGGGGGACACTTTCCGCAGCTCCTTTAATTGTTTGTTATTGTTATCACGATTATTCTTTAAGTTATATAGTCATTAACGTTATTGAAACTGACAGCTGCTATACAGCTCGTTGAGAAATGAGGTTAAGTTGGTCGCTATAAGCTACTCCCTACGTCTAATGTGTCAGAACCAACTTCGACCACGTTTTTATTTGAACGCTCGTTATTTTACCCTGTTATACTTAGAAAACTTACTCTGTAGTTACAGCTGGTACCTCATCAATGATCATGATCCCTTGACTGTCCGCCAAATCCATGATCTCTTCAGCGTAAGGATAGTGGGAGGTTCTGTAGCAGTTAGCGCCGATCCACTTGATCAAGTTGTGGTCTCTCACGATAAGAGGAAGATCTAATCCCTTACCGCGAATATCTGAATCTTCATGGCGCCCAAAACCACGGATGTAGATATTTTTTCCATTTATTTTAAAACTGGTGCTGTCCCAAGAGAGTTGTCTTACTCCAAAACGTTGGTCGTACTTGTCAAATACTTTATTGGAGCTGTCCAACAGTTCTACCTGTAATTTATATCGTTATCAATATGCTTAAGGTGGCCAATGGCCATATCACTGGCCGAGAAATACTCAAATTTCTGGCGTTTTTAGGTAGTGAAATCTTGAAAAGTAAAACGTGTAGAATAAAAGTAAGCACACAAATAAAATAAATCATTGATGTTCTGCGCGTTTTGTAAAACCTGCGTTTTCTGTTATCCTCACCCCGCATTTTAAAAATTATTATTAAACCGATAGTTTTCTAATAAAAAATTAGATGCGTTATCGTTCACTAAAGGGGTAATTGCGAAAATTTGTATAAATAAAGTAGGCGGATGTCATAACAAAGAAATTGTTATTTATCATATTAATAAATTGACACTTTCTGTCAACCAATAATTAGTACCAATTGATTAATATATTATCAGAATAATTATGGCAAATAATATTTATACCAATGACGAATATGTCGACATGCTGCAGTAAGATTATACCACCAAAGATATCCAAGCCGATCGATTCCTCATAGACAAACATTGGCCTCGGTGGAAAGAAGGCTTCGCGAAACTGGTAAAAGTCAGCCCAATCATGAGGGTGCCGGAAGAAGGCGTAATGTCCCAACTGTTGAAACTGAAGAAGCTATACTGGAACATCTAGAACAAGACTGTGGTACAAGCACAAGACAGGTGTCTAGGCAACTGCAAGTTTCTCACAGCCTTGTGTGGAATGTAGCTCATGAAAATCTTTTATACCCTTTTCACAATCAACCCGTGCAAGAATTGAATGACCCTGATTTACCTAACCGCGTGGATTTTGTCAATGGTACATTAATATTTCCAGGCATGACTTTTCTAATGAATATACTTTTCACGGATGAAGCAAATTTTCCTAGAGTATGTGCAGTAAACCTTCATATGTTCATTCATTGTCGGAAAAAAATACTCATGAAATATTTGTTTTAAGATGTCGACATAATTTCAGTTTAAACGTTTGGATGGGAATTGTAGGAAATACTCTAGTAGGACCTTTTATTCTTCCACACAGGATTGGAGCTGCCGAGTATCTTAGATTTTTGAACGATAATCTTCCAACATTACTTGAAGATGTACCCCTCGCTACACGTCAGGTGATGTGGTATATGCACGACGGGGCGCCTGCACAATTAAGTGCATATAGTACACTTGCCGTTAGAGAATGGTTAAATTTAAATTACCCGAATCGCTGGATTGGTCGTAGTCGTTTGTTGGCCTGCACGTTCACCTGACCTAACGCCTATGGATTTTTTTTATGGGGACACATAAAAAGTGTTGTTTATGCCACTCCTGTTGCCTCGTTAGAAGAACTACGCTTAAGAATATTTCAGGCAGCAGATGACCTTTGCAATAACCAAAAACTGTTTGTGCGAGTGCGTGCAACACACGTATTAGGTTATTCTTGCAGCAAAATGGAAATTATTTCGAGAATATTCTTTAAATTTAATTTTGCATTTCGTGTTTTTCGTTTGTATTAAATTTTATTTCAGATAAATAACTTTACCTAATACCTGTCCCATAGTCATAAGTTAACAAACATTAGTCAAAATTCTATGCTAAATCTCGAACACCTACAACTTCAGAAATGAATATATTTTAAATTCTTCAACCACGTGTGTTTTACATCGCTATCTTCATTGCGTTTTTACTCCATCTACACGCGTGTCTGAAATGCTAAATAAAATATGTAAAAGTCGCCAAAAAACAGACAAACATACCATCTGCCGGAGTTTTTATGATCGGAAATTTATTCCATAGGCCAAAAATAGCTCGTAACCACAGCAATTTTCAATTTTGACCAAGACCTCATTTTAAAGCAGGTAATTAGTGCATGATCCCTTTGTATTTCAAAATTTTTACAATAAACTCAGTTGTTGAGGTCGTTCAAATATATTTTTGGATCATTTTATTAGACAGTAAAAAATTTAATTAATGTCCGCGAGATGTCAGTCATTCAATTTTGCGTTGCGACAAAAATTATTTATACCTACAACTTCAATACAAACGGTACAATTATTGAAGTAAAAATTGTAACGTTAGTAGCTCGTTTAAATTAATCTAAATATTCTAAATACGTCCACTGTAAAATCATCGTAGTGGGAGAGCGATAGTCTCCGCTTCCAGCTTTAACACCCGTGCACCCATCCCCACAGCGATACAGAGAACGGACTCTTATGTACCCTGTTTGAACGCTTTTCTATTTAGAGAATAAAAAAGTTACCCTAAACGTGTACTGGTATCCTGGATTGTCGTGCATCAAATAAGGCCACCACAAATTCACATTTGGGATAACCAAAGAACCATCTAATGTTTTTTCGTTTGTTGCAATGTCTTTTCCGTCTTGATCTATGACAGTTATTTTGCTGGTGTAAGTGTCCTCTCCTGCTACAGTCACTTGGAATTGAACAATACCTACGAAAGAAAATATTTCATATTAGAGTCATGGTCAATTCACTATTTTTATTACAGCTCTACCTGTGGTTCCGTTCACTGTGGTCTGAAGGGTGATGTCATCTATGTAAGTTTTTTCTGTTGCATAGAGGACTACAGGCCTATCAATGCCGGCATAGTTGAAAAAGTCGGAGTCATACGTCTGTTTTACTCTCCCGCTGGAATAAGCATAGCAGTTTAGCAATCAAAGCAATCGCTGATGATGGTGAACTTACCTGGGCAAAATTGACAGACTTCCTTGTGGAATTGTAGTATTAGTGAGTATGTTGTTGACTATGACCGTGATATTATTTTCATTTTCGAAATTTAAAAATGACGTCACGTCTCCGACGAATGGTAAGTGACCGATTTCATGAGACATGGCCAATTCACTATTTATATACTAAACATAAATAACTGGTATGAATATACGAACTAAAGTTGAAAAAATAATACTTACCACTTCAGCTGAGTAACATACGGATCCAAACCTCAACCAAATCTTCCTGTCTTCCCAGGATTTGGGTACAACGAAGTTTCTTTGATATTTAACCTCTCCCACATAATCTCTAACCTTTACATTTGTGGATATGTCGTTGTAGCTTGCAGGTACAGGCATAAACTCTATATCTTCATCGTTGTCCTAGAAAAGTCGATGAAAAACAATTCTATTGTTAATTTGTTTTGTTACTTACAGCCAATGTGAAGCCTTTCGTATCAGAGTTAACCAGAGAAAACTTCCAAAGGCCATCCAAGGAAAGTACTTCTCGAACTGAGTTAGCTTTTGGATACAATATTCCAGATTCACATTCTAATAGCAAAATTGCAAGGAAGAACAGCACCACCACCTTGTTCATGTTTCTTGCCTTCAGATTCTAGTTTAGTATTAGTAAAACTAACGAATTCGGTATTTATGAGAAATTCAAAATAATCATGATTGGAGTGTTTTTTTTTTCTACTTAAGTGGTATATTGATTACCAGATATGATAAATATTTGCCCTACATGTCACTGTCAGTTTATCACTATTTTCTCTGTGTCATGTCTATTACAATTAGCAATTAGTCAGTTTATTAGAAGGTGATTCACTTAACCGAATATAATTTATCATTATTGCTAACACATTTTATTATTTTCTTAAGTATTTATTTCTATAATTAGTATCATTTAACTTAAAAATAAAATCTATGGCTTTTACTCTTTAAAACAAAATTACTATTTAAGCATACGAATTTATTAAAAAAAAAAAACAGTTTATAATGTTAATAATAAAATCCAAATCATCAGGTTCAGTTGCGTTATCTAAAAGTGCAGCAACAGCCTAATATCTCCTTCTCAAAACAAATGACAAAATATTCAAATGTATACTTTGTGAAGTTTTGAAATCACAGAAATTCCAAATCATTTCTCTAACAAACCATCCCTTTTCTCTCAATTCCTCAAATGCTTGGAAATGTCGAGACATCAGGCCCGTTTCAAATTTTTCCGACCAAATGTACGGGCAGCTGTCAAATATAGAGTATAGTGTTTAGGAAATGAAAGGTGATAGACTGCATAAACATGAAAACTGCCATTAAGTCTTGTTTTCGAGAACGTTATTTAAAAAGATAAAATTAGGACGACCCAGTTGTTTAGCAAGAAAATAATTCCTACATAACCGCCAAGAACAAAATGTGATTTAAAAATTTTCTTCGCTTCTTTAAACCATGCATTGGTTAATGAACATTGTTCATTTATGTGATTTTTTTAAGGATCCCGCTACAGTCTGGGGGGGTTTTCCACTGTATTTCAAGTAGAAATTTACTAGAGAATGTGCGTAGGGGTTATAATCATAAATTTCTCTGTCAGTCAAGCAACAATTAAGGTTTTAGAAGACACACACAGGTTAAGTTCAAAACTATTTTCTGAACTTCAATTCGATAAATTTTTTTTGACCACCCTATATAGAAACTGGAAAATTTTCATGTCAAGTTCAATAAATTAGGTCTTCCTCTACAAAATGTCCAATTTGCACAAAAAAATAAACCTATGTTTCCGGGAAAACTAAATTTTGCTGACAGTCTGCATCTGTCAATTTTTGCTTAAAAATCAAAATATCTCGGAAACGGTCAATCCTAAGTATGGAGTGTGCTATATTTATCAACTTAAAAATAGATGCTCTTTCCAAAAATGCAATACTATACAGGGGGTTCCATTTGAAATAAGAAAGTTAGTGTCGACTTCCAGTATAACCGGAAGTACGATGACCTTGAAAATATTTTAGCTTGGTAGGCCCCACGGTCCGTATAACACCATCATAATTTCAAAAAAATCCTTCGAGCGGTTTCCCAGATATCCGTCGATGGAGTTCGTGGTGGGACGCTCAGTACAATCAGTTATTGTTTTGATTGTATGAACATTATATTAATTTATTTTTGAAACATTTGGGCTCGACAATATTTCTTTGGTAATACACTATTCCGACATGATCTTTAACTTTTGGGTTAGTGGATATATCGTTGTAGCTAGCAGGTACAGGCATCAGTTCGAGATCTTCGTCATCGTCTTAGAAAAAGTGATGGAAGACTGTTCCATCTTATCCTTTCTTGTGCTAGAGTGAAACCTTTATGGTCTGCTTGAAATGCGCCCAAAGAAAATTTCCATAAGCCGTCAAGGGAAAGTACTTCTCTGACTGAGTTGCTTCTTGGATACAATATTCCTGATTGACCTAGTCCTTGCAAAATTGCAAGGATCCACAGCACTTCATACTCTTCAGTTTCTACTTCAGTGTCAACAATGTGTCGATGAAACTATTTAAATACAATCTAATCTTCTCTTGAGTGTTTTGGATATGCTTAAGTGATGGATTTGATAATGATAGCATGCGAATTAAGTCATTGTTTCAATGACTAATACCTGCTTATCTGATTTGTTACAAAAGATTATACAGGGTGTCCCGTAAGCATATGATCAAAAAGATACTGCGATATTCTTTGACTCAAAAGAGGACGATCTGACTTCCATTAAGAAAAAATGTCTGGCTCCTCCGCTATTGATTGTCAAAGTTCTTGAAAAAAAGTATGTTTTTTGTAATATCTGGAGAATGTTGCTATGGATTTTAATGAAACTTGCTGTGGACTTATTCCTAAGTAACACTCATGTTTTGAAGCTAAAAATATTTTCTTTACATGGCCCATATGATTCCAGGCAACTTTTATTAAAATCATCCCTCTTAGGTGGAGCACCCTATATGTATTAATGTAAGGCAAATGTTCTTAAAATACTAATTTTAACTCGAGTGTTTACATACATTTGATATGTTGTTTGTAAATGAAGGTTTACATACGATACCATTCGAATTAATTAAACTAATTCCTGAGTACCTGATTTATTATGAAAGATTTACAAATTAGATGTAAGTATCAGTAAATTCTTTTTTTTTTGTCCAGAAATTATTGAATTTTGTTACAAAAGTTTGGACAGTTTGGAATAGCATTTTATAGATCTCATTATTCTTGTATGGAAAAAGAAAACAATACGTCTAACTTCTAACAAACGTTTATTAGAAATTAGTTACCAAAACTAAAATTGTAAAGCAATTATTTTTTTAAATTTTATAGTTCATCCTTAATTTGTGAGGATTTGTCGATAACAAAATTGTCCAAATCCCCAGGTAAGGTTGCATTGTCCAGTTCATGGGCCAAGTGCCAAAATCTCTTTCTCATCAAATGTGCTGACGATTTTGGTTGCCTCTGTCTAGTGAAAAGTCCTTTTTTATTGCCCCCTACTCTTCTAACAGCTAGGAAAAAATTAGTTTGTTAGTGTAGTAACTGTGATCTTTTCTTTATTAATTATTATGATCAGTTAATACTGAACTCAATCACTTTATCTTTAATTCTTCAATCCATTTGAGAAAAGTGTAACACTTAAATATACCAATAAATGTTTTACCTTGATCTGTTCTAAAATCGGAGAAAACCCAAATCATTTCGCCTATAAACCAACCCTCCTCACGCAGCTGATCAAAAGCTTTGAAGTGATTAGATAACAGTTCATTTTGAAATTCCTCGGACCATATAAACGCTGGCAACTGTGAAAACGCATGAAATTTCATTCTGGTGACATTTTTTATTCAAATCTCAGTCATTTTACTCACCGAGTGATACCCTTCCAATGTGTCAGCTCCGTATTCAGTAACCAATACAGGCTTGTTGTGTTTGTTGTGCCAAGCTTTAGCTGCAGCAACAAAATCCGGTACAATAACGTCTAAATCACCCTCGTAACTGTACCAGGCATCGTACCTGTTCATACTTAAAATATCCAAATACTGACCCTAAATAATACTCTAATTATTAGGTTTCGAAAACTCAATTTTTCCTTCAAATTTACTTACAGAATGGTCTGCACCAGCCTCGACAAGATTCACTACTGTCACAGGACGTGTTCTATCGAAGGCTTTTACATGGGTTATAACATGACTGCAAATAACTAATTTAATACAAATGTTTTCAAATGAAATTTTCGACATTACTTGTAGTAAGCTGATGCCGACTCCTGGGCAGTTCTAGGTTCATTGGCTGCCGACCACATTATGACGCTTGGTCTGTTCTTATCTCTCTTGATCATTTCTGTGATAGACCTCTTGTGGTTTTCTAAAAGTTCGTCACTGAAGTTGCTGCAAATTAACAAAAAATGGTATTGGATTTTCATGTACCTATAAAACTTACTCTGTATTTACCGCTGGTACCTCATCAATGATCATGATCCCTTGACTGTCCGCCAAATCCATGATCTCTTCGGCGTAAGGATAATGGGAGGTCCTGTAGCAGTTAGCGCCGATCCACTTGATCAAGTTGTGGTCTCTCACGATAAGAGGAAGATCTAAACCTTTACCGCGAATGTCTGAGTCTTCGTGACGTCCGAAACCGCGGATGTAGATGTTTTTTCCATTTATTTTAAAACTGGTGCTGTCCCAAGAGAGTTGTCTTACTCCAAAACGTTGGTCGTACTTGTCGATTACTTTATTGGAGCTGTCCAAAAGTTCTACCTGCAATTTATATCGTTATCAATATTATTAAGAGAGAGATGAAAAAAATTTTTTGCGCTCGGCCCATACACTTACTTGCAAAACGAATAAACATGTTCGAAATACAAAACTTTTTCCTAAGGCTACTATGTAATAGTTTTTCAAAATTAATTTAAAATATAAAGAGTAAACTGTGCAAGAAATCGCCATATTTGCAATTTATTTACTTGAAAATAAAGGCTTAAATAAAAAATTGTGTACATGAGAGAAGTGGATCTATCTTTTAACTTTTCAGTGATACCAATATTATATCGATTTGATAAAAATTACTCAAAATAGGGTCGTTTCACATTTTTTTTTTATTTATTTCAATTCGGCATGTTTCAAAATTAATATAGCTTTTTTCAGAATTTTGTTTTTACTAATATTAACTGAATATACAACTTTACAAATATGAACATTTTTCGTCTATAAGGCGTTGTGACGTCAACTATGTCGCATGCGCATTACGCTTGAAATTTAAGTTGGTATATCAAGTTGGCTATTCTGACATTGCTGGAACAGTCACATTTTCTGTCATTTAACGTTTACTATTTGTTGTGCTAGTGACCGGTTGTGTTTTTGTGTGTTAATTTTGCTTATTATAATTTTAATTAACATGGACAATATGAAAAATTACAATATACTTATCAGTTATCACTGCCACACTCACTATACAGGGTGGTCCGAATTTTATGCAGGAAACTTCAAGGGCAGATAGATCTCTTCAAAATAATATGTGTTTGCCTTAAAAACTTTGGTCTGGAACAGCCCGGTTTTAGAGATAGAGGGCGTTGAAGTTGTTAAAAAAATTTGATTCTTTGTTTATATCTCCGGAATCTCTTAACCGATCTCAATAAAATTTGGTACAGATAATCTATGATAGCAGCCTTGCATTCCCTAAAATATGAGCTCTAAAGGTACAACCAGTGGTGTACCACTGGGCAAGGATCATTTCCTTATTTATAAAAAAACCTACGCTACTGCATTTTTTACAGTTATTGTAACGGATTTATATTCTAATGTACAAAATATTTAAAAAATTTAACGTGAATTTTTTCCCTAAAATTCGCCGTTTTCAACTTATTCATATCAATACAATCCCTTTGTGCAGACATTTCTAACCATAATATTAAAATTATATTTATGTTTATGCTTAAAAGTGGAATTTGTAAGCACATAAACAAAAAAGGCGAGGGGTAGTGAATTGTGAATTTTCACAATCTGCATATTGGGTCACAAAAAAATCCTCATGAAATTCGGACAAGATCTTCTCAACACAAATTTTCTGTAAACGTGTGGCTCGGAATAATTCGCAATAAAGTTTGTGGACCTTTCTTCTTGCCAGCCGTCTTAATTCCCAGTCATTTCTAAACTTTCTATAAAACCATCTATTTGAATTATTAGAGGATGTTCCATTAAATATACGATAAAATAGCTAGATACAATGGATGGTGCTCCTGCGCATTCTGGGAGAATATAAAACTGACTTAATGAAAATTATATGGGGCGATGGATAGGTAGAAGACCAAATGCCAATGTCAACCATAATAGTGCAGAGGGTCCAGTGTCTTGGCCTGCCAGACTGCCATTTCTAAATCGCCTGGACTTCTATGTTTGGGGTTATTTGAAAAGTAAAGTTTATTCTACAAATACAAGACCACAACTACTGCAACGAATAGAAGGCGGGTGTAATGAATTAAAAAAAAAAACACCACATGATATTAGCTTCAATTAATTTCATTAATAGAAAATGTCAGAAATGTATCGATGTGGGTAGTTCGCATTATGACCAATTGTTGTGAATACGTAACGTTACTTTTGTTTCTTGTTTAGTTGCTGTTGCTTGCTATTTTGATTTAAATTGTTCTTATTTGGAAAGAGTATTAGGCCTCCAGGGAAAACTAAAAACGCCAGGAACACTACCTCACAGGTGGTGAAGAAAGGACTGTAACTAATTTTATTGATGTGCTTACAAATTGCACTTACTTTTAAGCATAAACATAAATATTATGGTTAGAAGAGTCTGCCACAAGGGGATTGTATTGTTATGAATAACTTGAGAACAGAGAATCTTAGGGAAAAAATTCAAGTTAGTTTTTACGTATTTTGTGGATTAGAATATAAATTAGTTACAATGACATGGAAAAAATGCAGTGACGTAGTTTTTTGTAAAAACAGGGGTGACCCCTGTTCAGTTGTACACCACTGGTTGAACCTTTAAAGCTCATATTTTAGGGAATGTAAAGCCTACTGTCATACATTATCTGTACTAAATTTTATTGAGATCGGTTAACAGATTCCGGAGATATAAACAAAAAATCAAATTTTTTTAACAACTTCAACACCCTCTATCTCTAAAACGGGGCTGTTCCAGACCAATGTTTATAAGGCGAACACATATTATTTTGAAGAGATGGTATAGTGTTCTCTGATATTAACCTCAAATTATCAAAACTGTTATGAATCATGATATCAGATCGTTTTCTGTGTATTTTGTTTGTCTCGCTTACGCATGTATACGAGTTGACGTCACAGCGAGAGAGACAAAATTTTAGAAAGGACAGAAAATGTTTAAATTTTATTTTGATATTATTCCTTTGTGATCCATTTTTTCTGAAAGTAAGTTAATGAAAGCTTTACTACTGAAAAATAATTGCAAATTAAATTTTTGGAATCTAAGATAACGACCTGTTATTGATGTAAAAATTGTAACGTTAGTAGTTCGCTTAGATCAATTCAAATATTCTAAATACGTCCACCGTAAAATCATCGTAGTGCCTCCAGCTGTAACGCCCGTGCACCAGACCTCGCAGCGATACCCTAGGAGTGTACAGAGCACATACTCTTAAGTACCCTGTTTGGACCCTTTTTTATTTAGAGAATGTAAGTAAGTTACCCGAAACGTGTACTGGTACCCTGGATTGTCGTGCATCAAATAAGGCCACCACAAATTCACATTTGGGATAACCAAAGAACCATCTAATGTTTTTTCGTTTGTTGCAATGTCTTTTCCGTCTTGATCTATGACAGTTATTTTGCTGGTGTAAGTGTCCTCTCCTGTTACAGTCACTTGGAATTGAACAATACCTACGAAATAAAATATTTCATATTAGAGTCATGGTCAATTCACTATTTTTATTACAGCTCTACCTGTGGTTCCGTTCACTGTGGTATGAAGGGTGATGTCATCTATGTAAGTTTGTGCTGTCGTATAGAGGACTACAGGCCTATCAATGCCGGCATAGTTAAAAAAGTCGAAGGTATATCTCTGTCTTACTCTCCCACTGGAATAAGCATAGCAGTTTAGCAATCAAAGCAATCGCTGATGATGGTGAACTTACCCGGGCAAAGTTGATAGACTTCCTTGTGGAATTGTGGTAGTAGTGAGTATGTTGTTGACTATGACCGTGATATTATTTTCATTTTCGAAATTTAAATATGACGTCACGTCTCCGACGAATGGCAAGTGACCGATTTCATGGGACAGGGCCAACTCACTATTTATATACTAAACAAAAATAGCTGGTATGAATATAAGAACTAAAGTCGAAAAAATAATACTTACCACTTTAGCTGAGTAACATACGGATCCAAACCTCAACCAAATTTTCCTGTCTTCCCAGGATTTGGGTACAGCAAAGTTTCTTTGATATTTAACCTCTCCCACATAATCTCTAACCTTTAAATTTGTGGATATGTCGTTGTAGCTTGCAGGTACAGGCATAAACTCTATATCTTCATCGTTATCCTAGAAAAGGCGATGAGAAACAATTCTATTGGTAATTTGTTTTGTTACTTACAGCCAATGTGAAGCTTTTCGTATCAGAGTTAACCAGAGAAAACTTCCAAAGGCCATCCAAGGAAAGTACTTCCCGAACTGAGTTAGCTTTTGGATACAGTATTCCAGATTCAGATTCTAATAGCAAAATTGCAAGGAAGAACAGTACCTTGTTCATGTTTATTGCCTTCGGATTCTAGTTCAGTATTAATAAAAGGTGCCGACAAGTTCGGCATTTATAAAAAATTCCGTGAAGTGTTTTTTTTTACTGAAGTGCTATATTGAGTACCAGACATGATAAATATTTGAACGAAATGATGTTAATGTCAGTTTATCACTATTTTCTTTAAGTCATACCTATTGCAATTAGCATTAGTCAGTTTATTAGAAAGTGATCCACTTAACCGAATATAATTTATCATTAATGATTAGATGATTGTATCATGTGAGAATTTATTATTTTCTTAAGTATTTATTTCATAAAAAATAAAATAATTAGTATCATCTAACAAAAAAAAATTATATAGCTGTTACTCTTTAAAACAAAATGACCATTTAAGCATATGAATTTATTAAAAAAACAAAAACAGTTTGTAATGTTATAATAAAATTTTAATCGTTTCCATATTTCGAATTTTATATGATGTACTCGTCTAAATCATCAGGTTGAGTTGCGTTGTCCAATAGTCCAGCGAGAGCCCAATATCTTCTTCTCAATAGATGAGCGCTAGCCTTTGGTTGCCGTTGTCTGGTGAAAATTCCTTTCTTGTTTCCGCCCACTCGTGTATAAGCTGAAAAATAGTAAATTGTAATCGGTAGTCGAAATATTCAAATGTAGATATACTTTGGGCAGTTTTGAAATCAGCGAAATTCCAAATCATTTCTCCAACAAACCATCCCTTTTCTCTCAGTTCATCGAATGCTTGAAAATATCGAGACATCAGGTCCGTTTGGTATTCTTCCGACCAAATGTACGTGGGTAGCTGCCAAATATATATATTAGAAGATTCGTTTCTTGGGTACAAGGTTCCAGTGTGAAAATCATTAAAATTAAAAACAATAAAATAAGACAAATAGCAATTTATTTACTTAACGTTTTTGCTCTCGATTTTTAATTTATAATTTAAATTTTACAGCCAATTAACCAAAGAACCCGAAATAACCATTTCATATAAAATAAAAAATTTATTTTTTCATTTTACATTTAATATTTATTGACATCTTGAATTTATGCGAGAATAATATACATATTAATTTTGATGACACGCTAGCACGTGTGAATATACTGATGTGGGAATGAGTACGAGTTCTGGCGTGTTATCAAAATTAATATTATTCTCGTACAAACCAAACAAGTTAAAGATTACAACAAATATTAAATGTAAAGTGAAAAAATACATTTTACTTCTAAGATTTTTAAATAATTAGGGTTTTTGCGTTATATGAAATGGTTGTTTTGAGTTATTTAGTTAATTGACTATAAAATAAATTGTAAATTGAAAGTCTTTTGAAAAAGCTCTCGATCGGGAGCAAAACGTCGGGTAAAAAAATTGCTGTGTCTTCTTTCATTGTTTTTTAATATTAATGATTATCACACTGGAATCTTGTACCCAAGAAAAGACCATATACGGAGTGTCCCAGACCACCGGTCCGCCTCTTTTAAAATCCAAAGTACATAGTACTAGTATATTGGTCTTATGTGAAAAATGAAAGTTACTGATCTCCAAGAGGCACATATTGTCGTGACCTTGAAGGTCATTTTCAAGGTTATTTCAAGGTCAACTTAATTTGTCTGTAAGGTAACCCTTATTTTCAACCCCGGATTCGAAAAGAGCGGAAAATTCTATGTTCAGATGATGTATCTCGTATGGGGTCCATTTGACCCCCCCAAGGTCATGTGAACGTCAATTTTTTTTACTGAATCTATCCACCCAAATGACCCCGCAAAGTTAAAGTTTAGCGAAAAATGTGTCGGATAAACGTTGCAAAATTTTGAAGTGACATGTTTGACTTTGACGTTGGAAATTTTCAAGGTTATTTCATGGTCAATTTCGATTTTTTACGTAGGAAACCTCATTCTTAATTCTGGATTCGGAAAGGTAAATAAATGACTTTCAACGACAAGATCTCGAAAAAATGTGCCCCTTGGAGACCAGTAACTTTAATCTGAACCATTTTTTATATAACCATGTGAACTTTTGATTTTAGATGGGGGTGGACGGGTGGTCTGGAACACCCCGTATATACAGCTGTTTAGCAAAAAAATTTCTACGTAACCATCAAGAACAAAATTTTATAGTGCTTTTTTTAAACAACTTTCTTCGTGTCTCTATGGATTGATTGAGGAAAATGTGTTGCCTGTAACTTTTTTAAGGCCCTTCTGAAACACCGTATACATTAAGTAAAGATGTTAAGACTTACAAAGTGCAATCCTTCTAAAGTATCAGCGCCGTATTCCGTCACAATCACAGTCTTGTTGTGTATTCGATGCCATGCTTCTGCGTACCCTTTCAAGTCTGAAACTATGACGTCCAAGTCCCCTGGGTTGTCGTACCACCCGAGGTACTTATTGAAACACAAAATATCCAGGAATTGTCCCTGAAAATAGATCCAGTCGTAGAATAATTCCTAGTTTTTCATTTGTAAATATTTTGCCACATTGTAAATAAAAAAAATCAAAAACAGTAAATAAAACCCTGCGCCATAAGGATAAGTCACGGGCTGCTTTTAACTAGTCATATTGTGAGAAACAACTACTCTGCGGACTACAGCCTCGTCCAGTATTCGAACTTGTCGCTTCTCATCAATATGACGTATGTGAGACGACCGACGAACTGTTTGGGTGTCTTATATATCGACATGTGTTAAGTGTGAGTGAGATATAACTTGAAAAGCATGTAATATCTAAATTGTCACTACTTGATAACTTTTATGAGAACATGAGAATGATCTTAGCTGTTTACTAGATATTCTCGGTGGACGGGGTTATAATCCGTATCATTAGTTAAAAACCTCAATTCACCTACTACGACACTATTCATGCTTTCATAGTACCTACAGATTAGTAAGTCACTCTCTGCCAGTAGTAATGCTACAAAGTAATGGTTTGTGCCAATTGGCATCAGCGACATCTAAAATATGACATACTTTTGTATAGGTTATATCTCACCTAGATTCAAAACTGATTCCCACCGATAATTTTGAAATATCACAATGGGAAGTAGATAAATAATCACAAATCACCGTAAAAACACTTTTCATAGTGTATGTTCTTGTGTTCTTGGCGTTTCAATTTTCTTTGTTAATTTTAAAAGTAATTTATTTTTTACATAAAATATCACATGTCAAATATTGTCCTGGATTCTCAACAGTGATAAAAATTTAAAAAAAAATTAGACACACATTTCATTTAATAGAATAAAATCCTATGAGTTCCATTTAATAATGACTCTTCTCAAATGTGCTCATAAATCTTTTATTTTTCGAATTTTCTTTCGTAGTATATTTTTGCTGTTAATCAACTATAACATTTAAAGATCTCGAAGTTTCACTGCCATAATTTTTCATTCATATGGAACATGGTATACAATTTTTTGAATATTTGAACATTATTTCTTGGTCGTATTTTAGATAAAATAGATTTTTGGTTTGAAAAACAGTTCTAATTTGTGTAGAATTGTTTTATTGTATTTGTGAAATATAAAAACTGGTGGAAAATTATATACACAATAAAGGATAATCTCATACGATTGTGACGCAAGTGCACTTAAACAAAAAAATGTTTCAAGTATTTCAAAGTTCCCATCCCAAATTAGGTAATCCCCTCAGAAACATTGGAGAAACATTCTGAAAATATAACACCAATTAAGTGAACTTATTTATGGTGCTTTAGGGCCTTATTCAGAAATAAACCCTACTAAAGACGTTCCTAAGGCATTAGTGTTTCCATCTAAAACTTGCAAGTCTCCTCTGAAAGAGCGTTATTCAGAAAGGAAGAGCTAAACAAAAGATGCTTCTAAGGTAGATATTAGAGTTTCCATCTCAAACTCTGAAGTCTCCTCAGAAGAAAGACCGAAGCCTTAACCAGGAATAAAGAGTCTAACATAAAATACTCATAAGATATCAAAGCCTTTAGAAATTTATCCAGAAAGAGAAAGCCCAAGTAACATACTACTGAATGCTACTGAAATATCAGAATTTCCCTCAAACATTAAGAAGTCTCTTGAAAGAAAATCATTAGAACCGTATCCAGAAAGAACCATCCCTACAAAAGAAGGTGCAAGGACATTAGAATGTTCATCCTAAATTAGAAAAAGTCCAGAAAGGGAACATTATCCAGACAAAAAATATATTGAATGAAGAAGCTCCAACAAATTGCAAATTTCCTTCACAGATAAGAAATTCGCCTCCTGCAAATGGATTCATATCCAGAAAAAGTAAGTTCTATAAAAGATGGTCCCAAAGTCTCACAATTCCTGTCACATATTAGAAAATCTCCAGAAACCAGGAACTTTATTATGAAAAAGTTAACCCAATAATTTGCGAATTTCTTTTCCAAGTAAGATATCCTTTGGAGCCATATCCAGAAAAAGTAAATCCTACAAAGGAAAGACCCAATGTCTCAGAATTTCCATCACAGGATAGCAAATCCCCAAAGAAGGAATAAGTTTGTTGAAAAACAACCCTTATCTAATATAATTTACAGTGTAGCAAAATACCCAAAAGAAAAGAAAGTGGATTTAAGAAATGTCATAAGTAAAATACATTAAAAATTGTTCTTACCGAATGGTCTTCTGGAGCATTGTAACTGTTTACTACTGTTGCTGGCCTGGATGTGTCCAGTGACTTTATGTGTGCTATAACTTCCCTAAAAATAAAGTATTTTACAACACAATTAGCGCTTTGTTATGTATTTTCTTTATAAATACTTGTAATAAGGCCCGGATTCATTGTACTGGGTACTGGGTTCGTTTGAAGCTGACCATATTATCACGCTGGGTCTATTTTTATCCCTGTTGATCAGTTCGGTTAAAGATTTTTTGTGGTTTTCCAACAAGTCCTTATTGTATCTTCTAGAAACATTAAACAGCAGGCAAAATACCCAAGAAAAATATCGTTTCAATTGTTTTTATTTGTCCTACTCACTGTGTATTAACCGCAGGACACTCGTCGATGATCATGATACCCAAACTATCAGCCAGATCCATGATTTCTTCTGCGTAAGGATAGTGAGAAGTCCTGTATGAATTGGCGCCTACCCACTTGATCAGATTGTGGTCTCTTATGATCAGAGGCAAGTCCAAACCCTTACCACGAATGTCGGAGTCTTCGTGACGGCCAAAACCGCGTAGGTATAGCGGTTTTCCGTTGATTTTGAAAGTGGTGTTGTCCCACGTTAATTCCCTGATCCCGAAAGGTTGGTCATAACGGTCGAGTAGTTTGTCGCCAATATTAAACACTTCAACCTAAAACATCACCACTTGTTTCTATTGCAATAATGTCTATTTAGCTTATTCTGTTCACGAGAATTAGATTACAAAATTAAAGAGGGGGTAGTATATTTTAATTATAATTATTATAGATGAAAAACTTTCTCCAATCACATTCATCAAAGGAATTATTATTAGAAATTGTAGACTTGAATATTGTAGCATTATACGGTATTTATTTAATGAAATCAGTTTAAAAGGCAATTTATGAAAGTTACTTATGTTCACTCAATGTGTTACATGTTTCCTTACACAGGGTAAGTTGGGGAAACTCCAGGAAATGTTCAAAATCACCGCCATTGCCCCCTAAACACTTTCGAAGGACGTCTGTAACTCTCCTAATTGCTGCATGTCTTTCTTTAATAAGTGCTGCTGTATTGATGATACGTGAAATTAGTGCTTCTCGAGTGTTCACTCTAACTTTGTACACTGTACTGTACACAGTAATCTAGTGCTGTGAGGTCTGGAAATCTTGGAGGCCAATTAGTAGGACCGCCGCGGCCAATCCAACGCCCTGAAAAGCTCTCGTTCAAAATGTAGCTTGACTGGACTAGTGAAATGTGCAGGAGCTCCATCGTCCTGCTAGTACCTTTATATTTTCATGTTTATAGGAACGTCCTCTAGTAGTACTTACATATGATTCATTTTGTAAGTAGCGGTCTCCTGTGAGTCGATTCTCCAAAATGAAAGGGCCAATTAAATAACTATCGATCATACCATACCACACGTTTGAGTGTTGCGTGAGGATTTTCGTCTGACTATGTAGTAGTAGTAGTAGTAGCAAAAGGGGCTGCCTCAGCCTGGCAATTAGGCCACAAGTGGGCCCTTTTTGCCTACCCCGCCGTCCCATCACCTAACCACTCTCTGCCTCTGACCCTCCTCGAACCTACCCGACGCCCTAATGAACGCCAGGATTTTGGTCCATGGAAGGTCTCTCACCTCAACCTCTTGCAGCTCTCCAGCACCAAATACTTTATGTCTTATTCTCCCAAAGGCTTCGTCTGACTATAATGAGAGTTCCGATTATTAGTTATAACATCACCGGTGAAGTTGCTTTATCCGTAAAATGTATGCGGGATACAAGATGATTATCCATCGACAAAACTCGATACACTTAGCATAATATTCCGGTTGTAGGTGTTGTACTCTCTGTACATGGTACGACATAAGCCTTGCTCGTGGCAAAAAATACCTGGCCATGTCTAGATCAAATCTTCGCCTAGTGACAGGTATTCAAACTAGACACTGCTGGCTAAGGAAGCACCTTCACAACATGAGGAAATGTGAAACACCTCTTTGTAGGGGTTGTGAACAGGTAGACGAGACTGTACCACATGTGCTATGTGAATGCACTGCCGTCTCGTCAATAAGAGAATTCATGTTGGGAGAACGTTGGCCTTCTATGGTCTATAACGTCTATATTAGAGAGATCCCCCTGAGCAACGTCATCACCTTTTTCTCTGTAATAGGTTGGTTAGCACCTCGGGTGGATTGATCTCCTAACGGGAGGAAATACAAGGGGCCCAATGGGGCCTAAGTGCTGTAGCTACACTCCCTAAATTCCAGATTCCAGAAGCCTTACTCGTTCAGATGTTTCACAAGCACTGGGAAGCTTTCCAGTTTCGCACAGTTTATTGAAAACTTTGATAAATACATTTTTATCAGGACATCTGTGGTGTGGAAACCGTCGACGATATTCTTCAATAGCAGCATTAACATTCCCATTACAAAAAACCATAAGCAAACGCCATATTTGCATACTCTAAATTTGATTAAGATCTTGGCAGTTTGTAGCACTTTCATCATATTAACGTGTAAAAAATTGCAACATAAAATCCTACTGATATCCTACTCTTGCAATTTCTAAAATTGTAATTACGCTAAATTTGAAAAACAAATGAAAATCGCATAACAATATTTCAGTTTTTTCTTATTATTCTGACGTTTAGACTTTGGTGGTGAGATTCTCCCGACTCACCCTGTATAACTAACTCATGTTAGGGGAATATTTCTGTTGGATAACATTAAATTCATGTAATTATACTGTTTTATTACCCTTAGTGTGTACAGGTATCCCGGTTCAGCATCCATAAGATAGGGCCACCATAATTTAGCGTTTTCGATTTTTATGGTTCCAGTTAAAGTTTGCGCATCATTCGAAGCTATATATTTCCCTCCTTTATCGATTGCAGTAACTACTATGTCAGAAATATCATTTCCTTCCACCAATATGTCGTAGGTTACGATGGCTACAAAAATCGATGCAGTTAGAAGATGGGCTAATGTTCATCTAAAAGTAAAGAGTGAATTTTTGAAAATTTTACCTGTTGTTCCACTAAGTTGTGTTGTGATTGTAATATCATCGACGTATGTGTCTTCCGTCGTGTATAACACCACAGGTCTGTCAATTCCAGCGTAGTTAAAAAAGTCAAAAGTGTATTCTTGTTTTATTCTCCCACTGTAAAAAGTTGTGTGAATTATGACCATATACAGGGCGTTAATGATAATTTTTGCCAAACTTTAATGGCGTATTCTACCGATGAACATAAGCCACGTTTGCCCTATAAAAATTTTTGATAGGACGCTTCCCCACGGAGATACAGGGTGTTAAAAGTTTCAAATATTTATATTATTTTTCCTGTACCTTCACCGACATAAAAGATTGAGTGATAAAATTTAGCGGATGACATTTTTTTAGTAGGGTCTATTTTTTCATGGATAACTTATTCCAAAATACACTCCAGTGGCGTAGTTATTGGGGGAGTAGAAGACCTTTTTTGAAAAAAAAATCGTACGCCACTAGTTTTTTCAATAATTTTAAATGTTTTTAAAATATACAATCAATTTGTGGCAATAAAGTATTCTTGTAAAGTATTCGTAAAATTTACTAGTCTTTAGATAATTGGGAAAACAAATAAGAAGATACTTAAGTACCTACGTTGCTATTTATCATTTTCTAATGATTGCTAAATGTGTAACACAAATTCAATACCTAATGAGAGATTTCCAAACGCGCATATTTGTCGCTACTAAAACGTCGACCAAGAGAAAGGCCTGTTCGTACAGTTCATTTGGAAGACAGAATTTGGGAATCTGTAGATGAAGACCCATCTACCAGTGCCAGACAGATATCATCAGATTTGGGTGTACCATATGTTAAATGAAAATGACTGTCTACCGAGGATTGAATTATATCACTGTTTTTTACAACAATGCGAACAACCTGATTTTCAGTTATTAATATTATTTACCGAAGAAGCGAAAATCACAAGAGAATTGTCATAATAACCACCAAAGGGCGGATGAAAATCCGCATGTTATTTCACAACGTCGATTCCAAGAACAATTTTCTCCGAACGTTTGGCAGGCATTGTGGGCGATTACTTGATTGGTCTCTACTTTTTACCCAGAACCCTCGATGGTAGAACTTATCAAAGGTTCCTACAAGAAGAATTACCACCAAGTGCCATTGAGGTTACGTCAATTATTGTGGTATATGCATGATGGGACGCCACCTCATTACAGCCTACAATAAATCAGTATCCTAATTACTGGATTGGTAGAGGAGGGCCCATTGCTTGGCCGGCTCGTTCACCCGACCTGAATCTCTTGGATCACTTTTGTTAGGGCTACCTCAAAACTATGGTATGTCGTACTACACTTCCCAATGTAGAAGTACTTCGACAGCGCATTGTGGTGGGTTTCGCAACCATACACATTCGGCTGGAATTATGAGGCGTGTAAGACGATCAATGCGGAAACGCTGCGCAGCATGCATTGCGTCCCAAGGACAGCATTTTGAACACTCCTTGTGTTTTGAAATCTCTCAAAAATATTAGGTATTGAATTTATTAAAAAACCAGTTGCGTACGATTTTTTTCCAAGAAAAGTCCCCTACTCCCCCAATAACTACGCCACTGGAGTGTATTTTGGAATAAGTTATCCATGAAAAAATAGTCCTTACTAAAAAAGTGTCATCCCCAAATTGTATCACTCATGAAACTTTTAACACCCCGTATCCATATGTAACCTTGATTAATTTCATCGGTAGAATACGCCATTAAAGTTTGACAAAACTTATCATTATTGCCCTGTATCATTATTGCCCTCCAGTCGAATTAAATTATAAAACCTGAAAACTTGAAATAATTATTAGTAGACATATTATTGACTTGAACGTGTCAAATTCTGTTAAAAAAGTCTCACTCGCGACCGAGCGCAGCATCCACGCGCGTGCGCGGGCCTGGCGCTCCTTCCATGTGCAGGCCGTTCATTAACCTTAACTTTTACTGCTGCTAACGCGTTCATTACAGGAACTATCAATGTAAAACTTTCTGAAAATAAAAGTTTAACCCTTTCTTTAATTGTCTCTAAAATCCCGGTATGATACATACGACAATTAACTTTATAAAAAAAAAGTTTTTGGGAACAAAGAGGCGCAGGTGATTTCTACTTTTTTTTAATTTTCCGTGAAAATAAGCTCTATTAAATGCAAACAGAGCGAATTCTCGAGCGGATTTTGCCTGACCTTGGGACAATTTGTTTATAACGCTGTTTTGCACATCCTACTTTGTTAATTGTAAAGGGTTACTTAATTTAAAATTTTTTAAATTTTTCTTTTTCGATAGGTTTCTTTGGATCTATTAGACACTATATCAAATCTACGATATTAACTTCTAAAACTAACGTTTGGTAATTAAACAATTAATTGCAAAAAAACGAAATTCATTAACAAATAGCTGGAGTAACAATTTCACGGTCAATCAAATCAGTTTTTGGCATACATGTTGGTCTTTGAATTGACCGTCACTTATTTGCAATTTGTCAACTTGGCGTCGCTTCTTTCGAGTTACTTTTTTGATATTATCATTCTACATACCCTTCCCCCTCATAAAGCGCAATAAAATGTCTACTAATACTTTTTTCACGTTCAAACTCTAATTCGTCTGGGGTAATATATTTTTACCGAAACTTACCTAGGTAGGACTACTTTAGTTCCTTGTGGAATGGTAGAATTTGTTAGAGTATTGTTTACCAAGACCACAATGTCGTTTTCATTGGCAAATTTTAAAAATGGCGATACATTCGCAGCGAAGGGCAGATGTCCGATTTCGTGAGACATGGCCAACTTGCCATTTAGGTACTATGAAACAAAAAATATCCCACAATAACTGTATTAGATGAAAATTAAGTTTTTTGATGATAATAATAATCCTTTGAAGTTTTGTATGTGAAAATGTACCCACCACTTCAGCAGCATAGCACACAGATCCAAACCTCAACCAAACCGTTTTCTGGGCCCACGATTTCGGTACGATGAAACTTCTTTGATACTTGACTACCCCCACGTGGTCCCTGACGGTGTCGTCGATCGAAATATCGTTGTAACTTGACGGCACTGGCATTAATTCCAAATCTTCATCATCGTTGTACTAAAAAATGTAAAATATATCTCTTTACCCACTAACTAAATTCTCGTAAAATTTTACCTCTGAGCAGTCCGATGTTTGAGTCCGATGTTTTACACCTACGCTGTTGTTACATAGGGAGAATTTCCATAGGCCGTCTAGAGATTGCACCTCTCTCGTGATAGAGCTTCTAGGGTATAACACGCCGGTATCACCTTGAGTGATAGTCGCAACTAGTAAAAGAAACGTTAATAACAATTCTCGCATGGCTCAGAGGTGTTGTTACTGCATCGGTTTCTATTCAACTGAGAATAAATACGCCCTAGCCCTTCCAGCGGATGTCATAAATAAATATTAATTTTATAATTTATGTTTATTTATGACGATAAAACTGTTTTCCAATCCGTATAGATGTCAAGAGATATTTGCGTATAGGTCTTGTTGTGCTTAATTTTTGTTTACAACTTGGGATATTTTATCACTTAGATAAGGTTCAAAAAGGTGTGCTGTGTGTTGAATAAATAAATATTTATCGCAAATGCAAATGGAACTGGAGAAAATCTGATGTTAGAATTCTATAGTTATCCAGAAATAATATTAACATATTTTTTTAAACTTTCATTTCTTTCATGTAGATGCAAGAAATTTGAGAGTACAAACACGCTATTATTTTTCTTCTTTTCTCTAGAAATAAAGTCAAATTGTATGTTAAATCCGACATTTTAATTAATTAATTTTAGCTTGGATTGTTATCCTATAGTCTCTTTTATATAAAGTATTGAATTACTTGTTAGTTGTAGTTTTTAAATCATAATGCGCCTATCTTTTTGTTTTTTTGTTTGGTTTTACATCATTTTCTTTAAAGATATGTACAGGGTTAGTCACTATAATCTGACAACTTATTGTGAGTTAATTAAAAAAATTACAAAAAATTTTTTAATACAAAACTTAGCTTTTTTATGAATTTTTATAATACAGTATTAGAATAATGGAAATCACTAAATTAAAGAAAAACAAATTTTTAATCGAACACCCTATATATTAGTGCATACGTAGCTTCGTTAAATTTTTCTCTTTTCAAAAATATATAATATGTTGCTGTTTGATTCAGGACTTTTCGACATATTTCAGTTTAAAACTATTTTTGAAAAAACAGGAGGGAAATTTATATCTGACGGATCGCAGTGGCTATGGACGAGGCACGCGGAACAAACAAATGACATTGACAGAAGTTTATTCATCATAATTAATTTATTTCCTATAACAAACTATTTTAACAAAGAAATAATGTTTAGTGAGAACGAAAAATTTGGAGTTATCCGCTTATTTTATGATAATAAAAATCATTCTTAACTTTAACAAGTTTTAATTTTAACAGAATTTTGATACCTAATTTATAAAAACCAAGTAAAACACAAATGGCCACAGATGCTCAATGTGGCTGCCATTATTATTGATGCACTTCGTATAATCCTCATTAATTTTCAGAACTGCATTTAGTATGAAATGGAAATTAAATGCACTTAAATTTTATATACATTGATCAACTTTATGTCTTGGTTCATCTAAGTTTACACTAATTTCCTTATAAACCTCGTTTTTTTTAAGTAACCCCACAAAAAACTGACCAGGAGTGTAAGGGCTATTTGAAGGCCATTGAATATTTCCTCTATTATCAATCCACAAATCAAACCTAGGTATTATTTAAATAATTTCTTACTGCTCTGGTTCTATGCAGAGAGAGTCTTGGTGCCAAATTTTAAGGGGATCTTTCATATCTTTCACATTTATTTTTTAATTGGAACCTTCCCTAAAAGGTTACAGTCCATTAAATGGGAATTGTGTAAAGTGGTTTTTTATTTTTTTCTGAAAAACTGTTGAATATAAACAAACGAAATTTAGAATAATTATAGTACTTATAAAATAAACCGCCTTTTCCATGCTTTTTTTACAAACATTTTTATTTTTTCAGATGATTTTTTCAAGCAAAATAATATTTTAAGATGCCTTCGTTTATTCAGAAACTTCTTTGCCTTTTAGAAAAATTTTATATTGTTAGTTTTTAGAAAAAAATATATATTTTTTTGAAGATGTATACATTTTAGTTTCTTGAAAAGAATGAATGCATGCTTCTTCAAAACGAAGGTTATTTTAAATAACTTTTGTAAAGTTCATATCATTTCTACTAAAATTATTTTAAATTATACATTATTTACTTCTTTTTTAAGTTTAATAAACCAGTATACACCCTCCCTATTTAATGGACTGTCACTTTTTAGGAGAGGCTCCAATTAAAAAAAAAATTGTATGAAAGACTCACCTTAAAGTTTTCCAAGGAATGCACTCCTTAATTTTTTGAACACACTTACGCAACACCCTGTATATAATTTTGTTCTATTAATATTTATTAATTCCATTTATATTCAAAAACACAATCCTAAATAAGTTGTTTAAATATGTATACATATATCTATAATTTTTTTTTTTTCAAAAATCAAGCTTTTAGTAACGTCATTTTATTTTCGTATTCTTCTCAGCAAACCCTTTCATATGATACCCATATCACGGGGATGCATACAAAATAACTGGTCCGCCATCTTTGGGAGTTCGCTATATGGGATTTAGAATGACGTGACTTAGCTAACCATGCATTGTCATCCAAACTAAACGTGTATGCCAAATTTCATCTCAATCGGTTGGAAGGTAATTGTTTTAAAATTCAATTGAAAAATTTGACCCATACTAACAAGGCAAGTTAAATAAAGGCTTGTGATAAAATGTAGAAATCTTTGTATCGTGGCTACTTTTAAGTGTTGATCTTTGTCAAAGGTGATGTTAGAACATAGAACAGCAAGAATACAAGATATTTCTTTGAAAGCTGAATAATCTCAGTCAGGTAATTTTAAATTACCAGCTATTTATTGGATATTGCTGGTATTATTAATTCAACGCTAGATGGCATATAGTCCATAGAGTAGTTGTTTCTCTCACTATCATTTCTCTCACTATCATCAAATAGGACTATTGTCTATGAGGTTACATATCTTTTGCATATATAGATTTTTGAGACAGAACAATTTGGACTTCATTTGATAGGATATTTAGAAAAAAAATTATTATTTTGTAACATACATGTTTGGTTATACGAAAAATGCCCTCATGCCAAATATCTTAAGAAGAGACAAGGAAAAACTTCTTTGAAAGTTTGTAATTTCTTAAGGAGGCATAGCGATACGAAATGTCATAACAGATGTTCTGATGAGATACTGCGCAGTCGCTACGCGTTTTCTCGCTAAGAGATTAATTTCATAACCTACTATTGATTACTTTGTAACCCAAATAAATAAATAAAGAGCTTACGGCAAATTTGGCGCTCAACGTTGGGCGCCGGTGAATCTTCGTAGACTGACTCTATTCCCTCTACTGCGGTGCCGTCATTAACGACTGCGCAAATTCTCATCAGGACATGTGTTATAATATTTAGTAAAATAGTTTGATGAAAAAAAATTCGGTTATTTTTTTACTTAATCGTGACTCACTTTAGTTTTATTTCATGCATAATTTATAAATTTTTCGAGAAAGGCTAAGATTCTGATAGTATAACATTTTGCCTTTTTATTTTATCTTTAGCGAAGTCTACATCTGTTTTAATGAAACGGCACTGAAGAAAAATGATAGAGAAGAATTTTGTAGTAGCATTGTTAAAAATAAGTGAGAAAGAACGAAACTGCTTTTTTAATTTTTGGTTTTTCTTAAATAAAATCCATCAGTACTTTAATGTTTTATTAATTTAGTCTTTTATTAACATATCCTATTTTTTTAAAATTTTATTTTATGTATAATTGAAATACTACTAATATTTTTCTAAGATTATGGATTAAATACAAAAAATTGTGTTGTTCAAAAAAGTACAAGGGCTATCCAATAAAATAAAACACATTTAAAAAATAATTTATTCAAATTACTGTCTAAAACTTATGTTAACCCTTACAAATATAACTACAGAAAATCTACTTGTAAATAATATTTACAATTAATTATATGTATATTATCACAGTTCCACTCGAACAGATTGCGGCTTAGACACAACGTAATGGTTGAGATCTTCAGGAGGCGTGGCATTGTAATATTCCTGAGCCAAACCCCAGTATCGCTTCCTCAGGTGGTGAGCGCTGGCCTTCGGCTGTCTGCTCCTCGTGAAGATGCCCTTCTTGTTGCCCCCCACCCTTGTATAGGCTGAAAAATAAGAAATTTGTCAACGTACATGAATCTTAAATGGTTTGGGGTCTAATATTGATCCCTGTGGTGCCCCTTAAGTTTGGTGATGGGAATAAACTGATTACGTCCTTTAGATTTGGTTTTAAAATAAAAATACTAGTTAACTGATGATTTGGAAGTATTTAGAGAAAGTTATGATGGTGTTAAACTTACTTTGAGCTGTTTTGAAGTCAGCGAAATTCCAAATAAACTCTCCTATAAAGAATCCCGAGGCTCTTAAGCGATCAAACGCTTCAAAGTGTTTGGATAGCAGAGTGACCTGATACTCTTCAGACCAGATATATTGAGGAATCTGAAAAATCAATTATGGAACGATAAGTAAAAAGGGAAAGAAGGTTTCATTTTAGACTGTGTCTTACAAAATGAAGACCTTCTAGAGTGTCGCCGCCATATTCTTGCATGATGACGGGCTTGTTGAACTTCTGGTGCCAAGCTGTGGCCTCTCTGATGACATAGTCGGTTACGATGTCCAGGTTGCCTTCATTGCTGTACCAGCCGTTGTAGCGGTTGAAGCTGATGATGTCCACGAAACGGGACTAACAAAAATATGGCGGATTAAGTGCAAACACTTTTAATTCAAGATTCAAACCAAATTTAAGAACATTTTGTGTTAAAAAATTTTCAAGGTGTCTCGTTTGTACTTCAAAAGCACTTGGATACAGATATATAGCATATGGGTACTATACATACAGAAATATAGATACGCCTGAATAACTCCTGAAAATAGGGAGACATTATAAAAACGATCTCTAGATATGTTGTTGAGGTCATCGGAAGCTATCACTTTGACCTTGAATTTGATCTTGAAAGTTACTTTCAAGGTCATTTGAGGGACAACTACTGTTTTCAGACGGGACTCCTGTTTTTTCACTTTTAATTCTGAAAGAGCGGAGAATTTCTGCCCGGACATGGTTTCTAATTTCAGTTCAGAATGATTTTACTTAGGAGACTATTTAGAGGTCAAAAGTCTTCTTAATTAAAGGTATTTGGTATGATACCAGCATGAAAGCTTCAGGAGAGATATGTGACCTTTAGATGGCCTCTAGAGGTCACTCTAACATACGGATCAAACCGTATCCAACATTTTCCACTCTTTCAGAATCTGGAGACAAAAATGGGAGCTCCTAATTGAAAAATTCAAATTGCACTCTGAATGACCTTGAAAATGACCTTCAAGGATCACCAAGAGATGACCCCTTGAGACCTCAACTATTTTTATAAAGGTTATTTTCTTGACATCTCACTTTCCTGACGAGTTATTTAAAGCATATCCATTCTTTTGGAATATCCTGTATATGTGTACTTTTTACAATAAAAATACAAATACATTATATTTTTTAAAATATAAATTTTTGTCTATACCGGGTGCTTCACCTAAGGCAGATTCTTCTATAGCTCGGTTATTTTAAATTTATTAAAAAAATGTTTTTTTATATAAAAGTTTTCTGGAATTATATTGGGCATTTTTGTAAAATATTTCAGTTATACAGGGTGCTCCGTTTCTTAAGGACGATACATAATTTCGTTATTTTAAATGGAACACCCTGTGTATAAGTGCTTTTTCGAATTCCTCGCTTAATTTTGATTGACTTTGTTGACCATAGAACCTAGAACCCGCTTTTCCGAGATATTCGACGGTTGTTAAAAATCACGATTTCAGCTTTCTGAATAAATCTAAATAAAATAGTTAGGAACATGAGGTTTAGATAGTTCTTTTCAGCACAAATTTCTATATCTTTTACATTTTTGGAAAATAATTAACTTATTTAGGACCGTAAATATTAAGACGAATAACTTTTTTTTTTCAAATGAAATGACCCAAATTAATTGCTATCGTTGAAGGCCAAATGAAATGTCCTTTCGACTGATATAAGGTTTGCCGAATTTTTATCGAAAACTGTTTAATCTAAAATTCCAGAAAAAGTAGTTACCAACATCAAAGAAACAACAGACAACAATACAGAAAACTTTTATGTAAAACATTTTTTTATTAAATTTAAAATAACCGGGCTATAACAGGGAGAAATTATTTTCGATCGTCCCTCGTATATTTGTTTAGACGGCATTATTTTCTTTATTTTCTACGAAATTTTGTGGGTTTTTATTTAGGTCAATGAGAAACATTGACCTATGCGAACTTCTCTACCAAGTGGAATATTTTGAGATATGTTGAGTTTGTATCGAAATAAACAAACAAATAATATACCACTCGATCAGGTCGTCGCTGATATCCGCGTTCATTGAAGAAATTTGCACTTTATCTCTGTTTTTCTGAAAAACACCGTACATTTATGTACGAAAACATCGTACGACGTTATCAGTCAAGTGTAGCGATTTTGCTTATCGAGTACTAATACTGATACTTTTATTACGTTTACACTGATACGGCATTATGCTAAATAACTTACCGATTCGACTACGTTCACATTTTGTGCTTCCGCGATTGTAGTAGGCCGTGAAATGTCAAGACTTTTAATATGGTCGATGACGTTCCTAAAAAACAAAAAAAAATTGACCTAGATACATCGGATTGAAACAATTTGTGGGTTTCGAGCAAAATAAACAAAGGAACAGATGACAAAAAAGAAAAATAGCATGGGCGAAATACAGAAAAAGGAAAAATGTATCTATTATATATTCTAATCTATTATAATTATTAATATTGTTTGAAAGAAAGACGATGAAGTACATATAATTTGTATATTTATGAAAATAAATATCATGAGTTCGTAGGTGTTTCTGGTAAATTATTTATTTTAAGTCATACCTTCATTACAGACTATAATTTGTTCAATATGCATCATGTGGGGTTCCTCGGGGTTCAATTTTAGGTCCATTATTATCTAATTTTTATGGTAATGAGATTCTTCTTGCCTTGACGTTAAGGAATGACTATACAGCGTGGTAAAAAAGTTCTGCATAAAATTCATATTTTCGTTAAACAATTTTTTTTCGAAAAACGGTGAGACCCGTCGATTTTTATTTGATCCAGGGCACCTTGTTATGTGGAAAATTTTTTTTTTCGATAATCCACTTACGGCAGCGATGACATATCTTTTTTTTCAAATGACAACGCATATTTTTTTCGTACGAAATTGATGACAGTGATAATTATCTAAACAACGGTGTGAAAATTTCGATGTCTTATATAACAATTTTTTTTAGAAAAATGCACCTTAAGTTCTTGAATGCAATAATTTGCTGTTTACGGATCAAATGCCTTAGAAAAAAATTTATTCGGCAGAAAGCATTTCAGATAACTTAAGTTGCAACTGGTGTTATGTAATATTTGCGGAATTATTCATCAGATATTGTCAGGATCCTGATTAAACTGCAAAATTTAGAACCAAGTTCAACCGCACAAAATCCAAATAGTATGTAGCAAATTAAGGTCGACTTTTTGTCTTCGAGTTTGCCGATAAATTCCTCAAAAAAAAAAAATCCAAAGAAATGTTTACTTGAAAGGAGTAGATTACCTGAAATATTGAAGACTAAAAATCAGTACCGATTTAACATTCTTTGGTGAAATCGTTTAATTCGAAATGGCAAAACTTAGTGAACGCGAAAGAATTGATATTTTGAGGATGATTGGTTTCGGCGATAAGTTACGAACCCATCAAGAAGCTTGCCAATTATTTAATGCAACGTACCCTGACAGACCACCAATTACGCAATCTACGGTTAGTAGGGTACTGGCAAGGTTTGAGGAAACTGGTAGTGTGAAAGATGCTCCTCGTGCGGGTCGTCCTAGAGTAGATGATGAAACTAGATTGAATATCCTGGTGGAGCTCCAGGACAACCCTCATTCTAGTACAAGGTCGATTGCATTGAACAATGATATTTCACATGTAACTGTGGTGAACTTTCTCAAAAAAGAGAAATTTCACCCCTATAAGGGTCACTTGATACATGCATTGACTGAGGACGACCCAGACCGCCGTCTCCACTTTTGTGAAGATTTAATGCATCGATGTAACGGAGACCCCGACTTCCTCAAGAACATAATTTTTTCTGACGAGGCTACTTTTTATCTTAATGGATCGGTGCATCGACATAACTGCCGGTATTGGTCTCAGGAAAACCCGCACTGGGTGCAAGAAGTAGATCATCAGCACCCCCGAAAGGTGAACGTTTGGGCGGGAATAATAGGGCGTCGTATTTTAGGCCCGTATTTTTTCGAGGAAAATTTAACTGCTGCTCGCTATTTGGATTTCCTGCGGTTCGATTTGGTCCCAAGCTTAGCAGAGTTATTCCCGAACAACGAGGATCCTGATATTCCTGAGGAAAGAATTTGGTTTCAGCAGGATGGTGCACCGCCCCATTATGGAGTGCAAGTACGGGAGTACTTGAATAACACGTTTACTGGCCGGTGGATCGGGCGACGCGGAACAATCGAGTGGCCTCCGCGTTCGCCTGATTTAACACCTCTAGACTTTTTTTTGTGGGGCTATTTGAAATCGCGTGTGTACACAAACAGACCAGGTGATTTGGAAGAACTTAAAAACCGTATTCGTTTTGAAATAAATCAAATCGACCCGGGAATGCTTGAACGAAGTGTAGACGGCGTTTACACACGCTTAGGACAATGCCAAATGGTACAGGGTGGGCAATTCGAACAATTTCGCTAGACTTACACAAACATTAGTGTAATTTTACTCGTTTGAAATGTAATTTTGTCAACTTTGTCCTTTTCGGAGCCATTAATAGTGTAAGTAGACAATTATCACTTATAAGAACTTAAGGTGCATTTTTCTAAAAAAAATTGTTATGTAAGACATCGAAATTTTCACACCGTTGTTTAGATAATTATCACTGTCATCAATTTCGAACGAAAAAAATATGCGTTGTCATTTAAAAAAAAATTATGTCATCGCTGCCGTAAGTGGATTATCGAAAAAAAAATTTTTCCACATAACAAGGTGCCCTGGATCAAATAAAAATCGACGGGTCTCACCGTTTTTCGAAAAAAAAATTGTTTAACGAAAATATGAATTTTATGCAGAACTTTTTTACCACGCTGTATATTGAAGATTTAATTTTGTAAGACAATGATAGAACAAGTAGGAAGTGATGAAGCGTAAGCTAAACTAGAACAATTTCCTTTAATTTTTTGCATTGAATGATCACGTAGAACATGAAAATATCAGAAAATGTTCCTTTCTTGTTTTGTTCAGCTTTGTAAAGATACTCAATAATCGTGATTAATGCATGTGTTAATAGTTTCCTAAAAGTATTCTGCGGGGTGTGATTATGTTTGTAGTACCGTAAGCGATTTTCTGTATGTTCAATAGTCGTGAAAAATCCAGAAAACGTAAGATAAACATACGAGATAAAAAATACGCTTTTTCCTTATTTTGGATACCTATATTGTCAGTTGTCTTATACCCTGAAAAATTTGTATACAGTCCGTACAATATTTGTTGAGATGGAATTCCAAGAAAAGATTATGCCAAAAAAGTTCTGTTATCGGAATTACTGTAATAATATACCGTGGAGAAAAATTCCTTTCTTTTATTTTTCACCTCCATTCATTTTAATAAGAAATTACACTGAAAATGTACAGGAAGATACATTTACGAAGAAATACGTCTTCGTAGAGTGCACAGATATTGTTTCTAACTTGCTTAGATTTTTTAAAAAGCTGTACAAAAAAATTGCGCACATAAACGCCCCCCTTACGGGTCATATTTAAGCATTTGAAAAATAAAAACTACATCAGGATCCTAGTGCACGCTTGTGATTGTTTTCTTTATGTTCCTCTTTTTTGTTTCTTTTAACGTACTTATATTTTTATTTTTACTTTTTTCTTCATTATTATTATTATTATTGTGTCTTTACATAATATTTATTGTTTTTACTTCTATTTAACTAGTCTGTCCTGTAAATGATTTTTACTATTGGGCAGGTGTATATTAAAATGAAATAAGAGTCAAAGCGCCAGCTATCCTTTGCACCTCGCAAGAAATGTCAAAAAAAAAGGAAATACTAATTAATATACATATAGAGGGAGCGTGTGACGTTTTTTTATTTTACCTGAAATATTCCTTGGCAGCAGCATACTGAGTCCTAGGTTCATTGGCAGCGCTCCACATTATCACGCTCGGACGATTCTTATCCCTTTTTATTAGTTCCGTCAAGGACACCTTGTGTTTGGCCAGCAACGAATCAATAAAAAATCTGGAAGAAAAATAATATATATATTTTTTTCCATACTTAACAGCTTATTCCATTGGCTGAACAAGAGTCTGGTACTTGCTGCGTCATTGGTTTAGACTTCTTTAAGTTTCGAGAAATATGTCGCTCTTCACTTCTTCGAAAGATAATCACAGCCACACACAAAAAAAAAGTTGGGTATACTTTATATGCGACATATATTTTTCGTAGTAATTTGGCCTCCTGAACACGAATCTGGGGTCAGAATTGGCCCATCACGTCACATTTTTTTCCTAACCTCAAAAAACTTGTGAAAAATAGTGAAAATTGATGAAAATTTACTGGGAAAATTTGTAAAAAAATTTATTTCCACATCAAATAGTACATTTTTATGTAAAAGACTCTGCTGAATTCAAATCCACTGTCAGAATTGAGCTAGAACGTGTGGTTTTTTTTCTAACCTCAAAAAACCGAGCAGGAATCGCTATTTTCAAATTCTGAGCGGATTTTGACCAGATTTTGTATAAAGGGGTTTTTTGGGTCGCTGATTACGAATATGAATTCACATTGTAAAAATTCAAGATGGCTGATCCAATATGGCGGGTGTACTTTTTTGAAATCCACCGATTTCAGTAAAATTTGGCATCATAAGGATTGCTGGTTGATCTCACCTTCATTAATCACACATCTGGAGCCAGATTTTCATAAATCAAGGTAAAAGATTCCACTCCGTCTAAAAATGTGACTTCGCTTAAAAAAATGACTTAAGGACTCTACACATGTAATGATGTGTAGTGTGATGTGCTTGTTTCCATGGGACAAGACAAAAAAGTTTCTACTTTATTCTTTCATTTATTTAGTCGTGCATGGGCTTATGGTTTTCCAATCAGATTTTTTTAACTACTATGCAGTTTTCCTATGGCATTTAGATGCTTTTATTTCTTAATAATTTTAAAGTTCAAGGAAAAGGACACATTACTGCCACACAGCACATCACTGCATCTGCTTATGCCTTCAATCTAAAAATGTGACTTTGCCGAAAAAATGCCGCCTACTCGGCCTAAAATTATGACTCTGCCTACAAATTTTACCTTGATTTATGAAAATCTGGCTCCAGATGTGTGATTAATGAAGGTGAGATCAACCAGCAATCCTTATGATGCCAAATTTTACTGAAATCGGTGGATTTCAAAAAAGTACACCCGCCATATTGGATCAGCCATCTTGAATTTTTACAATGTGAATTCATATTCGTAATCAGCGACCCAAAAAACCCCTTTATACAAAATCTGGTCAAAATCCGCTCAGAATTTGAAAATAGCGATTCCTGCTCGGTTTTTTGAGGTTAGAAAAAAAACCACACGTTCTAGCTCAATTCTGACAGTGGATTTGAATTCAGCAGAGTCTTTTACATAAAAATGTACTATTTGATGTGGAAATAAATTTTTTTCCAAATTTTCCCAGTAAATTTTCATCAATTTTCACTATTTTTCACAAGTTTTTTGAGGTTAGGAAAAAATTGTGACGTGATGGGCCAATTCTGACCCCAGATTCGTGTTCAGGAGGCCAAATTACTACGAAAAATATAGGTCGCATAAAAAGTATACCCAACTTTTTTTTTGTGTGTGCACTAGTCCATTGTATACTTTATAGACTGTACACCGGCTGCTCTTATTTCCCTTGAAGTAGTATTAACACTGTTTTTTAAGAAGTGATCTATCTTGTCGGTACATGCTTGCCAGATATTCCTCCTTTTGATGACGCGTACTTGAAACACTGTTGCGTTAACGATGCCTTGTTTCTGATTGTGTGGATTAGCTTTTTGTAAACGTTATGCCTTAGGGTGATATCCAGTTTCCTCTTGACTGGAAGTGTACTTCATGGTTAAGTTGATGTCTGGATGCATTCCGTTAACCGGAGTTTTAATGAGAGAGACAATCTGCAAAGCTGTACACATCCAGAAGAACAAGACGAAGGCTGAGGAACGACTTATATGTAAAAATTAAGAAATAATGGATCAATGCTCACAGCAAACATAAATATTGGCCGGTGTACTTCACTTCAATTTCAAAATTCCTTCCTTCAGAAGGAAGCGGTAGAATATCTTTGAAAACTTACAGAGGTCTATGGCAAACATCTCGGAAATTGTTCAACTATTGACGACTGTTACGGAAGCTTACAAATTAAGCCAGGGATGCACAGACTTATAGGGAACAGGGGCCACTCGGGAAAAATATAAGCCAAGGACGGGCCACTACAAACAATATTTATTAACACAAAATTTTTTATTTTTAAATAGTATGAAATACAATGATAAAAATAAAATAACCTTCAAAAATGTTTGTTGTAATAATTATGTAATCATTACAATGTAATATTTCATGTTTTATTATTTTGATGCATGACATTGCATTGAACTAACAAGTTTTTTTATATTTGGCTCCACATTACTTGTAGCCACACGTATAATTGCTTCCAAATTTTCATTTGCCAGACGGTTTCGGTTTTTCGTTTTGTTAAGTTTCATCACTGAAAACGTTTGTTCACAAATATACGTCGATCCAAATAAGCTTGCGCATTTCAATGCATTTATTCGCAACTCTTTATAAGCGTTTTTATCAACGCAACGGTAGAAGTTGAGTAAATTACCTTCATTAAATTTGTTTCTTAAATTATCATCATTTTGCATGTCTATTAATTCCAGCTGCATTAATTCCGGCGCATTTTCGGGTGAAATGTTGAAAGGATTGCTGAAAATGTCCAATAGCGGTTTAACTTTTTTGAAGTCTACAAAACGATTTTCAAAAGCTTGTATCAAAATATCAATTTTTTCAACATGAGCGAAATTGACGTCAGTTTTATTGAACTTCTCCATAATTTTTTTGTAGTTCGGAAAATGGCCGTAATTGGCTGAATTGATTTGTGTCCTGAAAAGACTCAATTTGCATTGAAAGGACGAAACATGAGAGTATAGCTGCGAAATCAATTGATCTTTGCCTTGGAGTCGCGTATTTAAGACATTCAAGTGATTTGTGATGTCTACAAGAAACGCTAAGTCACACAGCCAATCAGGGTTGTCGAGTTCGGGGACGTCGTTTTTCTTTTCCGCCAGAAATAGTTGGATTTCTTCAATCAAGTTAAGAAATCGCTGTAGTGTCAACCCACGACTTAGCCACCTTACTTCAGTGTAAAACAGGAGATCACCATATTCGCTTTCAATATCCTCGAGAAATTGTTTGAATTGTCGGTGATTGAGACCTCGTGATTTTATAAAGTTTACGGTAGGTACTACAACTTTCATAACATTTTCAAATCCCAATAATTTTGAACAGAGGGCCTCTTGATGTATAATACAATGAAACTGCATTAATTCCTTGGTATTTATGTTTTTAGTTTGTAAATATGTTTTTAACAGAGTTACTATCCCAGATGTACTTCCAACCATTGAAGGTGCTCCGTCAGTTGTAATTCCAGATATTTTCGTTAAATCCAAATCCATTATAGAACATTTTTCTAGAAGAGCTTTGAGCATGTCACTTCCCCTGGTTTGACTTGTCAAAGAACTCATACCAATCAGTTCTTCACTCACTTCAAAATTTTGCGTTACACCTCGTAAAAATATTAATAGTTGAGCAGTTGAACTTATATCTGTAGATTCGTCGAGCGCTATAGAAAAATACTCAAAACTTCTCGATTTCGTAGCTAATTGCTCTTCTATATTATCTGCTAATGCGGTAATTCTTCTTTGAACAGTCATCCGATTTAACTGAATTTTTTCAAACTTCTTTACATTTTCCGGACAAATTTTTTTTGCGGCGATATCCAAACATTGCTTAACAAACTCACCATCTTTAAAAGGCCGACAAGTTTTCGCTATTATTCGAGATATTTCAAAGCTAACTTCAGTGGCTGTTTCAGCATCTTGAATTGGTTTTGTAAACATAGATTGCTGGCCTATTAGTTCCCGTTGTAAAGTGGAAATTCTTTGCGTTCGATTTTCGCCAGTTAATTTGGTAAAAGTTGGATGCTGGGTTTCATAGTGCCTTTTCACATTATATTCCTTCGGAATAGAAACACTACTCTTGCATATTAAACAGACAATTTTGTTATGCGATGAAATAAAAAAGTATTTTTCGGTCCAAATATCATGAAACTGTCGATTTTCATCTTCAACCTTACGACTACGTTTCTTACTGGGGCCTGGTTTATCCATATCAAAATTAATATTATATGTTACAGTCGGTAAAAGCCAAGTTCGAACGACGAAATATTTACTCGTCACAGATTACAGTTCTCAAACAGTATAACGTTCGCTTATCCGTAGTCAAAACTTAACTGCCCCAATAACCGGCGATGCGTCGTATTTATACGAGTTACCAAACATCGAGAACCATCCACTTTGTTCGGGGATCGACGTGTTTCGCGAATCTGTAATCTAGTTGCTGCGACAGATTTCTAGTCTCGTAATAATATGCTTGGACCGGAGCGCGGCGAGTAGAATACTTTTAAAATTCGTTGGCAGGCCGCATAAACACCGACAGCGGGCCGCAAGCGGCCCGCGGGCCGCGGTATGTGCATCCCTGAACTAAGCTAACCTGCTCCATTGTTGTAAATCTTACTCACTCTGTGTTAACGCTGGGGCACTCGTCTATAATCATGATTCCCATCTCGTCGGCAACGTCCATGATTTCTTCCGCATAAGGGTAATGCGAGGTCCTGTAGACGTTAGCGCCTATCCATTTGATAAGATTATGGTCCCTCACCACCAAGGGTAGGTCGAGTCCCTTACCCCTGATGTCGGCGTCTTCGTGCCTGCCGAACCCGTGGAGGTACACGGGGTAGTTGTTTATTAGGAGGGAGGTGTTGGTCCACGTTACCGTGCGAATGCCGAAGGGCAAACTGTACTTGTCCACCAGGTCGCCATATTCGTCCAACAGTTCCACCTAGTACAAAAAATTTAAGAGATATGTGTAGAAATAGCAGTGGGAGGAAATTCAAGTGGATTCAGATCAGGTAAATTTAGCGGTTGCTCACCTGGAAGGTGTAGAGGTAGCCTGGTTCTTGATGCATGAGATACGGCCACCACAAACTTGGATTGTCCACCCTGAGTATGCCGTAGACATCAGAGTAGTCTCCGCTAGTGGCCACGACGTTTCGATTTTTGTCGATTAGACTCACCCTGCAGGTGATGTTTGCGTCTCCCACGATGCTAATGTTGTATTCCAAGAATGCTGAGAAAAATAATTGTCATTATTACTATTCTTGGTTCTAAAATGATATAAAGTATTTCTGAAATAACTACGTTCCCTAAAAGGGTGATAGAGGGCATAAAAATGAGTAACTTTTATTAATCAACTGATGGTCTAAATGCTTCTGTTTTCGAGAAAATTAATTAAGAAAATTAAGCATAAATGTGAGTCGACCTTGTGCATCTTGTGCACGTGAACCAGAATGCTTCGAACTCGGGAAAGGTCGCAACATGTTTTCGACAACGAAGAAAACATTATAATTTTTTTTCAATTTAAAAGGTAATGTTTTAGGTTTAGGTCATCAGTTGCTTACTTCTTATTCTTTTCGCTTATAAAATTTTTACCGCCTATGAACTTTCACTGCTCAGATAATACGCTTTTAACATATTCTCGATTTCCCTATTCTTATAAAACGTCAGATTTTACTTGAATACTCCATAATTGATATTCGATCTAATTAAGTTCAAATGATATGGCGGCAGCCGATTGTCAGTTGTCAAAAGTTAATTTTCTTAGCATGTGATTTTTCAGTTGCAGCATTTGCATGTCTTCAGAAGATTAAAGTAATGCATTGAGATAATAATTTCCATAAATATTAAGAAAGTCTGTGTTCCATTTAATTGATTCCATACCATTTCAAAGCAGACTTCATAGTGTCTTTTAGGCATACCATTCAACGAACTTACCTGTCGAGGGCTGTAAATCGATGGTTAATACTGATATATCGTCTATGTAAGTCTTTGGAGTGGTGTAAAGTTTCACTGGCCTGTCTATGCCTGCATAGTTGAAGAAATCGAAGGTGTAGCTTTGGAAGAGTCTACCACTGGAATTAAAGAAGAAAAATGATATTAACTTTTGATATTATCGTAAATAATCCAGCCAAATCTTTGAAATGCAGGAATAAGCTAACTATATTTTCGATCTCTGTTGAAAATGATGTTACAGTACCTTTCTAATTCTTCAACCCGTCCCTGCGGAACGGTATCAGCCAGTAAGGTATTGTCGCAAGCCACTGTCACCCTGTTTTCTTTACCGAACTTCAGGTACTGGGTTATCTCGCTGTGAAAGGGTAAGTGTCCCATTTCGTGACTCATAGCCAACTGTCCGTTTACCCACTGAAAATTAAGAACTGGACACTTTTTGTTATTTCTAAAAATCGCCTACTTACCACCTGGGATGCGTACGACACTGAACCAAACCTTAACCATATCCTGCCTATTTCAGACCAGTACTTCGGCACGAAAAAGGTCCTGTCATACCACACTAAACCCACGTGGTCTCTTATCCTCCAGTCTGTAGTTATGTCATTGTAACTAGATGGCACTGGCATCATTAGGACCTTCGACTTGGCGGCCTGCTAGAAAATCAAACAAGTTTTTGAAGGTGTGCAGCAAGGGTCCGTTTTAAGACCACTTCGTCGTGGAAACAGGAGTGAAGTTTGTAGGGAAAAGATACGTACCTCCCTCAGGTCCTTCTTGTACCAATGGAAGTCGAATCCTACGAAAGGATTGCTTGTATTTGGGACAACGAAGTTCCAAATCCCGTCCAGAGAAACTACTTGCCGGGTTTCTGATTCCCTGGGGAAGAGTATACCTCCTCTGTGAATGTCAGCTGCGCATAGTTGGGTGAATACTATGAGGTATGCTGCTGTTTGTAAAACCATTTTTAAATTTGTAATGATTGACTGAAACAAGTTTTTAAATATTACTTTTGTGCACCTACTGTTTAAAAAATATATTAAATATTTGTCAGTTCGTGTTACGAATTTAAAGTGCATTCGTCTAAATAGATAAACATTAACAAACCAATCGTTTATTTTAGTACTACATTTAACAAAACACCAAAAGTATTCACGATTCACGAACATTTAATGTCAACAATCAATACCAATTAATTTAACAAAGTAATATGCTCATACAAACATGTCATAAATTTTGCCTTAATTTAATTTGACATAATTTGTTGATAAAAGCTTGAATTAAAATTAAGTAGTATCATGAATATTTGAATTCTTAATCAAATTATGACATATTGGAATATATAGCGGAATATTTTTCTAATTGTAAGAATATGAAAACAAACCACCCAATAAATTACGTGATAAAATGGTATTTACTAGAAATAATGAAAACAAAATGTAATGCAAATTACGAAATAGTTTTGTAATTCCCATATTAACATAAAATGTAATATAGGATAGCTCATTTGAAACCTTGACACTAACTGATTAGAATTATTAAAGAAATGCGATCATTTCATTTGTTTTTAGTAGAAAATTTCTTTATCTGCTCCCACTATAGTAAATAGACTATTAATACATTGTTTTTAAAGACGTAAGTGGATTTTACCGTAGAAGTGGAAGTTGCTATCGACAATGGGAGGTAAGTGAGGTAATTTCCCCCCTAGGGAAAAAAACAATTTCGAGTTTATAAGTGCATATTTTATTAACAAATAAATAGAAATATTTGATGAACATTAATTTTATTAATTATTATGAATGAATATTTATAGTAATTGTACAGTTATTACATTTAGTAACATTTCTAAAATCTGGATAATTATTCCCCTCGCGTTTACTAATTGTCACATTTTTCTCAATATTATCTGACTGATCCATTAAAACACCATGATGCGACGTACTACTAGAACCTGGAGTTGAAGTGTCATTGTAACAAATCCAGTTGGCTATTTCATTTTTGTTACTTAAACTATCAGCAACATAACTTTCTGCAAATGTGGCTGATTTCCACACACCATGTCCCTGGATTGTTAATACATCAACTCCTGTATTAGCCAATAACGTTGCCGATGTTCTTCGGAATAAATAGCCTGTATATGTTTCAGGATGTCCTAGTTTCAAATACTGTGCAATCTTATTAAAAATTATAGAAAGGGTATGCTTACCGACTGGTTGGTTGTAACATCTACCTGCTTAATAGCACATAAAAAAGCGTGAAATTTCAGTTTTAATTTCCAATCTAATGTCAAATCAGACAGAGACATGAAGTTTTCAATAGAAATTTCCTTTTCTTTGGGTCGTAGTCGTATATTTTATGACGATACTACTTTTCTGATATTTCTTTGAAGTAAAAAGTACAATCCTTAATGCAATAAACACTTTTCTCGGTGCAGATTAGACGTATATATTAACCTCATCTATTATTGTAGTTGTTTTCGACTTGCAATGCCAGTTCATAGTGGTATTATAATTATCATAATACCACCATACATAATAATATACGTAGAAGTTATCTGTTTTCCCATAGGTGTAAAAATGGGCCCGTCCCGGATAAATATTCTGACATTAACACATGCGGTCTACAAATCCTTTCAGGGAATTCTAGTCTCGCGTGTAAAGATGGGCTGGTCGCGTTTACTTTCTCTTTTAAAAGGACGGTATTAGTGTGAACAGATCGTTCTGTTAGCCGCAAAAAGTTATATAATTGCCTTTAAGTATAGGGTAGGTTTTTATTGTGGATCAAGGAAGTGTTTTACTCATAATAAGTCAAGGAAATTATTAAAAACAAATATATTTGTTTAACATATATTATTGTAAAGACTGACAATTTTGGTCCACCTGTGTATTTTGTTTTTAATTTTTTCACGTTTTGGAAACAAATGGAAACCATACCTGGCCAATTAAAACAGCTATTAGATAAAATACGTTGAACTGTAATCGAATACTAGTTCCAAACCAGATTTGCGGACATTTAACTTTTAATGTAAAGTATAGTGACTGTAAATTATCTCAGGATTTTACGGTGTTTTCCAACTTGTTTAATTAGTATTCAAAATTGTAAACAGTCAGTTTTTACAGTAATAAATAATCATTATAATCAGATGTAATTATTAAAGGACAGGACAGTATTTGAACATAATGAAATATTTATTTCTCATTTAGAAGAAAATACGCGTTTTTGCACCGTTTTTGCATTATTTGCTTACAGTAATTCTATACTGGAAACTCTAATTGAGGAATTAAATTATACAAAACAGTAAACAAATAGCTAAAACGTGACATCCGCGATAGAATATTCAGTAATTTATTAATATTATACTCATTATATTACGAAATGGTGTATTATCCGCAAATTGCTGATGTGGGGATAATTTATTGTATAAATTTTCACATACCTGCACTTTTACATATGAACTTTGATTGCAGTTTAATAAAAAACATGAAGGTAAGATTTATGGAAAAACATAGTTGTCAAAGTTGTGATATAACTTTAGTAGACAAGATCCACAAATCAGTATATATACAAGATCTTCTACATAACCTCAATTCTGTGCTTAATGAAATTGTCAACTGTCATTTTTGTCGAAAAAGAGCTATGGGTACCTATTTATTTTGGTATTCCGATTTTGTTGAATGAAAAACAAAATGTTAGTTAAATAATGTGATTGCACAGGGTGTTAATTACCTACGTCGACACACTATCAGGGACAAATTATTTGAGTGATTTTAAGACAACAAATAGTTATATAAGCATGAGACAAGTTCAAGGTACAGTGTCGAAATAAGAATCATCTTTTGTACAATTTCTCTGAAGAAGATTGGTGCAGAATGGTGAAACTTAGGCTAACTATTTATGTAATTAAATCCGTACGATATTTGTTGAGAAAAATTCCAAGAAGACCCCTGCGCCACTTTCTTGGAATTAACCCCATTTGCAGTTACGAAGTCGTATTTCTTCGAAAGTGTACCGTCCTGTAAATTCAGTGTAATAAATCAATGGAGGTGAAAAATAAAACAAGGGAATTTAGTCCCAGTCGAAGATTTATCAGATTAGAGACTGTAGTAGGTTACTTAAGTAAATGTTTCTTTGTTTACTCATTTTTTTTTTTTTGTTCCTCCATGCTTATAATTGTATTATCTTAGCTGTAAAGAAATAAAAACATATTTTATGCCCGTTTGCGCCGACATTATCCTAAGAACAACTTAATAAAATTGTTCTTAAAATTAAGTTATACTTATTTTTTTAGAGCATTGCACCGACGGATCATAAACTATACTTAGCAAAGTACGTCTATGTATTTGCAACAACGCAGAAATCTAGTAACTTTCATTACTTTAGGTATTTTAGTTCTTTCTGATTTTCTTCAATTAGGTTAGGTTAGATTTCGGTGTTCGGTTTGTCGTGTCATGTCTATGGTGTTTGTTGTAAATGTAATATACAATAATATATGTTGACCAAAAGACTAGTTATCAGAGATAAAATAAAAATAATAATTTCCTCAAGATTCTAGTACTTCTTTTATTCTAGTACTTCCTCTATCAATGGTAAAATTCGCAGAAAAGTCTATGTTGTAAGACGAAATATTTTATAAAAATTCAATTCGTCCATTGTATGGAAATAGTCAGATCTTGTATAATTTAATCTGGGAAAACCAAAATCTATAATTTCCAATACATCTAAATCATCTTCAAACATGTCATTCAATCGAATATCCACAATGCTTTTTTTACAACTACTTACTTTAATACCACACACGTTAACACTGACCATTTTATTTGCACTTTCCGCGTTTTTTTTCTTTGAAATTTTGGTGTTTTGCGCACGCTCCAAGTCTGTTTAAATAAGGAAGAAGAAGAAGAAGTCGCTGTCAAAGTGAGGCTTAAATTTAAGAACCTGTTTCCATACTTAAGAAGATCTTAACGTATGGTGCAATACAAAAAGCTTACTTAAGCATTTCTTATTTTTAAGTAATGCTTATTAACTTCGGTGCAAACGGGCATTAATCCAAAAAATCTGCTTTATACCGGGTGTCCCACTAAGGTCGGCGATATTAAAGAAATAATAGACCTTAGAGTTTCGGGAAAAAAAAATTGATTAATAAATCGACCAAGAGAAATCGCTGGAAATAGTTTTCAAGTTCGTAGCTCGGCCGCTAGGGGGCGCAATCTACATACTAAAACGAAGTTGATTTTTTCCTATTCAAGTGTATTAAATAGTACAAATATGGAAAGCCGGATTCATTACGCATAACTTTTGTTAATGAATTTTTGTTCTATCTCTCGACCTAATGTCTGATCAAAAAGATGCATTTTTTAAGGATTGGCTCATCAAAAGCCCATAGTGTTATACCTCGTTGGAAACGTCTTTTCATGCTTTATCTAGTGGTGGATATGTAATGTCATTTACCTCAATATGGAAACCTATATAAGGCGTTACTTCAAAAGAATGACGTTTTATGGATTTTTCCCAAAAATTTTAAATGCAATACTATAGTTTTCTTTACATAAATAAATTCAGCACAAAAAAATTATGAATATAGTATAAGTTTGAAATTTCTAACGAAAGTGTTGTTTATTTATTGGCGTTATTTATTCAAGTTTAAGTTGTTTCACGTTTTCTTTAAAAAGTGAAATAGCAGGATACAACTTTTATAGGTTAGTTTGAAGAGCATAAAAATAGCTACATTTTCACACCAAAAAGGGCTCGATATCTTTTTTTGTTATCAAGTTATTCGCAAATTAGTGAGCAAAGCATAAATAATGATAATGAATTGAGGAACACGATATTTAATTACCAAAACAAAATGCGTTTATAAAAGAACCTACCTAAGCACGCAACGAAGGTTAAATTCCTGTATTGAAAATAATGGTATCGATTTCGAGCATTTATAAACATCTTTACTTTTGTTGAAATTTAATTGTTCTTTCGTTACATACCTAATATCAATATCTGTTTGTTATTGTTTTTGTCGTTATTTTCAAGATTGTTATTGACTCACTCATTTGCGTGGATTTAGATAAGTTCTTTACGTGTCAATAATATTTTTTTTGCTAACAACACTTTATATATGCATCCTAATCGTGATGTTCGAAAAAAATCAATCACGTAGGAATTTTATATTTTGTTAAAGGTAGCAGGGGAAAAATGCGGCAATTGTTTTCTTGAAATTTTCATAATTACGTTGTATTTAATCATATATTTAAAAAAAATTCTTAGAAACACCATAAAGAGATATCCAATATCGAATTTATGGGGTTTTTAGTTAAAGTGACTTCTGGTATCTCTACCACTTGTATACGAATTTATATCAGAATTTTGTGGATATTTACCTTTAATGAAAAAATTCTTATTTTTATAAGTTTCATTACCCTACATCTAAACGTCTTCAGGTATATTTTAGAACAGGTATTTTTTTTTATTTCCATACCTGTATCAAGAAAACTATATATTTCATGTAACCTTTTTGGTTTAAAATAACTCAAAGAATCGCCCTTCATGTTTTTTGACGTACTTGACCTTGTATGATCTCGATTTGTTAAACATTAAATTTGTTTTAAGCTAATTTAAGCTAACTCTGAAAAAGTGATAACTGAGACTGATATGGAGAGAGCACGTACTCTCAGATAATATATGACACACTTTATGTTTAAAAACAGATAGTTTTTTGAGGGCACCATAAAATAATTTCTTCTAAGTAAATATGGAGGGATACTAACGCATTGAAAAACACTCTGAAGAGGCGCATAACAATAAATAACAACCATTTATTTTTCTAAGATAAATAACACTTGTGGTGACACCGAGTAGGATTTTCTGTAAATGTAGGAGGGTAGCCAATAATCGTTTAATATTTTTTAAAGGATATGTCGTTAAGTAACGCTAAAAATAGGTATTTGCAGCTGTTTTATTTTCAGTATTTATTGTCCGTATTTATTATGTTGTAAAGTGGTCATTTGTTCTTCGTAAAAAATAGTCATTAAAAAAGTCAATACAGCCATGGAATATAAAAAGGAAGCTTACAATTTTCACCCAGCAGGATTGCTAATGAAAAGTCAATAGGAAAATGGTTGCCGCCATTTTTGACGGTTTGAATTATGTACACCTTATTAGAATAACACTTTATAACGAGCGTTCAAATAAAAACGTGGTCAAGTTGGTTCTGAAAATTTGGACGTAGGGCGTAGCGTATAGCAAATGAACTTAAACGTCATCTGTCAAAGCGCTATATCGCCGCTATCAATTTGAATATTTTCGTTTTAAAAAGCGTTTAAAATGGTGTTTTCTCAAGAACAAAAAGTGTTTATCATAGAGTCCTACTTTAGAAATGGACGCAAGATTGATGGAATATGGAAGTATTCTATTGAGGAATGTTTCATAGAATTTCAAAATCAATTTCCCGGCGTTGTTGAGTACAAAATTTTTCAAAGTGCAGTTCAGCGTTGTGTTAATGTTTTTCGTGAAACGGGCAGTGTAACAAGAAAAGAAGGAAGCGGCCGACCTAAAAAGCGGACTGAAGAATTAAAAGAAAATGTCCAACAAATAATGGAAAATGCGCCAAGAACTTCTGTACGTGTTTTATCACAAATGGTGGGAGTATCAGTCGGTACCTGCCACACAGTGTTAAAAAAAGATTTGCGTTTGTTCTCCTATCGTTTAACTTGTCAGCAAGAACTTCATGAAGTTGATTTTCCGCGACGGGCTGTATTTTGTGAATGGTTTTTAAACAACTACGGTGAACTTCATAATATCACCTTTTTTTCTGATGAAGCCTGGTTTCATTTAAGTGGTTACGTAAACTCACAGAATATGAGAATGTGGTCTTCTGAAAAACCAGATAACTTTTTTGTCGAGGGCCCTCTACACGCTCAAAAAATTGGAGTTTGGTGTGCTCTCAATCGAAGGAGGATTTATGGACCTATTTTTTTTAATGGTACTCTTACTGCGCAAAGGTATAGAGAAGAAATTATCGCTCCTTTTGTTAACCAGCTGGAAGAAAACGAAATTACAAACTTTTACTTTCAACAAGATGGCGCAAGGGCACATACGGCAGGCGAGACGATGAATATGTTGAGGGAAGTTTTCCAAAATCGACTAATAAGTCTCAATGCTGAACATGAATTTCCACCGAGGTCATGTGATATTACGCCGTGTGATTTCTTTTTGTGGCCTTACCTTAAAAACACTATTTTTGAACTGCCTATTCCTGATTTAAACCATCTGCAGGCTCGACTTATAGACAAGATTCGTGAAATTAACAATACCCCGAGCATCTTAGAAAATGTCTTTAATTCTTTGAGGAACAGGTGTGAAAAGTGCTTGGAACAAGGAGGGTGAAACATTCCTCAATAGAATACTTCCATATTCCATCAATCTTGCGTCCATTTCTAAAGTAGGACTCTATGATAAACACTTTTTGTTCTTGAGAAAACACCATTTTAAACGCTTTTAGTCATTAACGTTATTGAAACTGACAGCTGCTATACAGCTCGTTGAGAAATGAGGTTAAGTTGGTCGCTATAAGCTACTCCCTACGTCCAATGTGTCAGAGCCAACTTCGACCACGTTTTTATTTGAACGCTCGTTATAAGTGGTCACTGCGATCATATGAAAATTTTCTAGGAAAATTTCTCATTGCCAGTTTTATAAAAAGTTAACTATTAGTAGGAATTATTTTATCTAGGTATGCACCATGATTATAAGAAAATTTACAATGTCGGTTTTATGAAAAATTAACTATGAGGAGGTATTATTTTTATCTATGTAACAATGTATATAATTGCACAACTATAAAAGGCAAACGTAGATACCGACTTGCTTATCTGGAAATGACAAACTGTAGGTAAGTTTAAAATTCTGGTTATGTATGTGAGTTCTAAATCAAACACAAAATTTGCATTTACGTTTTGGCACAAAACATACGGTACAATTTTCTCTAGTTAAAAAGAATTTCATGATAATATATCGTGTTCATTTCATGTCACATTTTGGTGAACTCAAAGAATAATAACTTCTACAAAAACACAGATTTTTTAAATACTAATACAATTGTATTTATTCAGTTCTTGCAAAAATTCATTTCATTTTACTTAGAATTTGTATAAAACAAAGTGTACATTCACAATTTAACAAATTTGCAAAATTTGTCAAAACTCGTATATTTAACTGTAAATAAGTGGTTGGCGTCAACAAAATAAGGAATGTGATAAAAGAAATAGCAGCTTATCTCAATTCGCCTCATCTGTAAACTTATACAGGCCACTGCTTTAGACGTTCTTCGGCCACTCTGTTAGCTGACGCAGGGGCCGATATTACCACTATTAAATGACATTGGGGATGGCGTTCTAGTACGGTAGCAGATACATATACAGTGTAGGAAAGTACCGATGGTCTATCAGAAGTTACGTGAGAGCGTTAAAGTAAGCCATAGAAATCCATGTGATAGACAAGGATGGCTATAATGAAGGCGTCTCTTAGTCACCGCCCGTTTCGCCCTTCCACAAGTTTCTGAGATATTAATTTTTTTCGTTTTGACATATATATACTTTTTGGTGAAATAAAAAAATCTGTAATAACATTTCAAAAACATGCTAAAAAAAATAAAAAATTACTGGCAACAATGAATTTTTCAGTTATTGTTGATAATTTGTTTAAATTAAAAAACATTAAAAAACTGATTACACCATTCAATTTTACGGAAAAAATAAAAAAAACTCTCATTGTTTGACCCAAAACTTTATTTTTGTACAGTATTGCTATAAACATCTAAGTCGAATTACAAATGCACAAATGATAAATTATCTCAGGATGATTTGCTTAACTGCAAAGTCTACTGTTGACGCGAAATCCAAAAACCCGAAATTTTGCAAAATCGTTTAATTTTTTTTCTGGCTTTATTTGAAAACGAATTTTAAATAAATTGCATATTTACATTGCCACTTTTTCGCTCTATCCAATGGCGTCAACATTTTTGCAATCCCACGTTTTGTCTTCGACGGGCCATCATCAGATTAATTTTTTTAAATATATCGCTGCTATTTTTATGACAAAATCTAGTCATTTTTAATTCTGCATTAAATGATATTACTATTGTAATTAAACAGGTTTTTAGCTATAATTAAAAATTTTTCCTGAGTACGGCTCTGAACGCTTTCAAAATACTTACCTGTCTATTCTATTGGAGGAGAGAGAGGGAGAGAGAGAGAGAGAGAGAAAGGAGAGAATAAAAGTCAATACAGCATAAAATATCCAACAATTTTTTTAATCCATAATTTAAAAAGTTGTACATAATAAAAAAATAATACGAATTTATGAAATATTTTATTATTTCTAATTAGTATTGCTAACAGTAGTAAAAAATTGTTGGATATTTTATACGGTATTGACTTTTATACTGTTATGACTTCATCCAATAGATACTTTGAAAGCGTTCAGAGCCGTATACAGGAAAAATTTTAAATTATAGTTAAAATAAGCTAAAAACTTTTTAAGCGATTACAATAGGAATATCCTCTAATTCAAAATTAAAAATGACTAGATTTTGTCATAACAATAGCAGCGTCGTATTTAAAAAAATTAACCCGATGATGGCCCCTCGAAGACGAAACGTCGGATTGCAAAAATGTTGACGCCATTGTATAGAGCGAAAAAAAAGTGGCCTTGTAAATNAAGTTGGTCGCTATAAGCTACTCCCTACGTCCAATGTGTCAGAGCCAACTTCGACCACGTTTTTATTTGAACGCTCGTTATAAGTGGTCACTGCGATCATATGAAAATTTGCTAGGAAAATATCTCATTGCCAGTTTTATAAAAAGTTAACTATTAGTAGGAATTATTTTATCTAGGTATGCACCATGATTATAAGAAAATTTACAATGTCGGTTTTCTGAAAAATTAACTATGAGGAGGTATTTTTTTTATCTATGTAACAATGTATATAATTGCACAACTATAAAAGGCAAACGTAGATACCGACTTGCTTATCTGGAAATAACAAACTGTATCATTAAGTAGGTAAGTTTAAAATTCTGGTTATGTATGTTAGTTCTAAATCAAACACAAAATTTGCATTTACGTTTTGGCACAAAACATACGGTACAACTTTCTCTAGTTAAAAAGAATTTCATGATAATATATCGTGTTCATTTCATGTCACATTTTGGTGAACTCAAAGAATAATAACTTCTACAAAAACACAGATTTTTTAAATACTAATACAATTGTATTTATTCAGTTCTTGCAAAAATTCATTTCATTTTACTTAGAATTTGCTAAATAAGCTAAAAACTTTTTAAGCGATTACAATAGGAATATCTTCTAATTCAAAATTAAAAATGACTAGATTTTGTCATAACAATAGCAGCGTCGTATTTAAAAAAATTAACCCGATGATGGCCCCTCGAAGACGAAACGTCGGATTGCAAAAATGTTGACGCCATTGTATAGAGCGAAAAAAAAGTGGCCTTGTAAATATGTAATTTATTTTAAAATTCGTTTTCAAATAAAGTCAGAAAAAATTAAACAATTTAGCAAAATTTCGGGTTTTTCCGGATATCTTCGGAATTACCCGGAATTTTAAAACTTTGTAAACAGCATATTGTCAGGTATAAAAAACAACTTTTTTCTAATCGGAGCCACCCCGTATCTTTTACTGTTTCCTTGATCCTATTGCTATCCCATCCTTATCTTGGACACACTGTATATCTATGAATTCACCAAACTTTAAAAAAAATAAGTACACTAATCGATCTTACGGAAAAAAAATTATTATTTATTTTATTTATTCACTATTCGACTTATGTTTATAGCAATACTGTATAAAAATAGTTTTGGGTCAAACAATGAGACAGTTTTTTTTATTTTTTTCCGTAGAATTGAATGATGTAATCAGTTTTTGAATGTTTTTTAATTTAAACAAATTATCAACAATAACTGAAAAATTCAGTAATTTTTTACTTTTCGCATTTTTGAGCATGTTTTTGAGCCGTGATTACAATTTTTTTTATTTCACCAAAAAGTATGTCAAAACGAAAAAAATGATTACCGGCAGAATTCTGTACGATGATTTTTTTAAGTAGAATTTTTCTTTGAAGAAAAAGTGTTTCCGGCCGAAAAAATTAATATCTCAGAAACTTTTTAATTTTTTTATCTAAAAAAATTTGAGGTTATTTAAGATAGAGAAAGGTATACTTTGACCAAGTTTTGTCAAAATTAAATTATTTTTGCGGAAATGAGAAATAAAAAACGAAAAATCAGAAAAAAAAACTGTTTCTCGCATTTTTCTCGGAAATTTTGAGGTAATGTTAAAAACCGGAAAAAATGAATAACTCGGTAACTTCTTGATTTTTTATCTAAAAAAATTTGTGGTTATTTAAGACACAGAAAAGTATACTTTCACCAAATTTCGTCAAAATTAAATTATTTTTGCGAAAATGAGAAATAAAAACCAAAAAATAAGAAAAAGCCTGTTTTTTGCATTTTTCTCGGAAATTTTGAGGTTGTTACAAAAATTGTAGATTTTTGTATGATCTACAACTTTTGTATTAGATACTTCTTTGTTTGACGTCAACTTTCGCCAGAAATCCCAATGATACAATTTTTCATAACTTTTCAACCCCCCCAAATCAACCCTCCGCCGCCCCTGCTCACGCATTTATTTTTTTTTTTTCGTTTATTATAAGCCCCTTTACCATTTCGACTTATAAAAGTTCAGGTAACAATTTTCTTTTTTTCCCCTCTCAATGAGTTATTTTGATCGGTCTAATAGTTACTTTTTTGTATTGAATGTGATATTACTTAAAATGTGTATTGTAATTAATAAAATCATTAGTAAATTTCGAAAAAAATACAAATTATTTTGATATTTGTTTTATGTTCTAGAATGAAAAAGACTTTGGCGTTGTAAAACTTAAAAGTATTTCGCAGCTAGGTAACAAAAAAAACTCCCTTTGTCAACTGAAAATTTAACGAAAATGTCGACTTTTTATTACAGTTTTCGAAAAAAATTAAATAGGTACGTTCCAAGTCCTAAGCAAAAATGCTCATATTTTCTGCCGGTGATTTTAAGTTCAGTGTTTATTGTATAAAATAAATAAGATTTCTTCACTCTCTTGTCTTGTATTTTTAACAATTTTAGCGTAAATTTATTAACTATCATTAATTCAATACATATCTAATATAATTGTCTCAAAAAAATTGGAACTTACTTGGTTATTAAAATCAAATGTTTTGTGAAATCCAGAAATGTGTAATCGAAGGTCTAAAAAATTCTTGTTTCTATGAAAAAACAAGAACTTCTTTGTCAAAAAATATTTTTCCTGTCTCTATAAACGCATATTACGTTTACTATATCAGACAGTATTAAAACACAACAATTACCATACCAGATTTTATTTGAACCGAACAAGCATTTTAGGGCCTTTAGAAAAAAAATTAAAACAATAATTAAGCGAAACAACAACAATTTTGATCCCAATACGATCCACCACATCCAAAAACAATCTGAGACCGCCTATTTTAACACTTTTTCCTAAAAGTTGATAATCATGCAGTTCACATCAAACGGTAAATTGATATTTACTATCGCGGTCTAATTAATATTTATAAGTGCATTGCATTTAATTGGCATTAATGATCTAGCGATTATTCAACAGTTTGCATCTGATCTGAAGCACATTGCCATTGCCACAACTCTGTGACTACAAAACAAAAAAACCGCAGTGACACTTGCCGCCAAAAAAATTGACGGTCGACCTCGCCAATTAGCAACCGCATTAAAACTAGTTCACTTACGCTGATTCGGCGGGCGAATATCCTTATTACGAGGCGCGGTTCATTTGTTGCGGTGCAATACACTGCCACACGGCCTACTCTATCTGCACATATCGCCGCGCGACCGCAGCCAACTGAGCCAGCACCGTGATTGCGTCGGGTATATGGTTACTGTTGCTGTTTATGTAAATCTTCGGCTGTTAGAAGAGGTGTGGATGATGAGGAACACGGGGCATTAGGTCCTTACGCTAAAATTTGGACAAAGGCCTGCTCTGGTCGCGGCTGAAACGAGAAAAAGTGGGGGAAAGGGGTAAAGATCGCCTGCTGGGGTCACGGGTTTCTCAGAAAAACTAAACTGCTAACGTAAAGTACGTTTATTAGACACCTTGAAATTTTTATTAAATTTAATGTGCGTTCGTTAGGATTTCTATTTTTATAATATTTTGGGAAAATACGCAAGTCCAGAACACTTTTTTTATATAATATGGAACATTCCACGTCCAATATTTATTACATCCAAAAAAGGTCAACAGGGTACCATTTTCTTTGAAATGTCTACTTTCGAATGCCACTCGCTGTTAAAAAAAAAACAAAATGGCGGCTCAATATGGCGGCTATAAGCTGATAAAAAACATGGTCAAATTAAAAAAAATGTAATTGTTAAGAGTATTTGAGTTTAAAAAACCTAAGAAATGAACAAAAACGCTTATGAAGTGTTAAGGGTACAAATGATTATTTTTTAAATACGTAACATGGCTGATCCAATATGGCGTATAACATGGAAATTATCCCATAAAATGCCAGAAATTGCCAATTTTGCTATGTCTAATAAATTATCGCTCTCCATTGTTGAATTACATTGCTGACGCATAGAATAAAATTTAATGAAAATTTGTAAATATTTAAATATGGCCGAATTAAGATGGCGCCTTAAAATAGGTTAACCACGCCAATTTTAGAAACATCTTATTATTAAATGACTAATTAAAGTCACTAAAATTTTGATATAAAGTTGATTAGAGTTTAAAATATTACTAAGAATGTATGCGTCGTTTATGAGACATCCATCAATAAGTTTTGACATAAGCCTACTTTGAGAAAAGTCGCTTATTTTATACCTCGTTTTATACATCGTAATATTGTAACAGTTCAATTAAAACCCTTTTTTCTCGAAAACCGTCCACATTAGGAAGTTCTAACAAGAAGACATTATTTTTAGAAAATCAAATTATACATTAGAAATTGGAACCCGAATGGTAAAAAATTTAACCTTGAAAAAATTAGAACTTAAAATGTAAAAGGAATGTAGCATAACTAGCGCCCTCTCTAAGAAATATCCAAAAAATAATTAGACCAGCGAATTTGGCGTCCTTAAAAACCCCTGAATAACAAATTTCATAAAAATATTTCGCACCGTTTGGAAATTTTCGTAAAAATTCTATTTGAAAAATTTTATTTTGTCGCTCTGTATCTCGAAAACTAGAGGAGTCTTTTTGAAACACCCTGTATAAATGAGGAATATATGGATGTTTCTTTTTACTGTGTTGCCACATTTCTCGGAATGTAAAAATATATTCAACTATACAGGGTGTTCCACTTTTCCTGGACAGACACCAACTTTGGTTTTTTAAATGGAAACACACATTTTCTATATTTTTTTCGGGTTCTACATAAAAAATAAAGGGTACTTCTATTCAAATATTCACAGTTTTTGAGATATCTCGCTTGAAAGGTTTTTCTATCGATATTGGTTGCTTACATTTTCTGATACCGACAGGTTATATTAATAGCTACTAAGCACATTTTTTATCAGATGTTTAGTAAGGATGACTCTTCCGAATCATGCTCCAAAAACTGGCCTGCGTTATACAGGGTGACCAAAATATCATGTCAAAATTGCCAATTGAAAAATTGAAAAATCTCGATTTTTTTAAATGCAACGCCCTGTATATTTTCATTCCATGAGATGTAGAATTAAATTCTCTACAACTTTGCTATACCTGCTTTTATACCAAAATTCATTAGTTTTTCGTGAAATCTCATTTCTATGAAAAAATGCGAATTTTACAAATAGCTTCTGAAAATCTTGCTGTGTTAAGAATTGGTAATGCTCAGAATGATAGGGGTGGAAATTGTTTTTCTTTAACGTTCTATTAACCACACTTTTGGAAATACTAATTTCATCACTAATTTCTCTGACACTTGTATATGGATTTTGGACTGCACATTCCAAAATATCAATTTGACTATCCTGATTACCACATGCGTGTGTTCTTGTTGTCTTTTCATAATTTGCATTTGCCATTCTTTCAAACCTCTCCTTCACTTTTACAAAACACTTTGTACAAGGATATCTTTGTAAATCTGGATTATTAGCTTGGTAAATACGACTTGCCAATAAACAGTTACCATGGGCTTCTCTTCTTCTATTAAACCTTTCTTTCTATTAAACCTTATGTGAATCGAAAATTTTCCAGATTATCATTTGACAGGAGCCTACTACGTTATTTTACATATTCTATTTCTATTCTATTTGTAAAATTAGCATTTTTTCATAGAAATGAGATTTCATGAAAAACTAATGAATTTTGGTATAGGAGCAGGTATAGCAAAGTTGTAGAGAATTTAATTCTGCATCTCATGGTATGAAAATATACAGGGCGTTGCATTTAAAAAATCGAGATTTTTCAATTTTTCAATTGGCAATTTTGACATGATACTTTGGCCACCCTGTATAACGCAGGCCAGTTTTTGGAGCATGATTCGGAAGAGTCATCCTTACTAAACATTTGATAAAAAAATGGGCTTAGTAGCTATTAGTAGAACCTGTCAGTACCTATCAGAAAATGTAAGCAACCAATATCGACTAGAAAAACCTTTCAAGCGATATATCTCAAAAACTGGTAATATTTGAATAGAACTATTCTACACAAAGTACCCTTTATTTTGTATGTAGAATCCGAAGAAAATCCATTTAAAAAACCAATGTTGGTGTCTGTCCAGGAAAAGTGGAACACCCTGTATAGTTGAATATATTTTTACTTAGTACATTCCGAGAAATGTGGCAACACAGCAAAATGAAAAATCCATATATTCCTCATTTTAACATAGATATTGGACTTTCCCGCACTAGTGGGACACGCTGTATATCAGTAGGAAGCAGAAAAAATCTTTATATTCGTATATCGTAACCAGTTACGGTTCCTACTTAAAAACATATCATTTTGCTTCATAGTTCTGTAACCACGAAAACCTTTAAAAAACTAATAGGAAGGACTAATCGATTCTACGCCGAAAAATTCATGTAGACCAGTTTTTATTCTAATTATTCTAACCCAATTCGATAGGCAGAAACACAGAAATTGACGAATATGTCAAACAAATTTAATTGGCAGTTGAATTTGTCTCGAAGATCGAGCTGGCGAATGTGTTTTTCAAATTTTTTTGTTTTGTTTTTAATACGTATAGTTTCTAAGATTGTCTTTTAAAAGAAATAATGTTATGAAAAAACCATACGTCTGTAGGAATATTCAACACTATGAATAATAGTCACTACTACTACTTTCAAGTTCAGTTACCCTAAAGGAATTAGGACTAATTTTAGTATCATTTAATACGTCAAATTATTTTAGAGAGAACAAATATGCGGATGCCCAAGAATGATTATTGTATCTACGTAAATGTCGCAATTTTTAACTTAATAATAGCCACAATTAATCGCGTGGGTTTTTGTTTTGTCCCGACTTTCACTCGTTGAAGACATATCGCCTGGTCAGGGGTTTTTATGCGCTTCGTATTCAGCTGTTGGACATGGATAGCCAGCCATTCGTTAAGAAATGCAGAATTCATAAACTCTTACTATCTGACGCGTATTTAACACACCGAAGATATCGGTTTTCGTTCGCATGACTTCATTCGAATGCATGGTGCAATTACCTAATCGGTTTCGTTAAAATACAACAGATTTTAATCTTACGGACGTATACAGGGTGTTTTTAAATGAAGTAGCAAAAATTGTACCAGTGAATGTAGAGCCAAAAATAAGAGGATTGAAGTAAAAATACCTTTTATGAAAGTTGCACCCCTGAGGCGATATACTCTCTTAAAGGAGGGAATTGAAATTCACATTTTAATTTTTTTCTTTAACATGAGGAATGCTAGAGACACGAAACTTGGTATGAGCATCCTACTAATAAAGAGACAACTTTTCAATATTTCTTTGATCATTAGAGTATTTTACAAAGGAGTGAAACAGTCAACCCCATTGCAATATTTTATTAGAGATTTTTTATATGACGGAAATTAGGTATTTATTACGCAACTTTTTTACCTCTTGTAATTTTTCGATAAAACTGATAGTTTTCTAGTAAAAAATTAGATGCGTCATCGTTCACTAAAGGGATAATTGCGAAAATTTGTAAAAATAAAGTAGGCGGATGTCATACCAAATAAATTGTTATTTATCATATTAATAAATTGACACTTTCTGTCAACCAATAATTAGTACCAATTGACTAATTTATTATCAGAATAATTATGGCAAATAATATTTATACCAATGACGAATATGTCGACATGCTCCAAGTGTTTTTCGAATCCAGAAAAAATAGTAACGCTGCAGTAAGATTATACCACCAAAGATATCCAAACCGACCGACTCCTCATAGACAAACATTGGCTTCGATGGAAAGAAGACTTCGCGAAACTGGTAAAATTCAGCCCAATCGTGAGGGTGCCGGAAGAAGGCGTAATGTCCGAACTGTTGAAACTGAGGAAGCTATACTGGAACATCTAGAAAAAGACTGTGGTACAAGCACAAGACAGGTGTCCAGGCAACTGCAAGTTTCTCACAGTCTAGTGTGGAATGTAGCTTATGAAAATCTTTTATACCCTTTTCATGATCAACCTGTGCAAGAATTGAATGACCCTGATTTACCTAACCGCGTGGATTTTTGTCAATGGTACATTAATATTTCCAGGCATGACTTAAATTTCCTAATGAATATAATTTTCACCGATGAAGCAAATTTTCCTAGAGTAGGTTCATAATGTTCATTCATGGTCGGAAGAAAATACTCATGAAATATTTGTTTCAAGATGTCAACATTTTAATGTTGTTTAAACGTTTGGATGGAAATTGTAAGAAATTCTCTAGTAGGTCTTTCTATTCTTCCGCACAGGCTTGGAGCGGCCGAGTATATTAGATTTTTGAACGAAAATCTTCCAACATTACTTGAGGATGTACCCCTCGCTACACGTCAGGTGATGTGGTATATGCACGATGGGGCGCCTCCACATACGAGGAGTACACTGGCCGTTAGAGAATGATTAAATTTAAATTACCCGAATCGCTGGATTGGTCGTGGTCGTGATGCCCCTGTTTGTTGGCCTGCACGTTCATCTGACCTAACGCCTATGGATTTCTTTTTGTGGGGACACATAAAAAGTATTGTTTATGCCACTCCTATTGTCTCCTTAGAAGAACTACGCTTAAGAATATTTCAGGCAGCAGATTACCTTCGCAATAACCAAGAACTGTTTGTGCGAGTGCGCTATAACTTCAACAGGCGTATTAGGTTATGCTTGCAGCAAAATCGAAATTAATTCGAGAATATTCTTTATATTTAATTTTGCATTTCTTGTTTTTCGTTTGTATTAAATTTTATTTCAGATAAATAACTTTACCTAATACATATCCATATTCATAAGTTATCAAACATTTTTCATTAATTAATAGCAAATTATTCTTAATGTTATTATTAAATTACCAGCTTATTGACAGAAAGTGTCAATTTATTAATATGATCAATAACAATTTATTTATTATGAACTCGGCCTACTTTATTTTTACAAATTTTCGCAATTACCCCTTTAGTGAACGATGACGCATCTAATTTTTTTACTAGAAAACTATCGGTTTTATCGAAAAATTACAAGAGGTAAAAAAGTTCCGCAATAAATCAGTCTTCCCAATAAATAATTTGCTACATATAAAAAATTTCTAATAAAATATTGCAATGGAGTTAACTGTTTCACTCCTTTATAAAATACTTTAATGATCAAACAAATATTGAAAAGTTGTCTCTTTATTAGTAGGATGCTTATACCAAGTTTCGTGTCTCTAGCATTCCCCATGTTAAAGACAAAAATTGAAATGTGAATTTCAATCCCCTCCTTTAGGGTATATCGCCTCAGGGGTGGAACTTTCATATAAGGTATTTTTACTTCAATCCTCTTATTTTTGGCTCTACATTCACTGGTACCATTTTTGCTACTTCATATTAAACGTTTTTTGCAAACAGCAAAATGATAGGCTTTTTAGAAATTGTTTTCCTTGCTCGAAATATCACCGTCCACCGCTGGGGTGAACAAAGAGAGTTTACGAACCTCAAAACAAAACTAACGATGATTGAACTGAAGGGAATAATATCATGTTACTTTTCACATATTACTACGCCAGAAAATAGCCAAACAACCTGTAGAAATGGTATATCGCAATGTATTTCTTAAGCGTTGCTTTTAATATTGCAATTTTTGGTGGCAGAAATATTGTAAGTAAATTGCTAAATGCGAGTTTGTCGAAACAATGTTCGTGAGGTTCTGTATAAAAAAAAATAAGTATGCAAATCAAATTTGACCGGTATTAAAAAAGGAAAAATACTAGTATCTTTTCTAAATAACTACGTATTTAACAACCTTGCAAACTGGATGAATAAATGTGTACAGGGTGTCCAGGAAATGATGAGTTATGTTATTTGAAGAGGTTTCTAGTCGGTCTCGCGTGGGATTTTTTAACCAAATTTGAAACGTTCGTGTCAAAAATCTCAGTCTGTAACTCCGTTGTTTTTCAACGAATCTTTATGATTTTGTTTTAACTTAAAGCTCTTTTCATAAGCTTTCCGAGTATGTAATAATAAATGACTATATCACGCGCGTGCGTCGTATATTTCATTTTGCAACCAAGGCTGAAAAATAAAACACTTTCCAGGTTGCAAATTTGAAATTAAAAAAAAAATGATAGATTTCAATGTATTATTATGAAAAAATCAGTGCGATTGTGGAAGATCCTCGGGATCGTCCAGACTAATAATTAGTTAATTTGTTTATAAGGCCATAACTTGTAAACTATTCAACTTGCCGATTCCAGATTTCGTGTAAGTTATTAGACAGTGATAAGGAATGAGAGGATGCAATGCCAAAACGTTCTGGTAATAATAACGCAGTTTATAAATGTTTACTTCAAAAGTCATAAATAAACATCTTCTGTTTATAACTTTTGAACTAATTAATATTTTTTGACGCTCGAGGGCTAGTTTTGTTTGGAAGACGAAAAAAAATACTTTAATGTTTTCTTGTGGAAATGAACGGAAAAAAGTTATAAGCGAAAAACGTGAATTTACGCAAAAATTATACAATTAACCACCGTGTAAACAATCTTCCCCCCATTTTTATGACTGTGGAAACTAATATGTTATTGTACATAATATTTAGCATCTATAGTGATGAATTCAGCTTGTCGAAACAAAAAGTCGCGTCCAACTCTATATTGCCTGGTCTAAGAGTGTGGTTCTTTTGGAAAAAGTCAGATTTTCCCATGTTTTTTTTGTTTATAACTAATTCCAAACAAAAAAAAATTGTAAAATCCCGTGAAAATGATTTCATGTATAGCTTAAGTGGATATGATTTAGTTGTTTTTTTATAAATAGTGGCGGATGCGTATTTTCAGTGGATTGAAAGTATCTTTATACAATTTACAAATAACGCTAAACTTAAAACTTTCTACACTTTGCTTATATAACAAGAATGAAGAAGATGCTTGTTCACTTCATGAGTTCTCAATACGTTCATTTATAATGTATGCATCGATACGTGTTTCTAGTAAGATATAGCTGTTTAGGTAGATAAAGCAATCAAGGACATGTCGCTTGAAGTAATCTAAAAAATTGTAGCTAACTACAGCGAGTAATTAGTTTTTTTTTTACTTGACAATTTAATTCAATTAAATTGGTCATCCGTTAAAAATAGTGCGGCTTAATTCATTAAATAAAGCATTCAATGTTTTTAAAAATGTTTCCTCACCACAACGGACGGAAACTCTTTCCTCCTATTCACCTTGGTGGAAAAAATGAGTCAACCCCAACTTGGTACCTTGGAGATAGCACACATTTATAAGACTTCTAGAACTACTTGACTCACGTTTGTTGCAAAAAGTGATCTTGTTTCGTTTCATTAGAAGTGTAGATTGGAAATATACCACATCGGTTGCTCTGCATCTCGGTGTGAACTAAAAGCTTTTTATGGAAAGCTAAACTTCTGAGCGAAAAAACTGTTGTTTCCATCAGGTAGAAAGTGCGAATCATTTCATTAAATGATTTATCAACTGTTGCATACAACATGCCGGTTGTTTTATAAATTATCAAACCAATCAGTTCTTAAAAAGAATTTCCATTTTATTTATACGAGTTTGTAAGAGAAGTTAGTTGCACTGACAAAAATTGTGAAAATCCACATAGGCATTTTTTGCAATGTTTTTATACGCAAAAAATATAAATGAATTGAATATACACGACACATTGTGTAGAATTACAGGTACGTGTGCATATTTTCTTTATGCGACATGTTACGTTGTACTTTTACTTTTTTAAATACAGGGTGTATCGTGTTTTAATGGATCAGTCAGATAATATTGAGCCTCCGATGACTGAAATGGAGCGGTCAAATCATTTTGACAAAAATGTGACAATTAGTAAACACGAATGTTACTAAATGTAAAAACAATGTATTAATAGCCCATTTACTATAGTGAGAGCAGATAAACCAAATTTAGTATATGATGTGAGTGTAGCAAGAGAATCGACAGTAAGTGGAGTTCCAACTGAAGCATTTTAAAGGGTTGAGAAGGGATGATGCATCAATAAAATGTGACAGAATTTTTTAACCCGTTGGCGGACCTTCATGGGAAAATTAATTCTAAAAATTTTCTTACTCTTTTTAGTTTTCAAAAAGCTTTATCGTTTTCAACAAAAACTCGAATACCTAATAATATTTATTGCAACTGTTATTTAAAATAATCGAAAATTCAAAAGTGGGCTATGAATTTAAACATCAAAATGGTCGGGAAGTTTTCATTTAACTAATAAGTTGACATGCTATTAGTGTTAAGTTCCACTAAAGAAAATATTATAAAATTTTGATATTACCAGGTATAGAGTTAACATAGTTAAAAATTTAGTTTCGAACAAAATTTCTCTGTCAACTTGATATAAAATAATTAAATCGTTTTCTGATACCGAAACAAAGATTAATAAGGATATTTTTTGTTGTTTTCACTTCTGGTTTAGCCAGAATATTGTCGTTGTCTGATCACCTTCAACTTTGATATTTTATATACGAACCTGATATATTCTCATGGAATTCGAAAATCTTATTACACATTTCAATTCGAATACATTTTTTCAGGAAAAAATATTTTGAGTTAATTTGGGACACCATATAGATACTAAGGTGGTAAAATAGACGCTTTAAAATGTTTACAACATCTTAAGTGTTTTGATATTGTAATTTTTGAACATACTGACGACAAAGCTAGTCCTCCCCATAATAACAAATATTTATTTACATATATTTGTATAAGAGTTATCACTTAGTACTGTAAAAAACGATAGATATGTTAATAAATAATTATTGTTTGTTTATTTAGTACAAGACTCAGTGTGCGGTACAGCAAAATGCAAACAATGCAAATTTATTGATATTTGTCTACTAAATTATTTAAATTTTGTTCCACTTATTGAATCTGCAAAACCCACTAGAAAATGTGTGTTTTAAAAGTATTTTATTGTATGTTAAATGTTTTGTAAGTCAGCCACATCATATTGTTAACGACATTAGATTGATTACTGCAACCAAGTGTATATTTTGAAGGTTATTTAGATGCATTGGCCATGATTTATTATTATACTTAATTCTTGTTAATAAGTTGTTGTTGTGAGACTTGCAATTTTTACAAGCAGACTATTCAACTACGAAGTAACAGATTCAAAAATAAGAGGTCTGTTCAAGAAATAACCGAATTTTATTTTTTAAACTTTTATTATTAATTTTATACATTATTGGGCCTTGTCTCCTTCAAAGTACTCGCCTCCCCTACTCATACACTTTTTCCAGCGGTGTTTCCATTTCGCGAAGCAATTCTGGATAGCTTCATATGAAATGGCCTTTAAAAACGACAAATTTGCTTTGATGTCATCAATAGTCCAAAAATGGCGTACTTTCAGCACTGATTTTAATTTAGGAAACAAGAAAAAATCACAAGGAGCCAAGTCTGGCGAGTAAGGAGGGTGACTGACGAAAGTTGAGTGTGCGGGTGCATTGTCATGATGCAAGAACTATGAGTTATCTCGTCACAACTCTAGTCTTTTTTGCATATTTTTTCATGTAACCGTTGTAAAACACCTTTAGAGTACACACGGTTCACTGTTTCACCTTGAGGCAAGCATTCAAAATTCCACTAAAGTCGAAAAAAATAGTGAGCATCACTTTGACATTGGATCGAGACATTCGAGACTGATGTGCTTTGATGGTTGGCCTGTGAATAAAATAAATACAAGGGTTGAAAATTTACACTGGAGAACTATGGAAAACAGATTTTGTCCAATAGTTGTAGTTCTGTACGTGTTTTATGGGTTTTCAGTGGCTAAAATCAAACTTCAATCGTCACTAGTGGGTACATTTTTTCATTCAGTAGTAAAATAAAATTATAATTTAAATAAAGGAAACAACAACAATTGGCATATATTTTAAAATGAAAAGTTGTGAAATTGAAACTCACCACCAAAACTAACACAAGGGAGCTAATTTTCTTGATATTAATATTTTTTGCTGCTATAACCATAGAACAAGCAGTATAGGAGGTAGCGTCAGCATCGTTCAAAATTTTCTTTCCAATCTTAATTTACTGTTGAAGAGAATCGCACATTTCCTTCAACTTTTTGTGACCTCCAAAACGCTTCAAGGTAATGCTAAAAATGTAGCTGCTGATCTGCGAAATGAATGACCAGTATATATATCTGGATTTTTTAGTTTCAGGAATCTGGCAATATTTGTAGGTATTTTTCCTAAAGTGTTAATACTCCAGGTTAAACGGTAAATTTTCCTTATCGGTGGTTGAGACTGCTAGTTGTTGTTTTCTGCGGACCCAAACATCATTTTCGATACAGGTCTATTGTGCTGACGGCAAAACCATCACTCAAAATCGTTTGTTTGTACAGCATTTTCTGTTTTTAGAGCTTTGAATAACGAATATTCCTTGTCCTAGACTTCTTTAGATTTTGGCGGAAGCAATTTCAAAGTTGCAACTTCGGTTTCTAGTCGAATACTTTTTGGCAGATTCCACTATACTTCCAAGCGCGAGTCAAAGTGACTAACTATCCATGATGATCAACGTTGACAAGCAGGACTTTACTGTTGACTGTTTAAAATACCTCTTCCAGTTTGTTTTTCGTTAAAAAAAAATTAACTGTCAGACAAAACGACTTATATAACACGTGAGAGTGAAATGCCATTACTCGCGCAAGCGCTCGTGCGTAAAACATCGCAGTTGCTTTTAATGACTTATTTCACTCACTTGTAACATAATAATGTACTATTTGCTTCATGGAAGTCAAAGTTACACAACAAAATGTGATTCGACATATAAATATTAAAATTGCATTAGTCAGTAGCTTGACCAGAAAATTAATCAAACTTTCCACGAAATTCCCAAACCCCAAGACATTTCAAATATGGATTAGATAGATCGCGGTTTCTGTGATAATAATTATGTTAAAATTTAATAGAGATAATTTATTTTTAAGAACATTGATTTTAGTAATTGGATTGGAAGTGAATAAATAAAACTGGTACTAAAATATAAAGAATTCAGGCCCCAGAATTGATCCTTGAGGAATTCCGTATTAAATCATTTGATGCGAATTGGCACGAAAATACATTGTCGTATTTCGTAAAATACAATCATAGCTGTAAGAGAATGGCCTACATCGGCCTGAGTTCACTTTCCGCCCATCTTCATTTCAGTACCGTACATGGAATAATCTTTTTCTAGGAACCAATTTACAACTAAATTGTTTCGTATAGGATAATAAATAGGTGAGAGTCTCGCAAAACCAGTATTTTACTGCAGTAGTGTTCTGATTTTGTACGAACAACCTTTTTACGAATTTGCAACCGTGTAACCGAAGCCTTAGCTAAGTCTATGTAGTTACTAATGTGCGAATTGCTATTTGCGAATAATATTCTGACTGGGTAAATCAGCCAATCAGAGTACAGTATCCGCAACTTTCAACACAGATATCCTTTAGCATTTGTACCATGTATTACAACTATTGATGTAACGAATATCAATTTTTAAGTATTCGCGAATGTGAATGCGAATATGAATATCTGGTGCCGATATTCGCGAATACGAATATTTAGTTCTCAAATCTGGCGCCATTTGTCTAAGGCTAAAATTTGGCAGCTGATTGACGCGCAAGTCGTACGCATACATTTGCGGTGGATCTGGATATTAGGTTACCAAAATCACTAACAGAAAATATATATATATATGATTATTACTGTTTATTTAATCAGGATTATTTAACAGCCAATACAAAAATTTAATGTAATAATAATAGTCTTTGGAACGCTTGGGCTTATTAGGCCAGGAAAATGCGTCGTATATTTTGTAACTAAGGCTAAAAAATAAAAAAAATCCGAGGTTACAAATTTGAAATTTAAAAAAAAATATAGATTTCAATGTATTATTATGAAATGCTATATACCATGAAAAAAATCAGTGCGATTGTGGAAGATGCTCGGGATCGTCCAGTCTAATAATTAGTTAATTTGTTTATAAGGCCATAATTTGTAAACTATTCAACTTACCGATTCCAGATTTCGTGTGAGTTATTAAACAGTGATAAGGAATGAGAGGGTGCGTTGCCAAAACGTTCTGGTAATAATAACGCAGTTTAATTCAAAAGTCATAAATAAACTTCTTCTGTTTATAACTTTTGATCTAATCAATATTTTTTGACGCTCGAGGGCTAGTTTTGTAGGTCTTTTGAAGATGAAAAAAAGTACTTTACTGTTTTCTCGTGGAAATGAACAGAAAAAAGTTATAAGCGAAAAACGTGAATTTACGTAAAAATTATACAATTAACCACCCTGTAAACAATCCTCCCCCCATTTTTATGAATGTAGAAACTAATATGTTATTGTACATAACATTTAGCATCTACAGTGATAAATTCAGCTTGCCCAAACAAAAAGTCGCGCCCAACTCTATATTTCCTGGCCTATTATTTTTCCTATAGCAAGACAAGATTTAGTCAAACCACCGACGAGTATTCCTAGCGAACGTATATTCAGTGGTACTGGACTTTTTTATACACGCCATCAAGCAGACTCGAAGGAAAAAAGGTTTTGAAGCGTTTATTTTTGAGGTTTAATATTCATCTACTCCAGTTTAATTATTATTATATTAACTTGTTGAAAATTTAAAAGTAAGAGGAAGAAAATAATAACTGTTTTGTTTAAATAACTATTTTTTGTTTTGTTTTTTAAGAGAAGTTGATTACTTTTATAACACTAAAAGTAAAAATAATGTACTGACATAAAAATTTAAGAAAAGAATTACGTTAGTTTAAATTAATTTTTTTTAGTTCCTTAAAAGAAGTTGATTGAACCACTGAAGATTCAAGATAATGTGTAAATAAAAACTGATGAAGTTTAAGAGAAGAATACGTTTTTGTTTGTTTGAATTATATATTTTTTTTGTTTTTCTAATGAAAAGTTGATTATTTATAATACTAATGCTTTATTATAGTCTTTCCGAAGTCCGTAGAACATGTATAAAAACGCCTAGCAATAAAATTAAATGAATTTCATAAGCGTCTCTAAAAGTTTTCTGCTAAAGGTAAAAAATTATAATAATTTGTATATAATGTGTAGACAATTTCTATTATATCATTTGGCCAACAACATACATATTAATTTTATGTTCTCAAACAATTGTATTATACTGCTGGTAAATTTCGTTTTGTTCCGTTTCGAAAAGTCTCCAAAATGCCATGTTGTAATAATATTATTTCTCCCTTTCGCAATTGTAATATCAAATTTAATAGAAGGTGCCTATAATAAATTAAAATTACCTGAATCACACCAAATTCCGCTTTGTTGCACTGCACTGATAGGCAATTTGTCAACCACTTGTCAACAGCTGAGATTTATTGCCCAGTCGCCCAGTTCGGCTGTCTGTGTACGCCGTTTGCCCGCGCGCGCATTCCTCAACTGGGCGTATACATTTGTACCACCTCCACCTTTAGTTTGACCAGACCTGCATATGGGTATGGCTAAACAAATATGGAAACAAGTGTTTCAAATACTTCAATCTCGACGTAGTACATACTGCCAACCTCTTGGTTCATCAATTGAGATCGGAAAGACTATACCTAATGTTAAAGTAAAGGCTGATAAAAGATATAATTCAAGGTTACCTTAGCGAAAAAACTTTTAATATTTAAAAGAAAAGACTAAAAAAGGACTTTTCTAATAAAAACTTAAAGAAATTAATATTTTTTGACTTATTTAAATTATTTTCATTAAAAAAAACATGATTTCTTTTGACATGCATATTTGCATGAATTTTGCTAATGCGGATGTCAAGAAATATGCGAATATTTGCGAATTCGTTACATCACTAATTGATAACAACAGAGAATGTTACCAACTCGACTGTAATAATTCAGTCAAGATAAGTATGCAGGCGTAGACATTGTTGTTTTTTTATTTTGTATTGGATTTTACTTTAAATCGACACCACTGTATATCCCATAACCAGTGTAATCTTCGCTAGAGAAGAGGATTTCTAAATGACTTCAGCATCAAAATCTATCTTAAGAAAGATTTTTGAGTATTTTGTTTGGAGGAAAATGCATTGATCCTGTATTGTGGATCCCAATCAAATGTGCTGCCCAAAACATGTAAAAAACCTTTCACATTTCTTATTTAATAGGATAATAGGACAAATTCCCGGTAACTTCAAACTGCGTGCCTTGTCAGCACAATATGGTAATTCCTTTCTAAGAGGCGATCTAGTAGGCAATGAATAATTTCCATCGTCCATAAACCATCCCGTGTGGGAATCTTTTGCCCATGAAAACGTCGCCTAGACTTTTCGGACTAGTGAAAGTGAATACCTGTTATTCCAAACGAAACCGAGTGATGTCATGGGGCATCAATAATTCATTGAACCATTATTTTTTCACGGCCGACCTTAAACTTGATTTTTTCGATGCCCCCCGAGAGGTTGATATACCAGTTTCGCTTATTGACATTTAGCCTGGGAACCGGCGTGAATTTTTTTCGAAATCGTAAATTCCACCTACCGGGAAGGTGTGCTTATTTATGTCCCTACTTTAATATTTGTGGCATGCCCTCGGTTTAGATAGAAAACAAAAAATCTCCGGGTGTCTGCGCGAAGCTGTAAAAACGCCAACCGATGAAGTTTATGGTTTCGTCGCAAAAGAATAACAAATAATCCTCTTCGGCCGCTGAGAGTACCAAGAAGCGGACCTTTTTTGAATACTAAAAAGGCTAGTTAACCGTATGGGTTTGTCCAAGAGGTTCCGGATGTTAGATATGTCCTCCCGGTTCCGGGTTTATGGCTAAAAATACTCACATGCCTTTCTCACTACTCGCAACTTGAGGCACATGTCGGAGCTAGTAACGAACGTTCAAATAATAATAATAAAAAAAGTGTTTATCATAGAGTCCTACTTTAGAAATGGACGCAAGATTGGAATATGGAAGTATTCTATTGAGGAATGTTTCATAGAATTTCAAAATCAATTTCCCGGCGTTGTTGAGTACAAAATTTTTCAAAGTGCAGTTCAGCGTTGTGTTAATGTTTTTCGTGAAACGGGCAGTGTAACAAGAAAAGAAGGAAGCGGCCGACCTAAAAAACGGACTGAAGAATTAAAAGAAAATGTCCAACAAATAATGGAAAATGCGCCAAGAACTTCTGTACGTGTTTTATCACAAATGGTGGGAGTATCAGTCGGTACCTGCCACACAGTATTAAAAAAAGATTTGCGTTTGTTCTCCTATCGTTTAACTTGTCAGCAAGAACTTCATGAAGTTGATTTTCCGCGACGGGCTGTATTTTGTGAATGGTTTTTAAACAACTACGGTGAACTTCATAATATCACCTTTTTTTCTGATGAAGCCTGGTTTCATTTAAGTGGTTACGTAAACTCACAGAATATGAGAATGTGGTCTTCTGAAAAACCAGATAACTTTTTTGTCGAGGGCCCTCTACACGCTCAAAAAATTGGAGTTTGGTGTGCTCTCAATCGAAGGAGGATTTATGGACCTATTTTTTTTAATGGTACTCTTACTGCGCAAAGGAATAGAGAAGAAATTATCGCTCCTTTTGTTAACCAGCTGGAAGAAAACGAAATTACAAACTTTTACTTTCAACAAGAAAGCGCAAGGGCACATACGGCAGGCGAGACGATGAATATGTTGAGGGAAGTTTTCCAAAATCGACTAATAAGTCTCAATGCTGAACATGAATTTCCACCGGGGTCATGTGATATTACGCCGTGTGATTTCTTTTTGTGGTCTTACCTTAAAAACACTATTTTCAACTGCCTATTCCTGATTTAAACCATCTGCAGGCTCGACTTATAGACAAGATTCGTGAAATTAACAATACCCCGAGCATCTTAGAAAATGTCTTTAATTCTTTGAGGAACAGGTGTGAAAAGTGCTTGGAACAAGGAGGGGGACACTTTCAGCAGCTGCTTTAATTTATTGTTATAACAAGGAGGGGGACACTTTCCGCAGCTCCTTTAATTGTTTGTTATTGTTATCACGATTATTCTTTAAAATAAAGTTATATAGTCATTAACGTTATTGAAACTAACAGCTGCTATACAGCTCGTTGAGAAATGAGGTTAAATTGGTCGCTATAAGCTACTCCCTACGTCCAATGTGTCAGAGCCAACTTCGACCACGTTTTTATTTGAACGCTCGTTATTATGCGATTCAAATGTATTGGCTCCTGACTGACCCTTTTTGACATACAACTAATTGTACTGTTTTGTACACGGTGTATTAGAAACCAAAGTGATCATACAGCATACAGCAACCACAGATTCCTGAGTTACACAAAAGGTGAGGTAAAAAAGGTGTAAATTCAAAGGACTCGGTACATCAGCACAATTTTTAGTTATAAAATTAAAATATATGAGAATAAAAACGATATAGTGTGCAAAAAATCACTATTTATTGTAAAAATCACGCATTTCTAAGTAGGAGGAACACAAAGTTGTGTACAAACAGACACCAACGAGCAATTTGGACTACTTTCAGACAACAAATACGTTTCTTTAGTTGCAAGAATTGATTTTAGATACTTTTAGGTGTATACGGTCATATATCAATACGAAAAAGTACGTTTCACAAATTTTACTTTTTTTACATTGTAGTTAGTGAGCAGTACAATTATCAGAATTTAAACGCAACAATCGGGAAGAAAAGAATATACAGAGTGTTTACTAAAGAATGGGCCATACTTTAAAGCTAGCTTCCTTGGATGAAAATAAGGTAATTCAAAACAATTTAGTACTATCTTGCTTCCTTAAGAAGTTATATGCTCTAGAAAATAGTTGTTTTTTTTCATTTTTTTACGATAACAGCCACACAAAAATAAAAGGTGTGTACTTTTCATGCGACATATGTTAGCCGTAGTATTTTTGCCTATGATCACGAATCCGGTATCAGAATTGAACTATCACATCACATGAATTTCCTAACCTCAGAAAACAGGTCAAAATAGCAAAAATTCACGAAAAAGTGCTAGGAAAAATACAAACAAATTTTTTTCTATATTGAAATATTCATTTATATGGTTAAGACCCCGCCGAATGTGAATCCGCGGTCAGAAATGATGGTTCTTTTTCTAACCTAAAAAACGGGTCATCTCGAATTCGTAATCAGCGACCCCGAAAATCCCCGTATACCAAATTTGACGCGAATGTTATTTTTTGAAAATTTGGTCGGCTATCTTGGATCCGCCATCTTGAATTTTGCAAAATTGACCTCGGATTCGTGAGCAACGTTCCTGAAAACTCCCGTATAACAAATTTAGCGCGAATGAGTTATTTTTTGAAAATTTGGTCGGCCATCTTGGATCCGCCATTTTGAATTCTGTAAAATTGACCTCGGATCCGTGATCAGCGACCCCGAAAACCCCTGTATACCAAATTTGGTGCAAATCTGTTATTTTTTAAAGTTCGTTATATCTGACCTTAATTGAGCCGTTTTTTTAAAGTTAAAAAAGAACCATTAATTCTAACCGCTGCTGATTCATGTTCGGCGGGGTCTTAACCATATAAATAGAAATAGAAAATATAGAAAAAAAAATAGTTTGTATTTTTCCTAGCACTTTTTCGTGAATTTTTGCTATTTTTGACCTGTTTTTGGGGTTAGGAAATTCCTGTGATGTGACACCTCAATTCTGACACCGGATTCGTGATCAGGAGGCAAAAATACTATGGATAACATATGTCGCATGAAAAGTACAACTTTTTTTTGTGTGGTTGTGTAGTTTATTTATTATCTGGATAATTCGTTTGTTTTTGCGATAAATATACAGGGCGTTCTGAGAGCCCTTGTAGCTACATTCTTTCCGTCAGATTTTTTTAGGGATCGATATTTTTGGAAAATGCATCGTTTTACAGAAAATAACGTTTAAAAGAAAAATTGTTTTTGCTATTACATTTAGGTCTAAACGGATATTTTTTATTTTGTTATTTTTCAGTGTTGTAGTATCTTTCATGGTGTCATATTTTTCTGTGTTTGGTTTCATATTTACGTTTTAAGTTGTTATAAGAACCACAGTACTAACTGTAACAACCTTTTGAATTAATAACACAATACAGGCCGACAAAATTTGGTCGGCAATCTAACCCAAAAAGCAGAATGTACATTTCCCAAGGATTTTGGTGCGCTGAAGTCGAATCCGAGGTACAAATTTCTCGATTGGATCTAGTTTTCAAGATATTCTAACCTAAAAGTGCCAAAATCGCGATTTTTTCGACATATTTAAGGTTATGTACATGGATAGATAATTTTTTTTGCTAAAACCATTGATGGGGTCGTAAAGTAGGTACCTACTATACTTACTCTTTAAAACGCACTTTAATTTATCCCGATATCATTTTTCGTCTTTGAGAAATCGCGTCCGGAAGTAGGAATGTTATATTTTTGTTTATTGTATAACCTCTTTTCCTGTTAATATAAAAATATATCATTTAATTTTTACGCGATGCCTGTGAAAATACAATGTAATGACCATTTATTAGATATAAATTTCCGCCAAAATAACCGAATTGTTTATCTACGTACATATTACACACACTATAATCATAAAAATTAGGTCATATAATAAAAATACCCAGTGCGGCAGCTGTAAGAGTCGATTTATTTTATGTATTTGACTTCTTTTACATTTTAATAGAAACTTAGCAAGGTATGAATTTGATAGACATACCCGATCGAAACATTTTTAAGTCTCGTTAGATGTGTAATGAATTGTTATACACTTTCTTTATAAATATGGTATAAGCGGTACTTTTTCGTATTTCTTCTTAATTCCCTTTTAAACTGTGGTATTACATTTGGATCAACTGTCGTATATCGGCCTGAAATCTGGAAGACTTAGACTTTGTCCTTTTTCATTTAATGCAGCCTGTATCAAATTTAAGAAGTATAGTTACTAGCAGCGTTTTTCAACGGATCCAGCTACGTACATTAAAACTGACCCAGTATGAATTTCTAGATTTGCCGTGTTATGTACCTGTTAGTTAGTCTAGTACAAGTTAGCTGCAACTGGAAATGAATAGGTCATTTTGTAGTCGACTATAACCGGTAAAAACTGCTGAGAAATATTTATATAAATCATATTTCGTGTTGGCAATGATTTTTTAATTAATTGATTCTGCCAAGCTGTCACTACATTATAAAAAAAAGGAGAATACAATTTGAAAATAAAATTCGGAGTGACGGTAATAAAAGAATTAAGACATGTGTATAAAACATTAAAAAACAACAGAAAAACTAGCATTGGCCTTCAATTTTTTTAACCTCGAACCCTTTTAAATAAAAACATTTAACCTGACAATATACCACTTTAACCTTGTGTTTGCATTTCGTATCTGTAATCTGATTAAAAAATCAAGGTGTATCTGGATACGAAAGCGTCTTTGTTACAATTCAAATCTGATCCTGAACAAATAATAAACCTGATAAAACTTTATAAATATTTCTTGCTTGCAAGAAAGTTCCTTTCAATGATTCACATAGAGAGGTATTACATAACTGAACTGCAATGTAAAAAAGTATTATTCACATTTCAAGACGTTAATTAGAATACTGAGAGGGCGAAGATCAGATCCCTGAGGCGTCTCCAATTATAGAAAGAAATAAAGAATTCATAAATATAAATATTTAATTAACAGACTAATAAAAATTAATTGTATTAATATCTTAATAGCAATGTTATTCCAATACAATACATCCATAAACGAGGTTTTCAAAGGTTTCAGTAGGTCAATGCTCTCCTTTTTTTCTTCGTTGCTAAAAGTTTAGCGACTCCTTTGTACAAATAATTCTTTGTCAGTCATGGATACGCCACCTTCCATCCACTTAAACGGTTTCTCAATACAACTATAATTTAATTTGAGACGCCGACAAAACGTTGAAAGTCTAATTTGACTATCAAACCGGATATAAAAAAATGATGTACCCATACAGTCCTGCTCATCTTTATATGAGATTTTTAACCTGCTATGGAGTTAATAAACTTGTGTAAGAGGTCAGAGATGTATCGAAGAACGATTCTATAAATCACTCCTGGTACATTGTTAATTTTGTATTCTACAACGAATTAAATGATGGGTTCGTCGATCTTCACTATTTTTTAGCCTCGGTAGGAAAAATTAATCAAACATGATGTTGGTTATGAGAGGCGAAAGATGGACAATAAAAGAAATGTTGCATTGTTGTTTAAAAATATTAAAAAATGTTTAGAGATCGTCTAAGAAAAAATTACATTTGTAATATATATATCAGGTATGTGCTTTTGTATTAATTATATTTAGTCATATCACCTTTTAGTTTATATTTTAGATACTTATTTATAACTAGATTTACCAGATATTGTTAGTGTATTTCAATGCACATATAGCTGCATCCCACAATAAGACCGGTTAGGAATTTTGTCTGTGGGATTAGCATTCATAAAAGAGTACAAGTCACATGACCGCTAAGCTGAGACAACCAACATTTCACGGCACCAATATTAATGATTCGTTTACAATGAACAATGACAAACCGTTACGTCTACGCTTGAGATAATGCGATCGCTGATTGGTTTGCACCAATAATACTAATTTATAATATATGTCAGTTTCTTTTTAAAGTAGATCTCATCAAGTAGGCCATGCTGAAAAAAATTTGAAAATCTACCCAGGCATTCTAAGTTACGAGGGTGTTGCTCAAAATGAATCACACTGTACATAAACAGATTTGTAAACTTTGAACAATACTTCATAAGTTGTTTAAAACTAAATAAGATAAAGCAAGTTACACCCTAAAACTTTTTTATTTCGAACTGAAAAAGTGTATTTGACGAAATAAATAGTTTTACTCCGTAAATGTTATTTTAATTCACGTATTTGTGTCATTTTCCTCCATCTTTGTCGTGTGGTCGACCTTAGAATTTTGCGAGGAACAAGAACATACGAGTAGGTAATTTAAAAAACTGAAACAACCCTCTGTGTAACGTTTTGAGCTTAAATATTGTTTGTATATCGTGGGTAATGGGTCAGTAGAACAGAATAGTCCATGAATAATACCTGTCGCAGAACAAAAATTTAAATCAGTACGCACTCAGCATTTTAAGGAACGTTAAACTGATGCTTTGATTTATGTATGGACTTTCCAGGAATGTCGTGAAGAGTTTTAGAGAATGGGGATTGGGGATCTTCGTACACCTTAAATAAACCACGTATTGTTTGTCCGGAAGAGGTGAACCACACGTCTGTATGTTTTGTTCTTGTTCTTATGTATCTTGTTCCGAGAAACTTTTATCTTATATTTTGTTTTCTTTATGTTGCATTGCTTAAATATATGCGAAGCGCCCCGTACATTTGTGAATAGTCTGTGCAAAAATATTTGCATTGTTGAAGTGTTGACCACACTATAAAATTAAATTTGTTTAAACATGAACAAGTATTAACAAAAAAATGTAAAAATATGTATTTTGAAATTCCATTACTTTTTACGCTTATTAATCTACCCGCTTGTTTTTACCAGTAAAATAAATATTATTTTAAAAATATCAGTGCAAACAAACTAATACTAAGTAAAAGCTGAGCAACTCACCATCAAATAAACATTATAGGCTGAATATTATAGGTATTTCAAAAGCTAGGATTTTATTGAAATCAGGAGAACAAAACACGTCTAGATAGGCAGGGACACAAAATATATTGTTACAAGGTAATTTCAATTTAAATTATCTGGGAATGCAGAACTTGTTAGTTCTTTATAATAAAAGCTTTGATAGATCCGAACTTGAATAACTATTTATGTATTTAAATAAACCAATGAACGAAACTCTAAAAGTGAATTAGTTTTCTGAAATAGAAATATCTTAATTATACCAGCGGATGAAAGATGGCGCTGCAGTGTTAAATTTTTTTTTTGTCTAGATGACGCGTAGCATGGTATTTAATTTGTAGACCCCTAATGAATTCATAATTGACATTTTTGTGGTTTGAGGTTATGTGTTATGATTATCTATTTGTTTGAAATTATAATTCTTTGCTTGTATCCCTCAGATTATATGATTTTAAGAAGAATGGTACATACGAAATGCAGAGGGGGCCGTTATCTCTTCAGCGACGTAGAGAGATTAGTCTTCTCTGACAATCAAGTACCTTGGAGTGCAAAATTTGTAGGTTATAATCCGCCAGAATATAATTCCAAAGCTATACTAAACAAACCATGGGCAGATCCTGCAATTGGTAAGCAAACAAAACACACTTGTATTACCGTTGAATGAATTCATCGCAGATGATCCAAGTTTCAAACCAAAATGGAATGAATTGGATGGCGATGTAAATAGAAAAAGCCACACTGGAAGCTATTCCATATCTGATGGTAGGCCGTTGAACCCTGAAGGAAGAACTGGGATTAGGGGTCGTGGTGTTTTAGGAAAATGGGGGCCCAATCATGCAGCAGACCCAATAGTTACCAGGTGGAAAGTGGAAGATGGCGTTAAACAGTTAAAAAACTCAAGTAAATTGTGATTTTTTTAAAACTTTTAATTGTGATACTTATTATTGAACTTTTCAGAGCCGATTTTACAATTCTGTGCCATTCAGAGGAGAGATTGCGGGCAATGGGCATTGCCAGGTGGTATGGTAGATCCCAACGAGCAAGTTAGTCAAACTCTGAGGAGGGAATTTCTTGAAGAAGCTTTAAACAGTCTAGAAGCATCCAAAGGTGACTATTTTGTGATTATGTATAATACGTAGGGTGGACTTGACAATTTTTAAAAATGTACGGTGCCAATCTAAAGACATGCACATATGTATTTTGAACTGCCGTTCATGCTGGAAGAGTTAATTTTTACTTGGGTGCTTTCATTGATGAACATAATAATAAATCTATCTACGGAATTTTTTTGTTGTCACTCATCCTTTCTTGCATTCTATTTCTTTTTTTAGATCAGTCAAAGAAAGATGAGGACATGATCAAACGTTTTTTCCAAAACGGCGTGGTCATTTACAAAGGTTACGTGGACGATCCGAGAAACACGGATAATGCTTGGATGGAGACCGTCGCCATAAACTTCCACGATGAAGACGGAAAATCTGTGGGAAAGTTTGATTTAAAAGCTGGTGATGATGCTCAGGGTGTTCAGTGGATGGACGTAGACAGAAATTTGGATTTATACGCCAGTCATTCCAATTTTATCCAGACAGCTGCGGAGAAGCTTAACGCTCACTGGTAGTGAATAAAAACATCGTCTTACTGTAAATATTCTATATTTTATACAATTATATGGAATTACCTTGGAGTATATTGAAATATGCCTGATAAAAAAAAGTTATTGTAACTGTCATATTTCAATAGGCTCTGTAATCGTTATTTTGTACTATGATATGCACAATCAAATAAATTCAATAAATACCGTTACTATATTAATTTAAGATGGAATTACCTAAGAGATAACACCAGCAGGCAACTTGAAGCCTAATAGAACGAATAAAAAGACAATAATTGTAGAAAGAATTGTGCAAATGCAAATTTATTTGAAATAAATTAATACAACGCTTCATTTCGATAAAACAAAACATTAAGATTTTTTTGTGATTACTGATTAAAAAAAGAAAGAAAAAATTTTTGTTTTCCAAATCAAGTTGCAAGGAAAACAAATGCTCTTTTTGTCAATTGTTTTTCATTGCAACTTGATTTATCCAATATGGCACCTGTAAGAAAAATTTTTCCTTTGACCTCACCATAAAATGCAGTTTTACGAGGTCATTTCTGGACAAAAAGCATCACTTTATAGATGTTATATTATTTTACTTGTGCGAGTACTTCACAAATCAATTACTTCACGTCTGCTATAATCGGACCGAACGAGTCAGCAGTTGTGATTGTGAAGTGATTGTGTCCGTGAAGTATTTTTGTACGTAAAATAACAAACCATCCTAAAAGTAGCACTAAATCTAATTAGTTAACGAAAATACGAAGGAAATGCAATTTTTTACTCTACTTTCTAATTGGATTAAGGCCTCGAGTTGCCTACTTGTGCCTTCGATAAATAAGTCACAAAATTTATCCAAGTGTATCGTAAATAAACATCACTCGATGCAATTCTGTGACGCATCTTTCACTCGCGCAAATATAATAAACTTAACCTACAACATTGTCTTCTAAAAATATATTCCTTGGAACGGGAAGTAATAAACACTTCCGTTTGAGCCATCTAGGTTTTATAGCGCAAGGAACGTCGCTTGACTAACATATGGTTAAGTATAATATTATTAACTCGATTTTTTAATGCGAGTAAAAATAAATTTCAATTTTTCGCACCCCTTTCCAATTTAATAAATTGCATGGTGTAGTACTTTAAATAAAGCTAAAAAAATTAACTATAATAAATCATTCACAAGTGTATATAATTACGTATCACATGATTTGTGTAAGTTTATATTTTATATATATATATATATTTTTTTACTGATTGTCATTTACTGCACGGGGCTAGAATTAGTCAACAAGAGATATCAGGCATGTCGTAAGCTATGAGAGGTACAGCGTGGGTGACATTATAAAAATATTGCGCAATGTTTTGCTCAAACTTTTCCTGAAACCAAATCAGATTAATTCTTTAAATATAGTCGAGGAAATAAATCACTGAACCTACAAAATTTTTCGATCAAGTCGTATCAAGCTGGGGTTTTTTGCATTCGCGAATTTCGCCCCGAAAAACCCCCTGATGCGATTTTCGACTCGTTTACGCGAATTTTACAGGAAAACTCCCGGAGATGACGTCCATGTCCAGGTTCCGGTGCACCAGGTGTCCGGGGGGTGCTCGCCGACGCCAGATTAGGAATCAGCGACCCAAAAACCCCCGGGTGTCAAGTCTCGTTGCATTTAAGAGTGAAATTCAGGAGAAGCCTCGGAGATGACGTTTATCATCAGTCCTAAGCTCCAGGTCGGCGATGGACCAATTTGAAGGTCATACTCGGGATCAGCGACCTCGAAAACCCCCAGGACCCTGATTTGAGTCCATTCCAGGCATTATTAACCGAGTTATGAATTTTTTCTAAGTGACTTCAAAACATGCATTTTTCCGGATGCATTTTGCACTGCATAAATGCAATTTGGCCGAAAAACATAATACAAAGTTGATACAATTTTTCCACATAATTTTAGAAAGCGAATACAAAAAACCCCATCTTGATACGACTTGATCGAAAAATTTCTGTGATTTCGGCTCTTTTTGTGCTTTATTTCCTCGACTGATAATAAAAAAGTTGCAAATGAAGGTAATTTAATGAAATTCATCATATTTTTTCTACCTTTCATTGTTTTTGAGATGTAACATTTTTTTTGCAAACACTAAAGTACAATAGAACCTCAATTATCCGACCTATTGTGGACCGGCACTAGGCCGGATAATGGAAAAAGTCGGATAATCCAGGTTTATTCATTTTTATTATTTTTTTAAGAAATAAAACAGCAGAAATCGGGCATAGGTCAGATAATACGGATGAACGTCGGTTAACATGGAATCGCCGTTTCGGACACGATGTCGGAAAATCAGGAGGACGAATAAGCGAGGTCGGATAACCGAGGTTCTACTGTATACAAAAAAATCTAACTTTACCACCAGGAGGGTGTCAAATGTCTTGAGACCAATCTTCATTAAGTTATCTCCATAAATAAACATATTTTCCAGTTTTTTCATTATATTTCGACAGTTAATTGAAACATCGGATCAGATTTCAGTAAAAATTTCGTAAAACTATCGAACGACCTTTTTATAGTTTGAGTCGCCTTGTATCTTTAACAATTTGCAACATCCCTGTAGTGTCCCGTTCAATAATTCTAACTTTGAATTCCAAAGCGAAAAGATTAATATATACAACGTAACTCTTAATAAAATAAATATTGTACTAATAAAAAGAAAGCTACCAAATTAGCTATAAAACCTTTGATCGCTCCCGAATATAACGAAGTTACGCAGTGGCGTGATCCTCAACCTCTGACCATTACTTAAAATCAACGTTTTCAATTTCAGAACTTACCGCAACAGAAATGTTTCCAAAGTAACTTCGTCATATCGGTTATATGAAAACACGTCCGACAATGGACCTCTGCTAAAGTTAATTGGCAATTTTATGTACAAATTGACGATAATAAATATAACAACGGAAATTTCCTAAGGAAAAGAAACATAAGTAGCTCATTAGCGCATTCGAACATACCATTCACGAACCAATTTCAAGATCGATCAAAGAAACATAGTCACGGTAATTTCGTTACTTTATATTCAACTGTTAATAAAGAAAAATAAAATAGCATCACTACTCTGTGACAGGGGTAAAAAAATATAGGTTAGGATTTTATAACATCAACAATAACATGATTTTAAGGGGTTGTTGATTTTAAACCTTAATAAAGGAAAGATCCTAAAAATTTATTATACTTACCAAAATAGTTCATCAATATAATAACATTTAATTAATTCATCGGCACCTGGATAACAGTGATTTCCTAATCGGCATGATGTGCCAACAGAGGCAGATCTATCAATGGTGTCAGCGGCTCCAAAAAGTTTTTATCACGGCAAAGCAAATATTGAAAAAAGTTCTATTTCCAAAAAATGTTTACCCGTCAAATTTCTTCCTGACGTTTGTAAACATCCTGTACAAACTCAAATACTGAATAGAACTCCAGAATTTTGGCGCAACTGAGTATTTTGGAAATCTAATAAGTACAGTTAATTCCTGGTGGTTTTTTTTAAGACGTTTCATCAATCTAAGTTAAACATCTTCAGGCACGTTTCAAAAAACTCAATATTTTTTTAAACTTTCAACATCCCATGTCTCGAAAACCATAGTTTTAGGCTGTTGGTACATTGAGACTTCATCTAACCACCCAAGAAACCTCTTGAATTTATGACATTGACTTAAAAACAACCTATATATTGCCCGACAAAAAAATCTGGAAGACTTGCTGAAATAAATATAAAATCAAATTAACATCATTTAGTACCGTCTCAAAATTGCCTCATGAGCGATGTCGGAACGTTTAAGTCGCATTTCGTCCTATATTGAACTATTTCCCCAGCCCCACAAGGGCCTCGTCCATAAGTTCGTCGTCGGTGATACAAGGCGAGGCCGAGTGGGGACTCGGGTTGATCAACGGACTGGGCGCCGGAGATTTAACTATATGAACACTAACGGAGGGAGATTGCGGGAACGCTAGCGGCCCCGACTTACTGCTAAAATCCAGGGCGTCGCTTTCGCCCCTCCTCGACTCCTTCCTGTCGTCCCTGGGGGCTGGCGCTAGAAATTTCGAGGTCAGATCAAGGCTTTTCGTGGACAGGCCCAGGGGCTCGGCAGTGGCTGAAGAAAATGGCTTGGGTATAGACGTGGCCTCCAACTTGTACGAGTCTTCTTTGCCTGGAAGAAGGAATTCGGGCTGAAGGGGTTCTACGCAGCCGATTGTGCGTGTTATGTGACGATTTGTTAAATTGCCGGCGAATATTTCTTATGCGGAAACCTGTTCGGTCAAAATAAGGCAAGAACGGAATTTAACAAAACGGTACATAAGCTAAAGCGTCAAGATACTTATGCGTAAGAAAGCAGACAAAAAGGATAGAAAAGAAAGAAGCATACTTGCTTTTATGTACATTGCTCTCAAGTCACCGTTATTTTCTTATATAAAAGTATACAATGCGTATGTTTACGTTTTTAACAAATTTCGACTAGCGGAGAACAGACTGGGAAGTGAACTCATGTCGTATCATAATTAGGGATATTAAATAAAATAAAGCCGCAACAGAATTTTAATGCCGACCGCCTCCCCAGACCCGAGTCCACTGTTCTTTCGCAGTCTATCCTCCGCGGGCCGTGCACCATGAACAGCTGAACCTTCAAACATTCGATAATAATTACCTAACCAATTAAGTCATACTTACTACATACAAATTTGGAATCAGATACCGCTCAATATCACAAAATAATTCACAGATATACTTTGGCAAGATTTTCAATGTGAGGCCCCTGGAAATAAATAAACAGAACTAAAAAATAATTATCGTAAAATATGTTTGTGTGTAGTCCTATCATAGGAACAAGCGCATGTATCGTTATCTTTATGGTGATGTATTAATATGCGAAAGAAACAGACGTTTTATGCACATAAGCATTGTATACCGTACGGTTTTGGTATAAAGCTGTGTCATGCATGTGAACGGCTGGAAAAGAAGCGAGTGGAGATCAGGAGACATGTGTGCATCTTTGGATATAAAATATACAGGATGCCCCTATTCATAAGTAATACAGATTAAAAAAAAAAAACAAATAAAATTCAAATATTTGAACCAAAAAATTTCAAATACGAGTTTTCAAAAATTGGAACAGGCTTAAGATTTGCAATTTTGAGGAAGTTAGCGTCTATTTAAAAAATATATTAGACCACCTTCCACTTCCTATGTTATTGGCTGTACACCTATAAATTGGGACTCCTGTGTATACTGTGAAATCTAAATCTACTGGCTCTAAATTGTACAAACAGATCGTTACTACTTTGTCATTTACATAAATTTTCAATTAAAAAAAGGAAGGAGCAATTTATAATTTTTTCCGTTTTTAATATTTAACTATTTTATTTCTTTTACGAAGATTTTTTTATCATTTTTTTTTTCAAAAATATCTTAAATATCTTAAATACATTACATTTTCTGTACAAGATAAGAATGAATAATATTTATTGTATATTATTTATTTTACTACTGCTCGTAAATTAAACTTTTGACCCGACTATTACAGCAGACGAGATTTAATTTATGAATAATTATGAATTGTTTGCAGAAACCTTGGAAAATACATATATTAAAATGTTTACGTTGCAAAGTTATACGTAACTATAAAAAAAAGGCATATTTATGTAAAATGTTTATGTATGTCAAAGGGAACGTGAATTAATTGAAATTAGTTTGGAAATTTTAAATTCTAAGAAATAATTAATATAAAATTCCAAGAGACTATTGCACAAGTATTTCATTCGATATAGAGACATTTATAAATACAGAATGGCCCACTATACGGGGTGAGTTTTTCAGTGTAATACTACGAGTTCCCCTGAAGTTGTTGTTTATTTAGTTTTTCCAATTCACCAACTGACCTATGACTGACCTAGTTCAGGTAAACCCCATAGCAATCCACCTGATGTGATATAACAACAGGGCACTTCGGGTAAAAAATAAACAGCCAACATTTATTTTAGTTTTTAGTTTATCAGTGTATGCGATGGTAGTTAATTTCTGCATGATATATTAGATTTTGCTGGACCAGCAGGTATGAAAATTACAAAAAAAGGTTCAGTTTCACCGAATTAACGTGGCAGTTTGTTTTTAACGCATTTACCATCTTGTCATATCATACCACATGCAAAGACAGTTGGCGGTGGCCGATTTTTAAAGGGAAGATATAGCATGTAAAAAGACCAGCGGTGGCTGACCTCTGTTGCCCTCCTTCGTAAACGTTCCAAACAGGGTCGGATTCTGCTTAAATTTAAACTGTTCGCATTTTAATTTTGTTGCTATTTTATTTATTTTGAAACAATTTATTATGTCTACCACCAATTCGCTGCAGAAATGGATGAATAAGAAAAAAGGGTGGGAACATGCCGTATTTCGTTACATATGTGTCCCTAGCTACTATATGTAGTGACAGTAGCTCAGCTAAACTAGGTCAATGTCAGAGGTCATTGACATAAACATTTAGAAATTAAATACATGTTAGATGCCAATTACTAAAGAGGGATGTCATTCACTACATCGCTATTACTGAGTCAGCAAGAACTCCTTTCGGAACGTGAGCAGTCGAGGTCAGCTGATGGAACGCGGTTCACGGGGACAATGAGCACGAGAGTCACTCATGGGAGTCACTAGAGTCCCGACATAGCAAATAAACAAGAGACAACTCTGTCGTTTGAGGGAATAAACCGATTGTTGAAATTATATGTTTCAATTGGGGTGAAAACCCCCATGATTGCTAATATACACACAGTGCTTAAAAAAAATAGATACACAAATGTTTGTAAAAACTTGAAGTGATTTAAAAAAGAATTTCATAATAATCAGATTAGTAAATTTATTTACGTGTATTTAGTTTAAAAACAAAAAAAAATATTTTAAAATTGGTTTTATTTACAATTAGCAACGCATCTGCATACCATATTAAATCATGCAAATATTTTTAATTTTTTAAAAACAATTTTTTTAACGTTTGGCGCTTTGTCCACATTGGCATCAAAAAATATGGTGACTTTAAAATAACACGTTATTGTCCTAGAAAAGCAATCTGTTTTCACTAAATTATTTTTCACTAGTTCTGCTGTCTAACAGTCGACTAAAAAAATATATTTACAATGACGTAACGTACCTACATACCGACATTAGTTAATATTTTTTTAGAAACAATGTTTTTTTTTAAATATTCGGTGCTTCGACCACAGTGATATCAAAAAATATGGATAACTTTAAAATAGCATGTCACCAAGTTATTAAAAAAAAATTTTTTTGTTAAATTATTTTCCATAACTTCGCACAATGTAGTTGATTTAAAAACAACTGGCAACGTTTATAGTGCATTAATAGGCAAATTCCGGATATCTCGGTTTACGTAGCCCAGTGGCGGCAGAAGCATACACAAGAATTAAAATGAATTTTAAAAAACGAATTATAACTTGAGTTATTTATTTGATTAATAAAAAAAAGAACTTCAGATTCATATTCAGGAGAAAACACATACTATTATCCCTAAAAAGCTGACCCCCACTTTAAGTTACACCCTGTATAATTTTTTCCAAGGACTGACATTTATTTTGCAATTATTTAGAAGCTGAACAATTTCTTTCCGTTTTTGATAATTTTATTTTTGGATTTATCAAATTCTCGACGACAAAACAGAAAAAACTACTAACCTTGCGAACTGGACAGATTTTGGGGCACATCCTTCCTCCTGTCCTCTTCGTCGTCCTTCTGTTTGCCGCTGCCTATCCCCATCGCGTTCATACTATTCACATTGTTTCTCACCTTCTGCTCCATGGAGTTCTCAAACTTGTTGGGTATCGCCAGCTGATACTTGGGCATTGTAAGGTCGTTTTTCGACATCAAGTCGAAGATCTTTCTGTCCACCGTGCCGGCGTTCATGTTGTTTAACGAGTCATTCTTCTTCTTGTCGTCCGATGTCCTCGCGGAGAGCTTCGGTATCTGGAAATTCTTGTCGAGCTGCTTCATCATGCCCTCCATCATTAAATTTGAGCCGAACGGGTCAATTTTAGACTTGTAAGAGTCGGGATCGTCACGATTAGGCGTTGGGCTGGACTTCCGGGAGAACATCGACTTTTCCGAACTGCTTTTACTCGGTTTCAAACGGTCTTTAGTCCTGCTTAAGTCCGTCGCACTGGAACCCGTTTTAGGCGAACCGCTCAGCTTCGACACCGATTTCGAGAGACTCCCGCTACCCGTAGATCCCGAAGAGAGTTTCGAAGCACTGGAAGAGGATACTTTGTTACTGGAACTTGAGGTTTTTAAGCTACCGCTATAGTTGGCACTGGTCGAGTTCGAGACGCTCGAGCTGCTCGATTTTTGTAGTTGCTGGGGTTTTTTCGACGCTGGACCGCTGTTGACGCCCGGTTTCAATCCGGTGTGTATTTTCGGTGATCCCGTTTTGCTCACACTTGCCGAACTTGATGATTTCGCACTGGAACTGTCTTTGCTGCGTGTCTTGTTGATCGTTATCTTCATACCGTCCGAACTAGGCTTCACCATGTACTCCGAGTTTTTCGTCTCGCCTATCTTGGTGCTGCTCTTCGACTCGTTCGATTTGCTTGCGTTCAAACTCGTCCTATCCCGCCCGCTGCTCGATTTACTGCTGAGGTCAGTGGCGGTATCACAGTGTTGCGCGTTGACTTTCAGTTTATCCACGATGGCTGACAGAGAACCTTTGCGGTTCCTCGCCTGGTTCGAATTCGATTTGGACGAGTCACACGTCCCGCTGGGCGACGATAGACCATCTTGCGGCACTTCTCCCATATTCAAATCCAACGGTTTCACTTTGGCGGATCCCTTCGTTTTAGAGTTGGTCACGCTGAAAACGCTAGACAATTTCTTGTCTTTATCCCTGGAACCATCCTTCGAGCTGGATTTTTTCGAGTCGGCCCCGCTTTTACTGGAAGGCGAATTAGCTGCGCTTTTCAAAGTGGACATGCTTGGTTTCCCCGAACCGCTGGCCGATGGGTGCTTTGGGGAAGTACCGTGGTGCTTGGGGCTGGAAATGCCCGGGATGCTGTGCTTGGGGCTGCTAGGCACGTGTGCTGGCGAGTGTTTGGGGCTCTGGTGTGACGAACTGGATTTGAGGTTAGATTTCATTGGGCTTGGGCTGAGTTTGCCACTTAGTGACATAGTCCTGTTTGGGGTAGGCGAGGCACTAAACTTCCGCACCATATTGGGGGACGTGGGGGTGACAGGAGTCAAAGGAGGGGATTCGGTGGGTTTTATGCTCACCGTTACGGGTTTCGTGAGGGGATCTTGCTTCGGGGGTACTTTTTCCGGCGGACCCATGGGGCTTTCGTCTCTTTTTCTCTTCTTGCGTTTCTCTGTCCTATTCTTATCGTCTCTACTGCTCTTGCTGCTGCGTTTTTCCTTCGTTTTTTCTTCCGAAGACTTACTCTGTGACGACGATATTGGAGTAATTGTGATTGAACTGGACAGAAGTGAGGATGTTGATTGAGACATGGGGATTATTTCGATCCCTTGCCGCTTATCCTGGCTCCCTCCTACAGAAAATCCAGAAGGACTAGAAGGAATCGGTGTGATGCTAACGTTGGGAGGTACCAAGCTTTTCTCGACCATTTCAGGCGGTTTCTCCTGCTTCCGTTTTGATTCCTTGGTAATATCTTCGATGTCGCCCAAATCGTCTATGTTATCAAATTCCGTGTTGGACTTATCGGCGACCCCCAAGATTTCAGCCGGGTCTAGATCGAGGTCCGTCTGAAACCCCAATACCGAGTTCGGGGTGGTGACATCTATCTCTTGAGACAATGGGGTGCTTCTTGAGGTGGAGTCGCAGCTTGACGACTCCATCAGTTCTGAATCATCCGTTCCCACCTTCCTCTTGCCACTTTTCCACAAATCGTCAGACCTGCGCTTCTGCCGCTTGCTGCATTTGTCCGCAGTATCTGGACAGGAAAATCACCATGTAGCATAGCACACCAATAGCTTACCGACGTAAAATTTTAACGAAAAGATAGTTTCGATAAAACTATGAACCAAATTGATTATTTTATTTAAATTCAAAACTAACTAAAGCTAACAATTTTCATATTCAAATTAAAAGTGTCCGTAAACGAGAAATCCATAACCAAAAACATCCCTAACTCACCTGACGGTATGTTAGTGAGCTCCATGTTGGTCGGCACCCCATCGGAAGGTGGGAAGTTTGAAAAATTCGACGTCATCATCGAATGGTTAAGGAACATGCCCTGGCCCGTGCCCGCCGCGGCCTGCATAATCATCCCGTGGCCCACGGAACCCCCCATCGGCTCCTGCTTGATCATTTTATCCCCAAGGCCCCCAAAATCTCCCAGGCCCGGTCCTGGCCCGCTCTTGTGACCACCCGGGTCACCCGGCCCGAGGGGTAAACTAAAATTTTCATGTCCGCCGCCATAGTGGGAGCGTCGCATGGCTTGCTTCTCCCACAGTTTTATGATGGTGCGCATCGTGACGGGCAGCGATAGGCACTTGTTCAGTATCTTCGATGCCAGCTCGGAGATGGTGTCGGGGGTGTTGGCGGGAGGCGGCGTACCGGGATTGTGAATGTGACACTCCAAGTTTGAGATGTCCATGAGGTTGATCTCGGCGGTAGCCATGCTTTCGTCGACTGGGTGTTCTAAGGAGACGGAGATGTGGCTGGGAGAGAGGGCGCTTATTTCGAACATGGTCATGTTCTCGAAATCTAAAAGTAGGTACAGTGACAAACAGATACTGTCTTACAGATAAGTCTTACCTTGTCTACTATTTGGTCTAACGCAGCTACTAATGATGGTATTAAACAGGGCTTGCTCCCTTAAAACTATCAAAATGTTACCGACGTGAGCGGGATGGGTGAACGGTATGCTAGTCACTAGCACCCCGTCCATATTTTTGTTCTCCGTCATGAAATAACAGTGGTTTTGATCCGGTAATGTCTGGAAATCACATATTTACTCCCCTTAATAATAATATTACGAAGAAACTTACCACAAACAATCCCTTGTTATTACTAGACTCCATCTTTCCACCACTACTATGCGACACTATCAAATTAAGCAGTGGTTGCGTCGTGACGCTATCAATATCCGTCCACGGGTGGATCTGCTGTATCTGCCTCACCAACGACAGACACATGGGCATCGGTTTGTTTAGTTTCAGCACAAAACAGGCCGGTATAACGGCGCTATTCTGAGCCGTTAGAGGTGAGTACGATGGTGTACTAAAAACATTAAATTCATTTCCAAGTTTAAAAAAATATCAGATATACTTTTTAAGGTATTTTTTTTGTTTAAATCGATATTTTATAATTAGCCAGGAAAAAATTTACCAAGTTGAAAATAAAAATAAATAGAAAAAGTCTGATATATACGATTATTTGATGCATTGTTACTGCAAATTCAAAAATTTCAAAAGTATACAGGGTGTAAATTTGACTGGAAGCTGAGTTTTTGGGGTAATAGTACAAGTTCCCCTAGAACTTTGTGACAAGTTATTTTAGTCCCTATTTTTTTTTCAATACAGAAAAAGCACAGAATGTAAAAAAAATGTTTTCTAAAAATCAATATTTTTTAAATAATTTGTTGGTATATGAACAGGCATATGTTACAAATTGCAGGTAAAACTAGTTATGTTTTAAAATTATTATTTTTCCTGTTTTATAAAATGTAGAAATACTTACTAATCGGATAGATGAGAAATATTTTTAAAGCACTGTGTTTAGTTTGTGAATCTCAATGTCAATGACGTCTGACGTTTAACACTGACCTTTTAGATGAACTACAATTATCAATTCACCTGATATATGACACTAGAGTGCCAAGAGAGTAAATAGCAAAGGGCGAATAAGTAAAAGTATTAGTTTTTACTGGAATCGAAATAGAATTTAGTACAGTGAAAGGGACAGACAATGAAGGGTCTCGTGTAATATTAATGTACAGTATACTCTTTAATCTGAACTCACCTTAATCCGAATATTCACTAATCCGAATCTAATCCCGAAGAATACCCGTTTCAATGGTCCAAACAAAACTCTTTAATTCGAACAAAATTCGGTTTAACATATATAGTTTGGATTATAAAGTCAGACTACGTAATAAAAGATAACCGCTAAAAACGCAATTCCCCGGCAGTCTCGGGGAAACCGTTTTATGCGAGTCAGAACCTTTCTTGATTAGATCTGTTTAGTTGAAATATTGCCGTGCAAACATGTCGCAAAAAAGAAAGCATCACACGTGAACCCTTTGGCAAAAAGTGAATATTCTAAATAAATTGGTTTTTTTAGTCTTCTTTTAAAATTTAAAAACAAAATGTTGCTAAAAAGTTTTGAAGTTTTCTTGACAAAACCTCTAAAAATAAAAGATGTTATGTTTTATTATATTTTTTATATCTTTTCGCCTTCTAAACTGATACGTCAATGGATTTTCGATCCCCGCACGTTCCATCCTTACTATCTAAGAGCTAACGATGAGTCACTCTCCATAATTTCAACCGCGAAGTATAGGTAAAATTAAGAAAAATTAGATTTGACAACAGTGCATACTGCTCTCGATTAGGTGTATGCCAATTAAGATTACACTAGCCTGTCCAGTGGCGAGGTATGAAAAGTTAAAAAAAAATCAGCTTTCATAATAGAATTTAAAAAAAATTTGTTGCTGAAGGTCAAAAGTAGCTTCTGTATAAATATGGCTCCTATTCAAAGTTACACGCTGTATTTTACGATACCCTTTCGGTGTTATACTTATTTATTACATTTTTAAATTTATAAATATTCATACTTCATCTTAAGCTAACTAAAAATGTTAAATTTTATTTATTTATTAAATGCCTAGAAGCAGAGTAAAAATTCATAAATTGGCAGCACGATGTAGTTGTATTCGGATATATGCGTCTAAGCAATAGAATTCCACACCTATGACAATTCGAAACAGTGACGTCATCGAAAAAACACATTTATAATACTTTGAATAATTACCATAACGTTGTGTTCATTATTCCAGTTATATTTTAAACTATTATGGGAAACTACTCATTTACTAGCTATTAAAAGTGCTAAAGTAATATTAAAAATTAGTGACGGGGCACTCACTTAGCAAAAATTACCATGGAATATTAAAAGACCAATTTTTCCCTGCGGTATGCGAAATACAACTTTTGTAAAGAAAGCAGTTATTATATTATTAAAATTCAAAAACAATTTATAAAATATATAATAAGCATAATAAAAAAGACCAAAATTGTTGAAATTGAAAAATGACTGATAAATGACCCGAATCGACCAATCTCATTTAATCATAACTATTAAAAAATTTTAATTACAGTAAATTTCTAATACCCGATCGATAAGAATATAACATAAAACTTACTTTTTTCCATTCATGTTCCTGTTCACAGTTATTAAAGTAGTAGTCTGCAACTTATGCGCTGCGGATCCTTCCATACAAACAGTAACACTGTACCCCAAAGACTTATTGATGACGCTGTCGATACTTATCTCTTCCATATCATTTTTCTCAACGTTTAATAAATCGTAGGGCGAAATGAAGTACGTTAACTTCATCGGATGCCCTCCCCGCCTCTTTTCCAAAATTCCAACGGGCGATTTGTGTATCAAACTGAAAGGCTCCTTCATAAAGGCCTGTAATTGAGCTAGGATACTAAGATCGGCCTCAAGAGACTCTAGGGCAGTGAAAGCTTTGCATTTTACTTTCTTTTCAGCGTTGAGCTGGTAAATCGAAGTGAAACCTTCCAACTGTGCAGTGAAATCGGCAAAATCACCTCGCGAGAGGCAGTTCACAAGTTCCGTGCAACTTTGCTGGTCTTTTTTTCCTTCGTGGTGGATTTTTACGTCTTTCACTGCACCTGTGGGTTCTAGTACGATTTCTAAGTAAAACATATCCGAGGATATGAACACACCAGTTGGTTCTACTACAAATTTTAACCTAAAAAAAACAAACAGTGCTTAAAGGGACTATATTTTGCATTAAACATATGTTAATGAGGTCAAAAAATTAAACTAGACTTATTAAATGTAGTTACATACCCTAATTGCCTTGTAAGGCTCTCCAATCGCTCTACCATGCTCTGGAAAGACGTCACCTTTATGGAATGCTGCAACGTGTCTAAACATTTTTGATGCTGGCTCTTTTCAACGCTATCCAAGGCATATCTCTTCTCCTGAAAAATAACCATAAACGGATGTTAATTCACATTATAATCTTCATGAAAAGAAGGTGTAACCTACAAGCAAAGTCATGCGAACATTTTTTGATATCTCGGGCAGGGTTTTGTACTGGGCGGCTTTGGACCTGAGTTTTTCCATCAGTATCTCCAGCTGCCAGTCCTTGGTCTTGTCTTTGCTCGAGGGTGGCAGTGTTAGGATGCCTAAAAATGGGGAGAGACCCACTCAGAAATATGGGGCAACAAATGTCAACACGGTTTGAACGATTAAATTCAACCATACTTACTGTTTTGCGGTCGGTTCATGGTGGCGGTTGCTTTAAAACGCTAACTAGACACTACAGTTCATTTTAATATTTGTTAAATTAACGGAAAAAATATGTTTTCACAGACATACATCACCACCAAACAAAAAGTTGACATTTGCCATTTACAATTTACTGCCTGCCTGGTCACTAGGAACTTTTCGATTTGTTCTGTTGCCGAACTGTTGACATTTGGGAGCAGAGGGCATTTCGAACTAATGTTCACAAAAAATTATCAAAAGTCAAAAACTTTGTTTTCTGTTTTCACATTTGATTTATGTATTCTGTAATTATGGTAAAATTGAAGATGATTAGGAAGATTATCTAATTCCTCTTTTAACTCAAATAAACTGAGATCTGAAGAAAATTACTTCATAAGTGAATATCTACAACAGTCTTATTTCTTATTATTAAATATTATATATATTATATTATTGTATGAGGTATTATATGAGGTATTTTTCCAAAGATTAGGAATAATAAAACAAATACAGTATATTTCATTCATAGTTACGTAGGTGTTTATTGAAACAAATATTTATTAATTATTTCCTGTAACTTTAGATATATTAAACCATTCATTGGCGACAATCACAACCGAAAATACAATTTCCGCTGATTTTCCAGGGTAATATCTAAAAATTGCACCGTTGCCTCATTCGACTTGATGGATGGCACGAAAAAACAGCAATATAACAGAAACAACGCAGAAATCTTTCCAGATAAGAAATTCGCCAGGTCCCATTAATTAGTCCAATAAATAAATCAATTGCTCAGAATTAAATTAATATTAATAAATAACAATAAATGTAGAAAATATCGCTGTTATTTTTATTTATTAATAGATAGCCGTGTTTGCTTCCCAGACTAGGTGGGCCTAATGAAATTATCATCCATATTGCTTGTTAATAATTATCTCTCTCGCTGGAAAATAATAATAATTTATACTGTTTGTGTTGCAATAAACCTTATCGTGTTCCATATAGTTCAAGTACTCGAGAATCAGGTAGCACATATGTCCATTAGCTCCGAAAATGCATGTTGGAGTACCAGGCTTGGGGCGAATCGCGTGCCACCGTCGAAAACAAACAGATACCTACACAAAATACATCCATGTTATTGAAGATATCGAAAAAACGTCAGACGACAACGATCTGTGGATAAACTTATCTGGATGGCCACTTGAAACCGTGAGATTATCTAAGGGCGTTGTTGCATGGTCAATTTCTCCTTATATTGAAAAAATTGACAAATTAATTTTTATTAACATATATAATGTAATGTACAAAATGTAAAGTATAAAGCCCATGCTAGCCGTACTGATTTGTTATTGCTATCATGTGGACGTTAATTGTTTAAATTTTAAAATGGCTCGTTAAAAAAGATCAATCACTAATTCGATCGTGCAAAATCTAAACATGATGTAGTTTTGATTGATACACTTGATGTCGTAAACGTTACAAAAATAGGAAAAATATAATAAAAGAAAATTATTGTAGTTGAAGTAATGCCAAAGAAAGAAACGCTAAACTGACCTATTTAATTGCACATGCGTGCGATTTTATGTAACTCCAAGCTGTGAAGTTCTTACGTAGAAGCTTCAAATGGAAGTTATTGTAATGCTGAAAATCCGTAAAATAACGTCAAAGTCCTAGGTACTTAAAGATAATGGATTAACGGGACATTTCAATAGTTATTCTACTGGGATATCCGAAACTTAATATACCGAGTGATTCAGAAGTATTGAAGCTGACGTCACACGTAAACGTTACCAAAGAAATCAAAATTTACTTCCATTTGATCAAAATTACTTTCCGTTTTCTTAGATTTCCAACCGACACGATCTGTCAATTCAGAGTCGTCCGTGTGTATGCTATTGTATTTGTTTGTGTTCGCCGATTGTTTTTATTTGAATTTATCCTTAATCTTCTAAATAATCAGTTTTTTCAACGCTAATCATCTGTTAACTGTTAGTTTTGTGGTAAGGAAGCAAATACTGATGGTTTCTTCGATATAAAGTACTCGAACTGTTTTAGGTTAGAAAATGGTCTTTGCGTTAGAAGACGATAAAGAGTGACCGCAAAATCCGCCTGTTTTTGAGACTTTGACAGACGCGACAGGAAAAATCTAAAAAATATTCTAAAAATATCCAAAAACTGGTCCCGAAAAATAAAAATGAGCATCACTTTCAGTTTTTAGAAAATTTTCGAAAATCGCCCTTATTTAGGGTTTGAAAAGACAAAAAAATGAACAAATTAAGAATCATCAACAGTTGTAAAACCCCAAATATTTCTATGTTGTTATCAAAATAATATTATGAACGTGAAAATATCTAATTTTGTATTTGATACGGTCTTGCCCGGACTGAAAATCAACCCCTTAATACCCCTAAAGGGGTGAAACCATTCCCTAAACGCCTAAAAATGCAAAAAATATATTAAAAGTTACAATTTTTCTTTCTTTTTCTTTTATACGTGATAATTGAACCGTTAATAATCCCAATCACTAGATCCGAAAGAAAATACCCCTAAACGAGGGCAAAACCACCCCTAAGTTCAACCATATACGTATAAAAGAAAAAGAAAAAAATTTAAAGCCTACCCTGTAGGCCTGTAGGTATATTAACGCCTTATAATTCAATTGAAATTAGTTATTATTGTATTCTATGTGAGTTATTTATATTAGAATAAAAGAAAAAAAATTAAACTTTAAATGTTCAGGTCACAATTTTTATTGAAGCAATTTTGTGTTCACGAAACATTTTATCCTTTTATTCCAATATCATTTATTATTCCAATATCATTTATTATTCCATACGTCTGATTTATTTATTTTCGGGAACTGGAACCTGTAATGATGCAGTTATAAAATAGGTAGTTGGCTATGAAAAGGCGGCAGTCTAAGGGACATACACAGGGCCTATGTGGAGGAGTTTGTAACGCAATTTACTATTTTCGTTTACCTCCATACAAGAGTCGATTAGATGTAAAAGCATAAGCTCCCAGTGGAGGAGGATCTACCTTAGATCGATCTTCAATAATACGATTATAATAATAAGAAATAACAATACTTCCACATATAGCGCGTATCAACCCTCTATACGCTGGTTAAATCGGTACCCCGTGCCATTTTTTTTCAGTTCAGAGAAGGGATACACCAGAAGTTTACTGAAACGGGCATTAAATTGTTACAGTTGAGTGGAGTGGTAGGAGTATGCATAATTTTAGGGAAAATGTGTTGCAAGAGATAATAATTTCGTTTTGGGTAACAAAATGGTTCAGGGTAACTTACAGTAACGCAAAAAAGTGATATAGAAATTAATAAGTAGTAAATATATGCTAAATGAGGACTGTAGATTGGTTATATCACATCATACAAAGCTACAGTGGCCGAATATTCTTTCAGTTTTCAGAATATGTTGCAGCATACAATAAATCGTGGAATGTTTCACATGGTATGACATTTTGACTGTGGGTGGATGGGGTTGTAGTTCACAGAGTATTTGTTTCTCCTAGTTTTATTTATTTTCTTACGAATTGAAGCTATTAAAATTTTAACCTTGTCGTATATGGGAAATAATTGAAATGATTGGCCAAACTTTAATGGCGAATGCTATCTCTCAAATTAGTAAAAAATTTCCTATAAATATGTATCCGGAAAAGCTTCGTTTTCGCGATTCAATGTGTACAAAATTAAAAATAAATATGTGATTTAATTGAAATAATGAAACATAATTGAAGGAAAACTTACAAATATAATTTTGTTTCATTCATTGAATACATAATTATTGAATAAATAGGTGTTATTGTTTTTAAAAAATAATTTGATATTTTGACACATTTAGGAAAAAATATCTTAGACATCCATCATTTGTAGGTATAGGAAACAGTACATTCTAGCAAGATGTAGCAACAACATATTTTTGTAAAGTGTAAAACTTTTTGTAATAATAGCGTTTCTCAAATCTGAATTAGTTCAGAAAAAAATTGCGAAAGAACACATACGTCTATGAAAAATCAAAACCTAATACCATAAATTGCTTCAGTCGTTTTTTCAGCTTTAAAACTCTTGCATTTTTATATTTCCATTAAAAGTCATTTTTTAACTTTGTTTTGTCTTTGAATTAACAGATCTTTAGATCTAGAATTTCATCAAAAATTATTATAAACTTAAAAGAAAACCATATACCTACTTCTTATTATGATTACATTTTTGTCCAAAATACTTTTTTGTATGCGATATTATTTGTTTCAAAAAACATATATTTTATTATTAGCTCTCGTATATTTTCACTCTATTTTAACGAAATTAAGCTAATTCAAACAAATTAAAAAAATTTTTACTCAATTTGAGACTTAAAGATTTAAAAAATAAACACTTTTAAAATATACTTAAAAAACTTAAAAAATGTGTATATTAAAGTTTACTTATGTATGCAGGGTGGTCACTTTTAAAGTGTATGAGTTAGTATTTCCTGAGCTAGAAGATATACAGGGTTAGTTAAATTACAAGAAAGTTACACATTTTAAACAGAAATATCAAAATTTTCGCGTATTTTTTCATGGCTACTATGATGAAATTAAACAAATCATAAAATGGACGTTTTTTGGCCTTTAATAAAATCTCTTCACTCAAGTGGTATAATCGTTGAAATCAAATTTAAGCCTTCATCTAGTGGTGGAAAAATTCAATATGGCGTCCATAAAAAAATCTAAAGTTTGTTAAAAAAATACATAAGGATCTATCCAACAGATAGAGCATATGGCTTTATGTATACGTACCAGTTTTCATTACTCTACTTTCAATAACAAAAAATAAGAAAGTTTTCAGTTTTTTTAGCTTATTTCAGGAACGGTGCAACTTATCTCCAATTTCTGTTGATAATCCAAAATGGCATAAAATATGCAACTTTCTTGTAATTTAACCAACTCTATATATCTTCTAGTACAATGTAAGAATGACCCCTCTTTGTATATAGTACCAACGAGCTAGGTTGTTTTAGGTTTTTATTTGCTTTTTACTTTCTTTTTTATTGATGTAATTGTATTTACCTTTAAGGCGATGTTAATTAATTAATTAATTAATAAGTACATAAATAAATATTCCTGTACTCATATATAAGGAAAATATGAACTTATTCTGATTAAAATTGCACCTAGTGTTTTTAGTTTACAATGAATAATGTAGAAACCGCTAAGGACAAATAATACGAGATTTATGTACTTCGGAAAAGCTTTCGACAATACAATATTTAAGAATGTAGCTATTAACATAACAGTAATACATGCATACAGAGAGCAACAAAATTTGACTACTTATTACTTATTAGAAAGGTCATAAGATATTTTATTTAAAACAATTTGTAAAATAACACCTAAGTTATACCTGATTATATGAACATTCACTACATCGGAAAATTGATGTTACTACTGCCCAAACACATTTATTTCGGTGAAATGAAATATAGGATGGTATTTAGAAATAAAATTACACTAGCACAGGCTCCTTCGCCATTTTCTCGAATCGACCAAGAAAATTCTTTAAAAAAATTATATTTTTAGTTACAAGTGGCTGTTTTAAATTAATATTTAGTTTAGTTTTTAGAAATATAAACAAAAACTTTTCTAATGATATTTCTAAATTCGAATTTTGTTGTATTATGTAGGTGTTATAGGTATAAATTTGGAATATAAACGTGTTTTAGTGCTAAAACTGCTTCAAATAAATAGAACATAAAATTACATGAATTTTGCAATACTTAAATAAATAAACAGACAAAAAACTAAAATTGCTGCAAACAAATAACATTAAATGAATGATGATACAAGCTTTACATTTTTAACCTAATTTAAAAGTATTCGAGACTATTCTGCAAGTGATGAAATGATTTATTTTTATTTTCGATTTAGCTGATAGTATTTCATTTTAATTTTTCATTTAATTAATGTTTCAAAGTTGTTATTATTAGAAAAAATGCATTTAAATTACATATTTGTGACATATTATAGTTTACATTTTTTTAATGTAAAGTTCAGTATTTAAAAAACATATTTCTATTTCATATTAAACATTTTTTTATCTGTTTCTTGCGTTCTATTAGTATGAATGAAAAATATAACTTTATTAAAGAAAATAAAATAAATGCAACTATTTTTGTTATAATATTGTACAACTTAGCCATTTTTATAGGAAAAAAGAGGTTTTCAGTAGCTAAAGGCTCCAATAATGTTGTGGCCTCAATTTCTATTATTTTCTAAATTTATATCAAGTTTAATTTTGGAATTATTTTCTATTTATTCAACTGTGTCGCAGGCTTTTATTAAATTAAATGGCTCGTTTTTGAATAAAATGAAAGATATCTTTATTTTTCGAACCAACTAAAATTAAATGCACTTCTCCAATCTTCAAAATATTCAGTGGCATCCAATTCTATGGTTTTCAATTATGGTGTTTCCCATGCAAGACCTGATTGATAGATTTGTGCACCAACTTAGCAAATTTTTGGAAAAAATAATTATTTTTGTATCTAGAACGCGAAATGGTACTTTTGCGTTCAATAACGTAAGTTATTTCGCCGAGCTTAGCGAGGCAAAATATCCATACGAGAACGCCAAAGCCTTTCGCGTTCGAGATGTAAACAATATTTTTTCGAAAACTCAAATAAAATAAGACATTTGTGTTATACAGGGTGGGCCACCAGTAACGCCCCGATCGCTAGGGACCAAACGGCAAATGTTACAGAAACCTGTTTAGGTGGGTATGTGTAGGTTGATTACGGTTACATTTTAAAAATATTTTGAAATATACAGGGTGACCAGGAAAAGCGTACCATATCAAAGTTTTGTATTTTTATATGGAACACCTTATATTTTACTGCATTTTTGAAAGCACCGTAAGAAAATAGGTGAACTTTATTAAAGGTTCTGCATACCTAGGCCTTACAGTTTGGGAGATATTTCAATTTTAGTGAAAATGCAGGCATAGCGTAGAAATTGAATACTTATTAGCAATAAAAAAATAATTTTAAGGAAGCAGCTTTGGAGGGTCTATTTTAGATCCTTGAAGTTATAAATTGTTATATTTGTCGTCAATTAGTATTATACAGGGTGTTCAAATGACTGCTGAATACTTCTCTCAACTTTCAAACAGCAATAACTTGGTTATTTTAAATGGTACACCCAGTATATTTTTACTTTGGGAGTTAGGAAATTTAAAACTCTTTCAACCTATGTATAGGTTCCCTATACCTATCTCTAACGGTATTGGAGATATTTGTGTCGTTTCGTTCTTTATCGATTTTTTTTTTGTAAGATGTATCCACGTGTCTTTATCGAGGTCTTTATTAAATTGGTTTGGGTTCTTCTTGATGACGTCTCTTTAAATATGTTGAGAAAAATGAAGATGCAATTAGATGCTTATAAAATAATATTTTTTATTAGAAAACTTTTTTGAATATTGTCATATCTAATCCTTCCCTTCAATATCATCGCAATTAGTAGGTGGATCATTGTGTACAAGATTTTTTATATAGCTCGCAACAAAGTCCATTACGGTGAGGTCTGGACACCTACGTGGCCACTGACATGCACCATTCTTACTTATCCATTTATTACTAAAGTTTCGATTTAAATTATTTCTCATCATTGTGCTCCATATAATTGCATCCACAATTTTCTCCGTATATTTAAAGAGACGTCATCAAGAAGAACCCAAACTAATTCCATAAAGACCTCGATAAAGACACGTGGATACATCGAACAAAAAATTCGATAAAAAACGAAACGGCACAAATATCTCCAATACCGTTAGAGATAGGTATATGGAACCTGAAACAGTTTGAAAGAGTTTTAAATTTCCTAATTCTCAAAGTAAAAATATACTGGGTGTCCCATTTAAAATAACCAAGTTATTGCTGTTTAAAGTTGAGAGAAGTATTCAGCAGTTTTTTGAACACTCTGTATGATACTTAGGTGCGACAAATATAATAATTTATAACTTCGAGGATCTAGAATAGACCCTTCAAAGCTGCTTCCTTTTTTGTGCTTTCAAAAATGCAGTAAAATACAGGGTATTCCATTTAAAAATACATAACTTTGATATGGTACGCTTTTCCTGGACACCCTGTATATTTCCAAATATTTTTAAAATGTAGGCATAATCAACCTACACATACACACGTAATCAGGTTTCTGTAACATTTGCTGTTTGGTCCCTAGCGACCGAGGCGTTACTGGTGGTCCACCCTGTATATAAGTCACGTTGGGAAATGCTAATTTTCCCAAGTGACTTACATGACGTAACACACGAGTGCCATACAAAATTTTATCCAACACTTTCATAGAATTTCGTTTTAATAATAAATAAAAGTAACTTAAAATTTCAAATTGTCAAGATAAGAAAAAGTAATTTAACGAAATGAATGTATTTTTAAATATTACAAAGGATGCGAGTGTCAACCTAAATTGTGTCTGTAACCAAGGGTTTCATAACTCACTAATGACTTATGACTTATAACTCACTAGTGAGTTATTTGCCACATTATTCCTTTAAAACCAAAGAAATTGTAGTATCATTATATAGGGTGTTTCAGGATTAACTCGACAAACTTTAAGGATATTCCTCATAAAAAAATCAGAAAAAAATCAAGTATAAATTTTTTTCCATAGACGCTTCATTTTCGAGATATAGGGCGTTAAAGATTTTTAAAAAAATCCGAATTTTTTAAATAACTTCTAAATGAAGAAGGCTATTTAAGCCAAATTTGGCATCCAGAAGCACCCTTCCGAAAAATCAATTTTGCCATGAAACTATAAGAGTTAGGAAAAAAGTGAGTGTACATTTTTTGTCAATAACAAACTGTTCTATCTAAAAACAGCATTATTTTTTATTTTCAGTAGAGCCTTATTAATTTTTTTTATTATTTAATGAGTCTGAGTCCCCATAACTCCGTCACTGGTTGCTTGCGGGACTTCTACTTCTACGGGAAAATGGTATCTTATAAGAAGATGTGTCATGCCAAATTTGGCTTAAATAGCCTTCTTCATTTAGAAGTTATTTAAAAAATTCGATTTTTTTTAATCTTTAACGCCCTATATTTCAAAAATGAAGCGTCTCTGGAAAAAATTTATACTTGATTTTTTTCTTACTTTTTTTATGAGGAATATCTCCTTAAAGTTTGTCGACTTAATCCTGAAACACCCTGTATACAAGTGTTGGATAAACAATATTAAATAATTATTTGAATTTTCTGCACAAAAATTATTAAATAACGTATGTAGACAACATGTATAATTCCTCTCAGTGCAGTACGGCCTTAATTGGCGTAGATGCCAATATTTATTACTAATAATAAAAAAACATTTTTTATCGAAATACATGTTATACTTACTAATCCAACTCCAACACGATCAAACCACCTTCCCAAAGAACAAAACTCCGCCAATTTTACAAAAACTTTCAACGAAAACTGCGAATGCGAATTTCCATTTTTTCGCCCGTCCCCCCCGCGTAGCTACCTGCGTCGACACCTACCTATGAGCAGAGGACGACGCGGCGGGCTAGTCCCTACCCTCCTGACGGGGCAAGCACCGGGATATATAAACCCTCTTGGCCGCGGTGGACCACAAGCCATCTCCGACGACCAGAAAGCAACATGTGGTCCGCCAGCGTGGTTCTTGCCGTGCTTGCCGCGCTTGCCTTCGTCCAAGCTGCACCGAAAGAGGTGAGTTTTTGTGCCTTTTTCATTATTTTTCCGATGGGTTAGTTAAATCTATAAAAGATCATCTTACATGTGCTTGGGTATATATCTGCTGTTTAAAAAATATATTTTTTAATAATTCGGGGATGGGTGATAAAAATGTTGAGAAAAATTGGATGTTAATTGTTTCGTGATCAAATGCAAAGCATGTTTCTTGTACTGAAAAAAGTAACACTAATAAAAATTACACAAAATGTTACAAAGGTTTTTAAAAAGTGCACGAACAAGAAAGATGTAAATAAAAAACACACACACATTGTGCAAAGTATATTTATTTACAATGTCTTGTTATTTGTGATGTTGTACTGGTACACTTTAAAATGTATAATTTAATCTTTTACATGTTTTTACTATATTTGATATACACATAAGCCTAAATTTAAACTATTGTGTTGGTTCAACCAATTAAATTATACGCTTCCATATAAATTAACAATTTAAATAGGCAGCGATTAAAAAAAGTGTAAAGTTACATGCTTAATGTAATTTTACTTGTGTCACATAATTTTACGTAGCATTAAGGTTGTATATAAGATTTTTATGAGTGTGGAACTATTTTTTCTCGAAATATTAAATTCTTTTATTAACTATTAAAAAAGAGAATTAATGTATTTTTTCAATGCATTGTTCACATTTTTGGTAATTATTGTATGTTTAAAACTATACTAACTATACTTGTGTGTAATTTTATGTAAAATTTTTGTGAGCATGGAATGATTTTTCCCGAAAGTCTAATATTTTTTATTAACTATTAAAAAATAATAATAAACTAATGCAAACAATTAAAGAGTCAAAAGAATTTCAGAAATTTTTCCGTGATTTTTGACAGACTATTTAGGTGAAAAATGGTGGTATCGGGAACTAAAAATTTTTGAACATTTTGAAGCTCTAAGATTCTAGTTTTTAGATCTTTCGACCGAAATTTTGTAGGAGTTACGGTTATCATGCAATTCTAAAAAATAGCGCGACAAAAAAATTTTGAAAATTTTATTTTTTTTTGTGCGAGTCCACGGACTTGGAAAATTTTTTTCAGCTAATTCATTGCATGGACCAGATAGCCTGTTTATTCAGCTTCAATTTCCTTTTCTTTCAATTTCGATACGACCATTTTTCATCGAAATATCGGACTTTTAATGGAAAAGGATCTTTTTGTCTTCAATCATCGATATCTCGGCGACAAATGATCGTACAGAGAATTGAAGGGCAGTTTCGAAAACTGGAGTAAATTTCATAACATGCTACTGCAACTTTTCTGATTTTTTTATATTTTTTCACGAATTTTAAAAAACAGGAAAAAAAGTGGTAATTTATGGTTTTTATAAAATTCACGGCTAAATTATAAATATTCACGAAATGACTAATGTTAAACATGACTTTTACAGTTCGATATACCCAGAAGAACCCATCAAACTTTTGAAAAAAATTAAACGTTTTTTTAATACTTAAATACTTCATAATCATGATTAAAATGGAAAAAAAAAGTTTTTTTTAGGTTTTCTTACATTTTAACTGCAAATAACGTTTAAATTATGGGAAAAAAAATTCGAAAAATTTTCGAAAAAGTTTTTGAAAGTTGAAATTTTTTTTTGTTTTTTGAAAAACCTTCCGCATATGAAGAAAACAAAATCCAATTGTTTCTAGCACAATTCGGCTTTTTCGTTCTTTGCTTCTGTTCATCAACTTTTAATTAAATTAAATATATTTTTTTTTTCAAAACTACCCTTTTTCTTCTCTGAAAAACAAATTTCATTTTTTTTCATCAATTTAAACGTTATTTGCGGTAAAAATGTGAGAAAACCTCCATTTTAATCATGATTATGAAGTGTTTAAGCTCAAAAAACGTGACCCTTTAAATTTTTCAAAAGTTTGACTGTTTGAAACAAAGAAACGGTTCGCTAGATCGAAATTAAACTTCAGAGGGTTCTTCTGGGTATACCGAACTGTAAAAGTCATGCTTAACATGAATATTTTAAATTTAGCCGTTACTTTTCTAAAACCATAAATTTTTACTGTTTTTAAAAATTCGTGTAAAAGATGAAAAAAAATTTTTTCCGAACAGTTGCGGCAGCACGTTATAGGAAATTTATTCCAGTCTTCGAAACTGTCCTTCAATTCTCTGTACGACTATTTGTCGCCGAGATATCGATGATTGAAGACAAAAGGATCATTTTTCATTAAAAGTCCGATATCTCGTTGAAACATGGTCGTATCGAAATTTTAAAACAAGGAAATTGAAGCTGAATAAACAAGTTATCTGGTCCATGCAATGGCTTAGCTGAAAAACAAATTTCCAAGTCCGTGGAGAAAAAAAAAAAGAAAATTTGTAAAAATTTTTGTGTCGCGCTATTTCTTAGAATTGCATGATAACCGTAGTCCCTAAAAAATTTCGGCTGAAAGATCTAAAAACTATAATCTTAGAGCTCAAAATGCTTTTTTAATCCCCGATACGACCATTTTTCACTTAGATATAGTCTATCAAAAATCACGGAAAAATTTCGGAAATTCTTTTGACCCTTTAATTTTTTGCATGACTGTATTACTTTTTTCAATGCATGTTAATGTTTTTAGTAACTTTATACGTTTAATTTATAAAACTGCAAACGAATATCAATTTCTTTCTTCGTGATAACAATTTTGAAAAAAATTAAACTCAAATGTCTCATTGTCCAAAGCATATTTGTACTGAAAAAAGCAAGACAAATGTACACGTATATGTTGTCTAAAAGTATATTTACATTTTACAATGTATTTTTGAATTTTGTGTTGCACTATTTTAAATTTTAAAATGTTTTTTAAATATTTTTATTTTTTTTATCCACATATAAGTGTGAACTAATTGAATATTTTTTAAATTTTATTTTATTTTTTGCTCTCGAATTTTTGCCTTATTTTAAAGATATTAACCTAATTCCAATAAATTCAATTGCCTTTCTAAAAATCCCACCAAGGTATGCAAAAGATATTTACGTCATAGGACAAGATTTCTGACTGATAGTAGTTATTTTCCGCAATTTCATCAGTTAGGAATCTGGTCTATAAGGCTGGGGTATCGAAGAACATAACTAGACTTCATTTGACAGGATTTTTCACGGAAAAATTTGAACTTATTTAAATACGGTTCAATTAAATTGAATTGTTTTGGTTCAACCAACTAGATTTTATGCTTCGATATAAATTAAACTTTTCAATAGGCAGCAACAAAAAAGTGTAAAGGTACATACTTGATGTAATTTTACTTGTGTCAGATCATTTTACATTAATATACAGGGAGTTTTCAAAGGAAGTAGCGCAAATGGTACCTGTGAATCTACAATTAAAAAGAGCGCGTTTTGCAAAAAATTAACCTTACTTCACCCCTTAGATTTTCAACCATCCGTTCTTCGAAAATTTCTGCACCTAGGAGGTGGTTGAAATAGCATCCCCTAAGTTATTTTTTGCTACAACTGTTTGTACGTCTCAAATAGCCTGTTTTATTTTAAATCTTTTACCTTTCTTTGCCAATTTTTTGTTTTAGAACTAACCGTTTATTTTTTATTGTTTGCATACAGCAATCAAAACTGGGATTTTCCTGTATAAAAGTTAAGGTAATAATTGGATATTCGTAATTTTAGATCAGATAAGCCAGATCAGAGTTAAATTACATACTAGACATTAGAGATTGTATTTTTAATTAATGTATCGCAGATATTTCCAAAACCAGTCGATACAAAATGACAAAAAACTTTTCACAGTTCAGTTTTCTAATTAACAATTTGAAACTACTGTTGAACTTTTTAATTCTTTCCATTTTTCGGAAAAAACGATGGTATATAAATATAAACTAATTTACTCTTAAATTCAACTGAAACTATTAAACCCATTTATTCGAAATTTTGGTGGATGCGCTGGTGATCGAGGGTGTTAATGATCTGTTCTGTTAAACTTTAATGTCGGATTCTACGTCACCAATCAATAAAAAATAGTTGTATATCAAAACTTTGATAAAAATGATTTTAGATTCAACAATCGTTTTACAAAAAAAATGCAGCCTTAATTCAGTAAAAGTAAACAGATTTTGATTTAAATCATTCTATTAATCCTTTTATTCGTTCTGTATCAATATGGACACTTTCAAGAAGTTTCTGACTACGGCAAAGCATTTAAAGCTAAACACTAAATATATTGCACTTTTTTACCAACGTTTCGAGAGTTTTTTTACTTCTCTTTTCAAAAACATAGGTGAATGCACTAAACTAAAAATATATATGTATATTATGACTTCAAGTAAAAAAAACATAATTAAAAATCTTCCTTTATCTTTGAAGACAATTTTCATTATTTAAATGTTCAGCGATATTTTTATAAAATTATTATGTTTCCCTGTGTACCAGATAGTCCACAAAATTCATTTATAGGTAATTCGGAGACAAGAATGAAAACCGCGAGTTGATCGCCTATTTTAAAACAAAGTAAACGTCATCTATCCCCGCTATTTATTTTGAAGATCAAACAAGGCGAGTTTAATGGTCTCAAATGCCACTTGATCGTGCTAGGCGCTATTTGTTTTACTTAATTGTGCATTGGCTTCCACTTAATTCAATTCGGACACCTGATATGGTATATCCGGATTGCGTTCGCAGTTTTAGCGGTCTGTCGCGTTTGATCTTTTATGAATTTCGCTCGAATTAATTATCTTTATTGCGCAGATGACACTCTCACACAACCAGAATGACACTCTATCAAAATTGGTTAATTTTTTATATCAGCTATGCAATTTGTTGAATATTAATGATAAAAGCTATGATTGAAACGAAAAGCTTTTAGAAAAAATTGTATTTTGTAAAGAACGATGTCCAACCAAAGCGAGGTTAATCGCAGATAGAAACAAGAATAGGATTTACTCATTTTTTTTAAATATTATTTAATTTTTTCAATGACACCTGTCAACTATGTATTTTTTCATTTGTACAATTTGTATAGAACATTTTTATATAATATATTAAATGAACGTTATTGGGCCGATGTCGACAGTATATTTTCCGAGGGAGTTATTATCCTATAACTCCCGTGATGAATATTAATTCCTGAGGTGGTTCATTTCTTTCAATAATTTCCTTATATTTTTTGTCCATTTAATTTTTTATCAATTATTAAATAAAAGAGCAATGTACTGTTTTGCACGAATGATTTCCACTTTTTTCTCAAAATATGGGCCATTTTCACTTATCAAACAATGTTTTTAAAGAGTACACGTCAAAACGACGATTTAACAACTAAAAAACAAAATATAAAAAACAGAAAAAAAAAAAAATTAAATTTCATTCTTTTTCTCGCTTATTTTTGGGAATTTCCAAAACAAGTTATATGAAAAAGTTGTCATTTTGATACGTAATATATAGGGTTAAAAATCGCCCTGTATAGTTTATCAAAAATTGGTGAATAAACTTTGAAGGAGTAAAAGATCCAAAATATGCACATTTTAGGCCCTATCAAAAAATATATTTGAGCTTTATGCAGGGTGTCCGCAAATTTCACAGACAACATTTAACTGCTCGACGACTTCACGACGATAAAGAAATACGATCTACAAAAAAAGTTAAATAAAAACTTTTTGGTTTTTGAGTTACAGGCCTTCAAAGTTGTCAAAAATAAAACTAATTTTATTAATAACTTCATAACACTTTTGCCGATCGCGTTAAAATTTGGGACATTTATTTGGACCATTATGGCATATTATTTCTTAAAGTTTTAGTCAAATCGATATACTGGATGTTAGTTTTCTCCGGTTACATCTCCTTTTTAGCGGCCAAAACTTTTACAGTGGTCGTATTTTTTTTAAACGGGCAGCAACATTGAAAAGGTTGTTTTATATAAAAAAAATATTGTCTCTTGAGAAAATCGCTTACAGAAAGCCATTCTTGAGAAAAATGGCATTTTGAGTTCAATAGGCGACGAAAACAACATGTCGATGGCTGTGGTTATCAGGTAACGTCATTATTGTCGTGTTTCTTTAGGATTCTCATCACCCCACACATGCAAATTATGAAGTGTCCGCAGTGTACCAAAACAATGAAACATTTTCATAATTTGCATGCGTGGAGCGTTGAGAATCCTAAAGAAACACGACAATAGTGACATTATCTGATAGCCACATCAATCATCATCTTGTTTTCATCGCCTACATCGCCTGTAACTCAAAAACTAAACATTTTTTATTTATTTTTTTTTCGTAAATCGTATTTATCGTCGTGAATATGCAGTTAAACGTTGTCGGTGAAATTTGCGGACACCCTGTATAGCTTTAGTCGTATTTTTCAGGATTTTTTTTCTCTATAAATAGCATCTTATCAGCTACTTTAACAGATCGGTAAAATTAAAGTAAAATTGTGGAATTTGGTGACGAATAATAAAAAATTTCATTTATCTCTTTTCATTTTGATGTTACTACAACTACAAAACACTGACAATTTCATTTTCTTTTTTAAAGTTTTAAAAGTATGTAACTGCTTCAAAAATAATTCTTATGTAATTACCTATAAATTCTTTTATCACCTTCATACAGGGTGTTTTGACTATTCCCGTCGTTTTCGAGAAAATTAATAGCATATTCATATTCAGCATCCCAAAATTAGAAAAAAAATACTGGTTTCATACTTTTCCTTTGATGGACCAAAATTGCATGTGTTCTTTGGCCAAGTATTTTAACTACACCCTGTATTGGATTTAGAAAGTTTGTATAATTAATTTGAATTAGCTTAATGCTTCTGAGGTAACGCAAAACTAATTCCAAATTCAAGACGATTAAAACGTCGCCACCCAAACGTTATCAAATAAAAGAACAATTAAAAGAGTTTAAAGGTGGCGGATTTTTTCGGGGGCGGGAAAATTAGCAGGACATAACCGTTTACGGGTGTGATGATAATTGTCAATTATAAATCACGTCGCCGGAGGTTTGTTCTAATTCGGCGTAATTACGAAAAGGACACCTCTCGGACCCGCTCCTCAAAAAGGTGAAACTTCGTAACGAATTTAGCAGCCACCTCCGGAATATTTCAAGAGATGAAAGATAAAGGAATGTATTCTTAATACCTTGCCGCTCACCTCGAACCGAAAAAGTAGGAAACTGGTAATATATAGGCGGTCAGAGATGCCAACGCTTGTTTTGCTAACTTCTGCGCGGCGAAAAAATTGTCTAAAGTTGGCAGACGTGCCGGGAATAAGGTAAATTGATAATGCGGGGGGCGGGACGGGTTGTTCTTATTTTACTTTAAATTGCTTGTATGTGGTAGCCCTGTAATTCACCCAAAGAAACGCAAAAAGTACGAACTGTAATTTTGGACTTTTTTGCAACAATTCAAGAGATAGAAGAATATTATTTACAATATTAAAAAATATTAGCAATTGTAATCATGTAATAATACTTTCGTATAATTCCAGAAAAAAGTGGTAGTCCTTTTATGACAATAAAATTTAATGATATGGTTCTATGAATTCTACAATATACGGGATCTATTCAGAAAATAACCGAACATTTTGAATTGCGCGCTAATGGAGATATTTAATGATATGCGGTTGGCAGCACTGCGTTGCTCATAACCTCCACTGTAACCACATTAGTCCGGTCAAAATAGACATTTCAAATGACGAAAATTCCGACAGAGCTAAATTTTGGGGGAGACCTTGGGTACACCATCAGAAATAAAGTGTCAAATGTCCCCATCGATCCCATGTGTGCTAAAAAAGTTATTCGGGGTCAAAGGTCAAAATTTGAGGTTTTTTGATTTTTTTTCGAAAACGGTAAGTTTTACCAAAAAAGTAGTTGCGACAAAAATTATGGATCTTAAAATTATCTACAAAAATGTTTCTTATACTTGTTTCCTAAGAATCACCATTCCTGAGATATCGCGATTCTAATAGTTGAAGGAGTCACGTTCTACATGATATGCACACATTTCCACACCACCCGTGAGGTAGTGTACTTTGGCGCGTTTTTTTTAATATGACAGGGATAATAATCTTTTAACTGCATGATGATTATTGATATTGGTTATTGACTTTAACTGTAGTTCTATTTCTTTTGATATTTTAATCTGATTCATAGTCTTCAAAGTCGACTTCAACAGTCATGTCTTCTTCGATTTCTTCTTCTTCTTCTCCTTCTTCTTCCTCTTCTTCTTGCTGGATGTTCATAAATTGTTCAAATGAAGATGAATCAGCTGTCTCTTCATCGAAATCACATGAATCTTCGTCTGTTGTATTCAACTGGACATTTGAGCAAGACTGGCTTTGGCAATTTAGTATACGCTAGAGAACACAGTAACCCTACTCTTCTACAGCCGCATTTAGCACTACAACCTTTTTTGCAATTGTAAAAAATAGTGTTTAGGAGTTTTTCCGGAGCAGGTGGGAGTAAAGTTTGAATCGGTTCCAAAGTATTATATGTTAATTCCCAAACCCAGTCGACTAGATTCAGTTGATTGCCTAGCCATGTCTGAACTTGATAGTATACTCGATACAAGTGTTGATTAGCAGAAGCCGATGTTGGAGGAAGACAAGATAGTTGTACTTGTTTCTTGTTTCGTGTATTTTTTACAAAAGTCTTTACAATTGAGTAGCCAGATGTTATTCAAAGCCATGCGGGTAGAGGGGATTGACTAAGGGACTGAGTTTCTTTTGAGTGTATATTCTCAGAATAGTATAGTTTATACATACATGTAAAAGACACAAATAGGCATTTTTACTTGTATTAAGTGCCTGACTATGTATATACGTGGCATATACAGGGTAGGAAAGTACCGATGGTCTATCTGAAGTTACGTGAGAGCGATAAAGTAAGCCATAGAAATCCATGTGATAGACAAGGATGGGTATAGTGAAGGCGTCTAATAGTCACCGCCCATTTCGTCCTTCCACAAATAAGAAGTGGATCTTATTTGGTCAATATTGGGCATTTTGATAATTTTACACATTTTTGATAATATTTGAACTAATACTGATAGTTTCACTCATCAAATTTTATTTGTACCTACTCATACTAATAGAGGCATATTTTTTCACTCAATCGAGTGGATAGAAATTGATACATTATTGAGTGAAATTGAGTGAAAATAAGTTAAATTTTTCTTACAGTGTAAAGAAAACTAAACCACAAATAAATTTCAAACAACTATGATTTTGTGAAAAGATAGTGTGAGAGTTATTTTCGATTTATTTAGTTGTGTCGTAAATTCTGATTTTTTTTGGACTTTTGGTCTTTTTGTACTTAACTGAAGGTCCGTAATTTTTTTAGGAAGCAAAGAGGTAAATTGTTTTAAATAAGGTTTATTCTCTCACCAGGAATTATCACCCATTCGCTTCCGCAACAATGCAACAATTAATTAAGTGTGAAATCTAGATAACATATTAGGAGCTGTCAAAATAACTTGGTAATAATTGCATTCATTGTTTATATAAGTGACATTCACGTTATAAATAAAATGCAATAAAACACTATATTTATAGAAATTTGGAATTAAATTTAAATTACCTTTAGCGCACGTAAAATTGCAATAGATAATAAAAAATTTATAATTAAAATAAAATATCAAAGTGACCTTCGATCCCTAAATACAATATTTTCCGCCAATAAACTGACTTAATAAAAATAAATTTCACTTATAATGATTTAAACTGACACTTAATTTTACAGACTGCGTAAGTTTCGAGAGTATATTTTTTAAATTAAAAAAGTTGTACAACTTCAAGTCTGACTGATGCTGCCAAAACCACACTTTTTACTACGCGAAATAATGTTACGTTCAAAGGATTAATTTACTGGAATCGTTCTACTAATTTTTAATACAGAAATTAATATCCTATCGGTACTTTTTGAACGTGTAGTTTTTTATAATCGAGTAAACACGGATTTTTTAATGATTTTCAGTAAAAAAATAACGTGTAGGTTTAGTGTATCGCAACCTGACAATTTTAATGCTACTTTATTCGTCGTGGTCAACATAAAAAATAAATTCTCAAAACCATCCAAATTTTTATAAATGTATAGTGGTACATAACAACGACATACGTTATTAATAACATCGTACAGCATGTCCCGGATAATTATGATGGGTCATCGGCAATTAATATGACTAGGAGGCGCGCTGCAACCGATGCACCAGACAAACGAGCCGCAGTTATGACTTGGACGTGACGTAACCAAAATAGGTGGTTAAATAAGGGAGGGTTGTGCAGTGGCGTCAAGAAGTATGTGATTTTTTAATTGTTTTGTGCAAGGAAGATAATCTAGAACACCAAATAAAATAATTGCCATGGTTATTTTTATATACAGTGTGTCCCCAAAATTCATTTTTTTTCCAGTTGAGATTTAAAAAATCGCTGAAACAGGTCAATTATAGTCTGTTTAGAAATGAAAGAGAGTAATAAAAGCTTATTATGTATGCAAATCGTAAATAAATGTAGTACTGGTGCTTATATTCAATATTTTTTATATTATGTATTTTCCGTATAGATGAGGTGTACTTTTAAAAAAACTTTGTGCGATCGGACTGTACTAAATTGTAGCAAGTAGCTAAAATTTAATCCCCACAATCCGTCTTTGTCTATGCCGCTTCAATTTCTCGGTCCATTTCTCTTATAAGTAAACAATATAAAAACAGCATTTCAAAACATGAGGCTACTTTAAGCATCATAACCGGGTTAAGAGGGTTTTTAGTAATTCAAATAAAATTATTCAATATTATTATCAAAATATTTATTTAAATTTAATGAATTGACTTTTATTCCACACAAAAATATATGTATTTTGAAAATTCAAATTATGGTGAGTAAATGTAGTGTTGTATAAATGTACAATAAAGAAAATAAAAAAGTAGGTATATTAAAATTCATCCTCTGAATATTCTGATGAATTATCTTCGTCTCCTAGATTGATAACGATAGGTTCCACAGTAACGTCAATTAAATTATCGAGTTCCCACATTTTCTCCTCTTCTTTTTGTACATGATGTATACATCTTTGCCAGTTATCTGCAGTTACTCGTTCCAAGGAATTTTTTAACAAAATTTTCACGTCATTTAATTTAAACGTCGTATTATTTCGCGCTACATCTTCTTTTAGCTGTGCCCAAACTAATTCGATTGGGTTAAGTTCACAGTGATAAGGTGGTAACCGTAGTACCGTTATTTGGCGATTTGTTGCCATTTCATCGATAACATATTTTTTTCTGATCTTTATTAAGATTGACAAGTGTTAAAAGTTTCTTTTTCACCATATTTGTTTCAAAAGAAATGTTTTTTCCGGATAACCTTTGAATTATATCGGTATCTTGCCATACTTTTGTTACAGTATATCCCTCGTGGACCCAAGTTTCATCTACATAATAAATATTCCTCCCTTCGTCACGGAATTTTCTAATTGATCTTAAGTAGGATCTTCGCCAACAAATAATGTCATCTTTATCGATAAGAACTGACTTCCTGTTCTGCTTTTCTAAGCAAAAATTCAACTCTCGTAAGACGGCCCATAATTTGCTTCTACTGATATTTGGCAAATCGTTGTCCTCTGAAAGTTCACTTAAAATTTTGTTTAGCGTTGGTATTTCTTTTTTAAAATAAAATGAATGTACTTTTCTGCGAATGACATTTTTGAAGAAATCATCTATAACGACTTTTGACCTCCCTGTAGATGATTTTGGGGGATTTACAGTATCTTGTTCATTCTTTGTTTCCTTTAAAAGTCTGTAGATAGTCGATTTTCCAATCCCTGTCGTTTTTGTTAGCATTAGTGTTACCCGATAATTACCTGAAACGAAATATTACCAGGCCCATGGCCGGTTCTTATCTCGGGGTTTTATTACTCTCTTTCATTTCCAAACAGAGTATAGTAAATAGAAATTATTTTTTTTTGCAATATTTTCTATTTTTTATTTTTTAACCAGCCTGTAGACAATCTGCCCCCCATTTTTATGACTGTGGAAACTAATATGTTATTGTAAATAATATTTAGCATCTATAGTGATAAATTCAGCTTGCCGAAACAAAAAGTCGCGAAATGGTAATTTCCCAGCTTATTTTCCTGGCCTCATGAACAATTAGGAATCTTGCATCCGATGTCTAGACATTTATAGTCTTATTCCCTACACGATTCCTTAATATGGATTACAATGACTAAGATACTACTATTTATGACTAAAATACAATCATATACTTACTTTTCTTTTCTTTCCAGGGTTCCTCATATAGAGAAACAGCAGGAAGGAGTCCAAGTAAGTTCGCCAAAAGATTATCCCAAATACTAACACTTTTACAAACAAGCACCAAGCTACAGGGCCCTAATAATCATATTAACCTTTCGAATTTTGCGTAACGTAAATATCGACGTAATTTTAGAGCTTTTCTCCCCAGCATTCCATCTACTTTCTTTCCATATTCAGTGTAAATATTGCCGTACATGTTTATAATCTTAGCTTGCCATGCATATTGTTTTCTTTCAATACCTTTTACGCACTGTTCTTGAAATTGATATCACGCGAGGCACGGCCCAGTTTCGCACATGGCTTACGAAAAAACACCGCAAATTGTATTTGCTAGCTACACTGTTGTTTTGGCGAAAATTTTGGATAAAATATATTATGAACACTAAATAGGAAGAGTGAATCTTAAAGTAATATTTTAAACTTACAAATATTTACGGAGAAACTAGTTCTTTTAAAATCGCCCCACCCACATTACATTTTGAGAACTTCTGTCCATGAGGAACGTAATCATTTATGTGTTTGTCAAATCATGTGTCAATGAAATTATTTAGAACCAGACCTGATTTTTTTTGTTTTACAAGTTAAATCTAACTATAATGTGCCGTACCTAAGGGATTTTAGTTTATTTTTAACTAAAATTTATTAGATGGTTTATTTTTAAACTAAAATAACTGATTTTATGAAGTAGTCTTAAAGTCTTCTTGAAAAATATACTACTTAGATATTTAATTGCTATAAAATACATTTAGTCAAGAACGCAGTCAAGCTAAACGTGTTACAATCTTCCCATCACCATGAGTACAACAAAAGACAATGCTTCACAGGTTTTCATAGCAGACATAACCTCTAAATACAGCATATAAAAAATTAATAAAAAATAAATTGCAATGCACAAATCACAAATATTAAATGTGAAATGGGGAATAGATATTTTGATTTTCTACAAATATACTTTAAATAATATAAAACACCTCACTACTTGAACGATTTTGAAAGTACTGACTCGTTTACCGCAAACCGCAATACTTGTCTCGAAAATCATATGGTAAATTGAACACTGAGATTATAAACTAGATGCGAATATGTATACAGGGTGATTCAGAACTTACCCAAAAATTTTTAAATATACAGGAGACTTACAAATACAATTTTGTAAAAAAAAATTAAAAAGGGCAATTTGAAAATGAAGTGATTTAAAAATACACTTCTGCACAACACTGGAAACTGGTTCACTGTAAAATCTGACCTTACGCAGGGCAAAATATGCAGTCGGCGACCGGCACGGCGGCAAAGTGTAATAAAAAATGAACGGACAACAAATTGAAAGAATTTCTTTCCCAATGAAAGAAATAAATAAAATTTTATATCAGTAAATTCAACTGCTTTTTACATACCTGATGTTACAACTGTTCAAAATTTTGAGCCGGTTTTAGCCAGTTTCTACGAACTATCACAAATGTTGTCTTGCTTCACCATAAATTAAAACGATATCCATCAACTCCGAGTTGCTATAAACGTAAGCCATTTTTGACGCTTGAAAAACTAATGTAAACACTATCGCAACAACGATAATACTAAAATCGGATTTCAATATTCGGAATCGCTTGTGGCCACGTGGGCGAATGATGCTAGAGACTGCAGTAGCCCAGCGATGTAAAGGTTGAAAATACTACAACTTCAATAATTTTTTTCTCGGAAACAATAAGGATTTTACAAATTTTTACGATATAGACTTCATTTTTCATGAAGTATCTATTCCCAAGTTGTGAAGCATCATGTACAGCCAGAATTGTCGAAAACCATTACCGGGTAAGATTAGCCGATAAACATTTTTTTTAGAGTAATTTCTTGAACATATCGTCTAAAAAATGTTTAGTTATTTAACTTCTTCCTATTTTATATAAAAAGTTAAAAATTAAGAGTTCTGTGTAATACCGATAACATGATTCATCCTAGACAATTTATGTTATGCGTAAATATCACAGTGATGTGGGCGGTTCTCAAAAAGTTTTCTTTCTATGCACAATACTCAAAATGACGTTTTAAAATTTGTTTAAATCGCTTTTGCCGAATTTGATTGATGTTCAATCGCTAATTAAAACGGACAACTTAAGACCTTCTTATACAATAAGATTTTAATCTATATTACGCCAAATATTTATGCAGCCCTCTTCATATTATCGAAACACGCGTAAAAATCCCTAAGTACCGCAAAGGACCTCACACGGTGTGATAATATTATTCATGGCTACCTGGACAAATATTGATGGTATTGATTCGATTTGGACGGCAGCATATAATCAAATCAAGGAGGGCGGGAATGTCTTACTAAACACGAGTGTCGTCCTAATTTAACATCGTCAGCGACTAGATAACTAAGAAATATGACAGACTGCTAAGTAAATTTGTAAGGATAATACTGTAATGGACAATGGTATTAGTACATATCCCTAACAGATGTTGAATTTCCAAATCTGACCGGTTAATACTTTTCTGTAGAAAATTCTTATCCAAACATTGACAGAGTGTATATTAAATTTTTAACCAAAACATTCCATTTCCATGTTGTGAAAAAGTAAACTCTGTGTCAGTCTCCACATTTTAATAATCACCATTTCCATTCACCAAATGGGAAACACTTTTATTTATGATTTTAAGAAACAAAATTCTATTAATTTTTGAGTGACTAAATTTCAACGACAAACGGAGAGATTTGGTTAAAAGGAAAATGGCAGTTTGTGCTTTAACAAGCCAAGATTAAAAATACATTTTTGGAAAAAAATATTAATTCAACTAATAAATGCGTAGTATGCGTACATATACCGAGCCCGAGTTAAAAATATATGCATCACAATTTAAAATAAATAAAATCTGACATTTACCATATTGAACTGGAAGATTAAATTCTATAAAAATAAATGGATATTAGAATTTTTTTTTTCAAAAGTCTAAGTATAATTTTGTTTATTGAAATAACTTTTTCCAAAATGAAAATTCGTACACTTAGTGTGTGCTTATTTTGTATCAAGACAAAAAAATATATAGTCCAGTCGGCAGAGGCCGAAAAGTTACTGTTGGTGACATTTTCTTGATAACTCGGAAATAACTACACAGGAATACTTTAAATAATGAGTACAATAACAGGCTAATTTGCTGACAAAGTATTTTATCAGGAAAAAAAGTAATTAACAATTTAATCGTGAAAAAACTTTTTTTAATAGTTTTCTTTAAATAACTCAGCGGGATGACATTATACGAAAAAATGCTTAGGATATGATTTTGTTCGTAATAACAAATGCTACAAAATGGCGGTGGTCCGATTACGAAATTTGCAATAACAAAGCCGTGAGATTGAAAAAACGGTATAAAACGTAAATTTTTTAAAGTTGCTTTAAAAATGTCAGTTATAAACAAAAAGTGATAAAACTTTCGAAAACTATAGTTCAATATATATACAATAATGACGCTAAAGCCGAAAATCAGGAGAGCAAAACTTTTTGTTCTATAAGGTTTTATACATCCATCGGCATATGAAACTCGAAACTTTGCCAAATTTGATTGAAGTTTTGCTGACACTTGAGCACAATTACCTACAAGTAAAAAAAAAATAATTTTCAACGTTTACATCCTAAGCTTCTTAACATTTTGCGCCTGTTAGCCATAGTCGTACTTTATTCAACATAAAACAAAATCGTACGTGTGGGGTAAACCTTTAACTTTTCATTTTCGAGCGCGAGCTCTTCGGCGCTTGTATACTATTAGAAATATGCAACAGTAAATTTAAACAATTGTTTACTTAAAGTTAAAGGTTTACCTCACACGTACGTTTTTGTTTTATGTTATGTTGAATAATGTACGAGTATGGCTAACAGGCGCAAAATGTTAAGTAACTTAGGATTTAAACGATGAAAATATTTTTGTTTTTAAATTGTAGGTAATTGTGCTGGCTAATCTACCGTAATGGAATATTTTATAAATATACATAAATATACGCCCAAAAATTAAAAAAACGGTGACGTATAAAACTAGGGTGAAGTATAAAACCTTACCAAAACTGCAAAAATGAAGATACTTGAATTTTGCAAATTGCTTTTGGTTTCTGCATATTTACACTATGTGTGTACCAAATTTCAAGTGTCACCAAAGCTTCGAACAAATTTGGCAAAGTTTCGAGTTTCAGATTCCGATGAATGTATAATACCTTAAAGAACAAAAAGTTTTGCTCTCCGGATTTTCGGCTTTAGCGTCATTATTGTATACAGGGTGGTCCCAATTTTATGCAGGAAACTTCAAGGGCAGATAGATCTCTTTAAAATAATAGTTGTTTGCCTTATAAACATAGGTCTGGAACGGCCTCGTTTTATAGATACAGGGTGTTGAAGTTGTTAAAAAAATTTAATTTTTTGTTTATATCTCCGGAGTCTATTAACCAATCTCAATAAAATTTAGTACAGATAATGTATGACAGTAGGCCTTGCATTACCTAAAATATTAGCTCTAAAGGTTCAACCAGTGGTGTACAACTGGACAGGATCACCCTCTTTTTATAAAAAACCTACGCCACTGTATTTTTTACAAGTTATTGTAATGGATTTATATTCTAATGCACAAAATACGTAAAATAGATAACTTGCATTTTTCCGTAAATTTCACCGTTCTCAAGTTATTCATACCAATACAATCCCCTTGTGACAGATACTTCTAACCATAATATTACAATAGTATTTATGTTTATGGTTAAAAGTAAGTGCAATTTGTAAGCACTTCAACAAAATTCTTTACACTCGTCGCTTTCATCTTTTTGGATTAAAAACGTCTCGGCAACTCAGGATGAGTAAATCGAAAATTTGAAAAATTCCACATAAAGATGGTAGAAATCCGTACCATTTACAACCTGTGCAAAATTTACTTCCGGAAGATGCAGAGAGACACCTGAATTTTTGTCAGTAGTTGTTAGAGTCACAGCATAATCCAGAATTCTTACTAAAAATAATTTGGATGGAAGAAGCTACGTTCAATCCTCATGAAATTCGAACAAGATCTTTTCAAGACAAATTTTCTGTGAATTTTCGCAATAAAGTTTGTGGACCTTTCTTCTTGCTACCATCCAAATTTCCAATAATTTCTAAACTCTCTAGAAAACCATCTATTGGAATTATTACTTTCAAGCATAAACATAAATATTCTTGTAATATTATGGTTTGAAATGTCTGCCACAAGGGGATTGTATTGGTATGAACTTGAGAACGGCGATCTTAGGGAAAAAATTCTAGTTACCTTTTTTACGTATTTAGTGCATTAGAATATAAATCCGTTACAATATGTTGTAAAAAATACAGTGGCGTAGGTTTTTTTATAAAAAGAGGGCGACCCTTGTCCAGTTGTACACCACTGATTGAACCTCTAGAGCTCGCATTTTGAGAAATGCAAGGCCTACTGTCATGCATTATCTGTACCAAATTTTATTGAGATCGGTTAATAGATTCCGGAGATATAAACAAAAAATCAATTTTTTTTAACAACTTTAACACCCTGTATCTCTAAAACGAGGCCGTTCTAGACCTATATTTATAAGGCAAACACCTATTATTTTAAAGAGATCTATCTACCCTCGAAGTTTCCTGCATAAAATTCGGACCACCCTGTATATATTGAACTATAGTTTTCGAAAGTTTTATCACTTTTTATTTATAATTGACATTTTTACAGCAACTTAAAAAAATTGACGTTTTAAACAGTTTTTTCAATCTCACGCCTTTGTTATTGCAAATTTCGTAATCGGACCACCGCCATTTTGTAGCTATTTTTATTACGAACAAAATCATGTTCTAAGCATTTTTTCGTACAAAGTCATCCCGGTGAGTTATTTAAAGAAAACTACTAAAAATCAATTTTTTCACAATTAAATTGTTAATAACTTATTTTCCTGATAAAATACTTTGTCAGCAAATTAGCCTGTTATTGTACTCATCATTTAAAGTAGGCATGTGTAGTTATTTCCGGGTTATCAAGGTATGACACAGGCCGAACCACTACGAACTGGACTAATATTCGATAATTATTTTCTAGAATTACAATAAAAAAAAACTCATGCCATCTAATGACAGCACCCCATAAATAAAGACCAAGTACAAAAATGGGGTGTGCACCAACTGTTCACATGTTCCCATAAAATGAAGTAATATGTGGCAAAAAACTTGGGCCCGTATTTTTTTATTTTTGTATGAAATTAGTGTCTAACTGACAATTAAAAAAAAATTTAAAATTGATGACTTAAAGCATGTTATAATTGCGTCATCTTTTAACAGGAAGCTCAACTAAAAATCTCATACCCGTATCCTTCTGCGTTTATTTACTAATAGAGTGACAACGAGAAGTTACTTGAATAAAAAATTTTCCGTAACAAAATATCCATATTCCAGTGTAAGTCTAGTACGTTACAGGGTTCATGAGAATTTCGTACAGTTCGAATGGAGATTTTTTAAATAAAATAATAATTTATATAAAAAGTTATTAGCGAAATTGCTTGTACATTTCGAATTAACTTTAATTGTAAAATAGTATTTAGCGACAAAACACTGTTTCTTTTTTTTTTGGGGCCAATTCATGAAAATTAAAGAAATTCCTTGATAATCTCAAGTTTTCCAGATTGGTATATATCCTGATTAAATATAGGCACGAAATTTCGGTCAATGGCATATCAAATTATTTAAAGAAATTAAAAATATTTTTTGAAGTTTAACACCCTGTATCTTTCTAACGAAGCGCCCTAGATAAAAACTTTATAGGAAAGACTCCCCTTTAAATGCACCCAAGAATACGAGGTTTCATTTTTGGTCACTATTTGTGAATCGCCCTGTATATGTAATCTGGTTTTGTGACTACGCATTCCCTATTGGAAAATGTATCCTCGTAAACCCACACTTTATTTATTCATTTACTTCATACTTTTCTTGGCCATTTTCAACCTTTACTATACAAACTTTTTTCTATATGGCTACGTTCCGAATCGATGGGTCATATTTACAATTCTGCAAGATTTTCGATGTGATGTCGCGCTTGGTTCAGCCGACTGTGTCTAAATACTCAATTAACTTGGAAAATTGGCGATTAGTTCGGTCCTCAAATCGGAGCCGTTTACTGTGTGAGTTTTTTAGAACGCGACTGCTGTAGGTTACACTGTAAATAAGACGCAAAAAGTATCTTGTAGAATTTCAAAGACGATATTAAATTGTTAGTTTAGTGAATACATTATATAATTTAGGATAATGCCCAGCAGCTTTGCGTAGCTTTTCACGCATTCAAATAATCATATATGAATAGTTATTCTCCCAAATACAGGGTGATTCAGAACTTATCCAAAAAAATGAATGTACAGGGGACTCTTACAAATACAATTTTGTAAAAAAAATCAGAAAGGGCAGTATGAAAATGATTTAAAAATACACTTCTGTACGGCACTGGAAACTGGTCCACTGTGAAACAACCATTTTTGATATTTGGAAAATTAATATTAACACTATCGTAAAAACGTTAATACTAAATCGGATTTCAGTATTCGGAATCGCGCAATTTGGCATAATGCCTAGTAGCTTTGCATAGCTTTTCTCGCATTCAAATAATCATATATGGATAGTTATTATTCTCGCATATACAGGGTGATTCAGAACTTATCCAAAAAAATTGAGTGTACTGGGGACTCTTACAAATACAATTTTGTAAAAAAAAAAAAATCAGAAAGGCCAATTTTACTCGAAATCCATAAACGATATCAAAATTTTGTAAGAGGCAAAAAATCTTCTAAAATAGTGCTTAATTTTAAAAATATAATATAATTCTGTCGTTATTGGCGTATATACAAAAGAGTTACGGGATAGCCAGTGGCGCACAGGCACTAAAAAGAGAACATCCTGTATTCTCACCAAATTCTATATTTACATTGCCCTTATATAAAAAAAATATGTATACCAAAATTGACGTTTCTAAGAAAAACAGTTTTCAAATTATTTGAAAAAAACTAGGTTATCTGTTCTATATTTATACACTTTTGTATATAGGTAAGTTAGGTAAGTCTTGTTTTTATCCAAGGAACCTGTGGTTAAGCGTTGTCCATCCTTTTCAGAGACACCCTGTATAAAAAAAAGTGGTAAAAAAACAATTTTACCCTTTTTTGTTAATAACTTTCGGAGAGACAGAAATAAATAGAATTTTGCAAAAACTATTGGCCCCACATCGCCCATCTTTCGCACAGTTTTGAAGAACAATAAAACTAGTAACTTTTAGGCATATCTATAAAATTCCAACAAATAACAACCAAGTTATGGCTAATTTAAAAAATGCTGTTTTTCCAAGATTTTTTTATGTTTTTTTAAACAATTTATTCGATTCTAATCTATCAGGCGCCATTTTGAAGGTCTTCTTATTGCGCACATTTCGTCTGTTGAATATTTTCCTTTAAAACCAATAGTTTTTCCAATATATCGGAAAAACTGATTTTCGACCCAAAAAAACCATGTTGCTAATGAAAAAAAAATGACTCACGAGATGAGAGCCTTCCCCTGCACATTTCAACAATAAAATAGCGACGTCAATTAATCGATGTTCAAATATTATAGTGACGCGACTATTAACTTAACTACTCGTCGAATTTAAACTAGATGTACACTTTAAAGTTTTGCATTCTATTCAAGAACTGGGAAAACTTTCACGTATTGTCGGTCATTCTTATATATGTACGGATAATGATGCGGCTAAAGCATTTCATGGAGAAGAGCTGTTTATTCTTTGTCGAGGACTTCCACACAACAAGCTAACTTTTAAAAAACATGTTAGTATTTACTAGCGTTGGTAGATCATCCAGTTACGAAAAAAAACTACTATATAACTGTCTTTATTAACACTTTTTTAAACAAAATAAGCAACGATGGTATAAAAATACGATCACGTAGTTTATTTAATTAAACAAAAAAACAAAAAAACTGTCGAACGGTATTCATGGCTTGCTGGGTTTGTAAAACATTCTATTGGATATTTTAAATTAATTTAGAACAATATTCCAGTAAAATCAACGTTTTAGTTTTTGTAGAAAGGGTGGATATTTATATGTAATTTAAATCTAAAGGATGAAATTTAGCCCACGTCTGCTTGATTGTTGTGAATGTACGCAAAAACTTATCAAACTATCACGGTGTGATGAGGTTATGCAAAACCGTCGGTAACCTTACAGAAAATTCGTGATAAAGAGATTAAGACAATATTTGAAAGGTCTCGAAAAAAGTTTTCATCTAAATGAACGAAAGAGATTTATACAAGGTGTTTGAGGTTCATGTACATGTACTTTTACTTTCATCGCTAAAATTAAATAGCATTTCTTTGGATATTTTGTAAATATTCTCAAAAATTTATAATTTTAAGAAATGTTTTTGGTAACGCTGTATATAAAAGCTTTTAAAGTAAGTAACGTTGTAAACTGTTTATAAGCCATTCATCAAAATAAACAAGCAACATCGTATTTTGCAGATATTCACCGCCTGCAGAAACGAAGTCTAGATGGTATAGGTGGTGGAAATCTGATAGGCAGAAGTCTTGATGGAATCGGAGGGGGAAGCTTAATTGGAAGAGGTCTCGATGGCATTGGAGGAGGCACTCTAATGGGGAGGGGCCTTGATGGTATAGGTGGAGGAAATCTAATGGGAAGAAGTCTTGATGGAATCGGAGGGGGAAGCTTAATTGGAAGAGGTCTTGATGGCATTGGAGGAGGCACTCTAATGGGAAGGGGTCTAGATGGTATTGGTGGAGGAAATCTAATGGGAAGAAGTATTGACAGCATCGGAGGGGGAAGTTTAATCGGAAGAGGTCTTGACGGACTTGGAGGAAGTAGTCCAATGGGAAGGGGTCTTGATGGGATTGGAGGTGGCACTCTAATGGGAAGAGGTCTAGATGGTATGGGTGGAGGAAGTCTAATGGGCAGAAGTATTGATGGAATTGGAGGAGGTAGCTTAATTGGAAGAGGAGTAGATGGACTTGGAGGAGGCAGTCTTATGGGGAGAAGTCTAGATGGGATTGGTGGGGATGGTGGACTAATAGGAAGAAGTTTAGACGGTATTGGAGGTGGATCTTTGGTGGGAAGGAGTTTGGATGGAATTGGTGGGGGTAATTTGATAGGTCGAAGTTTAGATGGCATTGGAGGTGGCTCTTTGGTGGGGAGGAGCTTGGATGGTATTGGTGGGGGTAATTTAATTGGAAGAAGTCTGAATAACGTTAGAAGTGGAAAATGAAATTAAAATATGTGATATATGTGATGTATATTTCCGTAATAAATGATTCCAATCATCGCTTAGTTTATTTATTAAAATCTTTTTAGTTTGCAGATAAAGCTACTTTTCACAGTATTAACTCTTGGTATCTAACTCTAATGTAGCAAATAATTTTAAGGAAAAAATATTCTCTTGTTTCAAAATAGAATTACTTTCAGTAAAAACACTCGTCAATTTTCTAATCCATTCTTTAAGCATGAAAAAAACATAGATGTATATTTGTTCCACTGTCTTGAGTATGTGACTTTTAAAATATTTTAGAAAGAGAATCAAGTTCACTTGTGCTTGGAGGAAGATTTGGTAGAAGTTGTTTTCTACAAGCGGGAGGATGTTTAGGGAAAAGATCGATGAAAATACCGCAAATGAGGTAAGAAATCAAAAATATGTCCTTAATGCTACCTACCTACTATCTAATTGGTCTGTTCTCTAAATTGCTATCCAACTGCAGTCAATAATTTTTTGGAACCCACCTTACTAAAACTTCATTCGCATCTTAGTATGCCGAAATCTTCGGTGAATATTTTTAGAATAATTTTGTTACTTCATTATCACTTTTCCGACACTGTGATGTTCCAATTTCACAAAATTCATAAAATTTACAAAACAAAATAATAAACACATTGCAGCCAAACTTGACGTGACGCAAAATTAAATATTACGGCTAGGAAAATATTAGGTATATTTTAGTATCCCTCCCGTATTTCTCGAATTTTCCTTCAGACTTGCCTTACTGCAGTTTTCCTACCTTAGAAAAACAATTATGTAATTTGTTACCGTTCCACTTTGATTTTGAAACCATTTGTAAAATTCAATACAACTGGGGAAATCAGCTGTTTCGCTTCAACTTTTTTTCGATTTTCAGTCTTTTTAGGCCTTCCGAATGCGTGGTTAAAAATAATGACATTATGACTGAATCACCCTGTATGACTTTACCTGCACTCATTTAGTAGCAATTAAAAGCATGTTCATTTTACCTGCTCTTATGATGAAACAGATAATTTGAAAAATAGTTCTCCATAACACCAACTAAAACAACCCACTAAAATAATAATGTTATTTTAGCTTCAACGAAGAGATGCCATTTGATAACCAAGATATCAACGCCTTGCCCCTACAGAGGTTAACGGAAAATAATAACCGCTTCCAGTAAGTACAAGTCGTTAACACCAGGTGTCGGGAGATGTCTCGTTGTTAAGGGTAAAAGTATTGCGTGTGGTAAAGTTTTATATTGGCGTAAACATTTATCGGTTATTGTAGTTTGGGAAATAAGCAACGTTTAGTAATTTCTCTGTGGGAAGGGGCCAACTGCACGGAAGAAGCGTTTTATACTCCACCGGTCAGTAAAAACACAAAATAACTGAAGTTAATTAACGCCTTTACAATATTTGTATTTTATATAAATTTATTGATTTATATTCAAGCATTTTAATAATTGTATTGCTTCATTCTATAAATGAAGGTGAGAAAAAAGGCTAGATTTTACTTTGATTTGAAAGGTATTAACTTAATTCAAAATTTCTTAAAAACCCTTTCAAATGAAGTCAATGTTCGTAATGCTAAAAATCTAGGTATGCGAAAAATGTCTAATGTTATACACAAGATGATATTGAGGGAAACAATTATTTTACGAGCTACATGCCCCTAAAATTAAAACTGATAAATCCAAATATTATTAATTGAAAAGCACTTACATGTCATATTGAAAATTATGAAATAATTTAAATTTCCAAAGAAATATCTTTTATTTTCATTGTTCAAATCGCTTTTGACAAAGACAACACGTACGTAGATATAGCCACAATAAATAGATCTCAACAGTTTCTGCATTTCTAGGAATACTTTTTCAAATAACCTCCTTGGGAATGGGATAAACAAATATGAATAGTACAAAATTGGACATAAAGCACAAATCTTTTTAAAAATGAAATTTAGAAGTGACTGTCTAAAGTGTTGACAATTGCACGACTGATACGTAACGAAAAATCCCTAAATCTTGGCTTCACTAATATTAATGATTCGCTTACAACGAACAATGACAAAACGTTACGCCTACGCTTGAGATAATGTGATCGCTGATTGGTTGAATAGAATCTCGTGAAAAATTACACCAGTCACATCATGAAACAGAATGTTGTGTTTTAATATAATCTTAATCTTATTGTCTTAATTTTACATAATATTTAATTGCCCAACATGATAAAATAAAATCTGTTTCAAACAAAATTATTGGTCACGTGGCTTGCAATCATTTGTGAGGGCTTTGTATATGTCGCAGGTATAATGTTTATCCTTTTTATTAAAATTGTATAGTAATGAATTATATCCAATTTGTTTAGTCCTAATCATGATAATTTCTGCTTTCAGAAACGTTCCCGTGCTAGAAGAAATCAGCATGAAAGATTCGTCACGTGACGACTACCTCAACTACAAGAAATAATACTGTACTCAACCACGTAGTGATGGATTTCATAGTTTCATGGCCCTTTTCCATCCCTTGACGCGAGGCTGGTTCATTTTTGTTCAATCAGATAAAATGTTTCGTTGGGTCTGACTCAACGGAAGGAAAAAGGCCTGTCGAGAATGTTGTTCCCTATTTACTATTGCAATAAAACAAAAATCCAAATGATTGTACATCGCTTTTGTTTTTTAAAAAATAAAAAAAATTGGTGTAAATATGAAGATGAATAATGTATTGGTGTTATTCTGGCAGCACCTTTTTTCACCTTGATCCCATCCTGTGACGTCGTCAAAGGGAATTCCGTACCACGTAGTTAAATAAATTAGAAAATGTTTATGGTTTTTTAAGAAATGCAGGTAAGGTTATACAAACGAAATAGTAAAAATGTCACAAATTGTCGAAAAATATATTTGACGCAAATATAAAAATCAAGATAATAATTTCTCAACGTATGTTTGAAATTACATAGTTTCAATGTGATTATTTTATTTGTTTCTAAATGTACATCTTCTGCCTTTTGGAATAACGTCTCGTTTTAAACCCTGCGACTTAACTTTCTGTAAAACTTGCCTCTGAAGAATTTTTATAACATCAATGAGACTAAAGATGCAAAACCACGCATACAGGCAATATACTGAAATATACAAATCGTTTACTGCAACGGTATTTTGAATTCAGAATTATAGAACATTAAATTAATAATAATTTACTAAATGTTACTGATCGACTTACCTAAAACGAAAAATGTTATACTGATGTAAGCTATGGTAAAACCTAGACCCTCGTTATCCTTTTTCATAATTAAATAAATCAGTGACATATCCAGACAAATAAATAATAAGTAGAGAATGTAGAACCAACAAAATGGGTATATAAAATTTAGTTTGCACTAAAAAACATCAAATAATTGGTATATTTTCGACCCTTGGAATTAATTAAAATAATTCAATTAATTATACATATTTGCAGATAAACCAGTTGTTTACAAATCCTACCTGATAAGCTCCTATTAGAAGAAAAATACATATGAATATTTCAAGACTATAAAAAACTGCCAAGCCGATAATGTAATATTTCAAATCTGAAAATTAAAAAGGAAAATATCGATCTACATTTTCAATTGGTTTAGACAAGAAGAGATTAAATATTTGACATAAAAAATAATGTAAATACAGGGTGTTTCGGACAGAACAATGCTGTCTCTGTGCATATTTGAGAAATGAAAATGATGAATATAAAATCTTGTTTCATCGATCTTTTAAATAATATTCTTCCACGTGACGATGCATTATTAATAACCTTCATATATGAAACACCCTGTATAACGAGTCTCAAAAACACACAATAAATAACTTCATAATTAAAATTATACTGACTGTCGTATAAATTTATCCACTCAGCCAGATTTTCAAATATATATTGATTTTTAGTGACATCTTTCAACAAATCATGTAATTCACTAATACATTCTAAACCCCAAACCTGAAATATCAACCATACACTGCTCTTCAGCTGAAAGTATATTTTAAGGTAAGTATTTTCATAACTTCTTTTAGGATTTTATCACTATTAAATACTAAAAACATTAAACATGTCAACGGAAAGATTGGCTTAATTGTAATAAAGGAAAATTGTGCTAAAATACTCAAACGTTAAATAACAATAAATAAATACTCACTAGTGTTAATGTTCCTATTATAATAGCACCTAATCTTAAAGAGAACACAAAAAAGAAAGTGTGAAAAAAGGCCATGCTGTCTTTCAAACCATGTCTCTGGTATTTCTTTTAGTAAACATTAGGTACGTAATTCACTAGACAAATATTATTAAATTATGTTATGTATTCTACAAATTACTATTCTATTGATTTGATTTTATCATTTCGTTTTACACAATAGCAGTCGTTATACCAACAGATCTTATCAGAAATTATATTCATGTTATACATTATAACTGTCATAATGTAAGAAATAGAAAAATCAATTTATAATTTTGTTAAACTTTTTACGAAGTAATCACAGGAGAAATAATTAGTGTTACTAATATTACCAAGTATGTAGGTATTATTGTTTAAAGTAAATTTGTTTAAAATTATATCTTCAAATAAGAATTGGGTAATATTTTTAAGTTATGCAACTAATTATACACTATTTAATCAATGAGGTTCATCTAACCAATATGACATTTCTGACACAGTATTATGATTATGAATATGTGACCTAACCTCACATAATAAAATCTTTTTTATGTATTTTAAAACTTAAAAGCCTAATAATATATGACTATTAAATTAAAAAGCAATGTTACAATGTATGTGTCCATTGTATTAAACACCAACATAATAAACTAGAGTTGTTTCGTTGGTATTACATCTTATAATTAAAAAATGGATATTAAAGTTACTATTAATGATGTTCAAATGGAACTTGAGGTAGAATCCTATGAAAGTCCAAGTATCTCCAAAGCAACAGTTAATGATGAATCAGACGACAAAAGTGACGAAAGCGAAGATGAAGATTCAGGTAAAATAGATTCATATAAATTAGAAATACGTATTAAGTTACATGCGTTTTCCAGAACAAAAAGGGAAGAAAACTTTCAGGAAAGACCCTTCTAAATTATCGCCACACTTGAAGGGGCTCATGGGAGAAGCGAACCTCCGATACGCTAGAGGGGACAGAGAAATAGCAAAGAAAATGTGCTTTGAGGTTATAAGACAATCTCCAGATGCTTACGAACCATATTTAACTTTGTCACAGATGTACGAAAACACTAATTTGAGAAAATGTAAAGGTTTCTTGATGCTTGCCAGCCATTTGGCATCTAGCAACGTGAGCATCTGGTGTAGACTAGCAGAGGTTTTTCAACAAGAAGGCAACATTATGGAGGCAGTACGGTGTTACTCAAAAGCGATTAAATACGAACCGAAAAACATTTGGTTACATAAAAAGCGAATCGAGTTGTTAGAACACAAAGGTAATTTTTTCATGCAATTCAAGCAATACTTAAAGTTCCTTATTGGTTTATTTAAATGTAACCAAAAGAGCCTCATACAATGTTATTTTTTAATTTTAATATTGTTTCAGGTGACGTAAAAATGATTTTAATGTGTAAGCAAACATTGGCAAATAACATTCCCAAGAAACAGTATGAAACTGTACTAAATCTTGTAATGGAAGTGGCAAAGGAGCACTTTAAACAAAAGAACTATGCCAGAGCTATAGAAGCCCTAAAAATCCCCCTGAAAAGAATCCCCACCCAAGTAACAAAAGACGTTATAAATATGCTATTAGAACTACTACTATTAAACGAACGTTACTCAGAATGCTTGGACATTTTCACACAATTTTGTGGGTTTTCTTTTGATATCACCGTCACCGAAGAAAACAATATAATTGTGAATTCGTACTTAAAACCACCCGCCCTGGAAGTCGATTTGAAAATAAAATTCATCGTGTGTTTAGTCAAACTGAGAACGGAGAACCTCTTGCCCGATTTGATCGATAGTATGCTAACAGAGGACAACATTGAAGCGGTAACAGATTTATATTTAGATGTCGTTGAAGCTTTGATGCAAATGGGCTATTATCAAGATGCCCTAAAACTCCTCATACCGATGGTAAAAAATAGCACCCTTGCAGGGATTTGGCTGAAGTACGCCGAGTGTTTGGTAGGTTGCCAGATGCCCGATCAAGCCATTGAAGCGTACTTTACAGTTATGGCGTTGGCTCCCTCGCACGTAGAGCTCTTATACCCCCTTGCCATGCTTCTTCTGCAACAGGACAAGAAAAAGGAAGCCCTCGAAGTTCTTTCTCAAGACTTAACCACGAATAAACTAGATGTCGCCGTTCTAATCGAGCAAATGAAACTCCTTAAGCAGATAAACGACTGGGACAGCTACTGGAAGAGTGTCGAGTTGTTACTCTCTCGTCACTGCATCGTTTTGAAGAATCCCGAAGAGCTTCAGATTGTTTTAACGCATGCCACAGCCAAGGAGAAGGTGACCAGGTTAAAGAAAATAAGGAATTTTAGGGGCGATTACAGCGAAGTGGAAATGAATTATGAGAGCATTAGAGAACCTGGCATCGAAGAAGAGTATGGGATTTATAAGGACGTTTTGCAGCTTACCATTGATAGAAAAGAGTACAGCGTGTTGCAGAAGTTCGCTTTCATGGGGCTGTGTTCGAAGAGGTTCAATAAGTTTTTCGGTAAGTGATTAATTCTGTCGTATATAGTCTGTCCTTACTAATCTTAAAACACAAATTCTCAACGTTGATTCTAAAATTATTTTCAGATGAAATATTCCTCTTTGCACACTTTGCCTGCATATTCAACCGAGACGCCTTCCACGGTTACTCCCTGATTCGCGACATCATTCTAAAACATCCCCATAACAACTTGTGCTGGAACTGGTTCACTCTCGTCATTCAGTCCCCAGACGACTTGCGTCACTCCCGATTTCTAGAACGGTACCAATATAAAATCAGCCAAGACTATCGAGGACTGGTCATCGCAAACTTCGAGTTTTCCACGGGGAACTATGTTTCTGCCCTCAATTACTACATGAACGAGTTCAAGCAGACAAGGTCGGCATTTTCAGCTTTTATGCTGGGCGTTGCCATGCTTCAGATGTACATGCAACGCACCTTGGATAAAAACAAGAAGAAAGTTATCGCCGAAACTGTAACTTACCTGTTTTTGAATTATAGTAAGACTAGAGGTCCACTTATGGAGCAGGAGAGTTGTTATAACTTGGGCAGGATGTATCATCAGCTTGGAATTATGTATTTGGCAGAGTACTATTACAGAAAGGCCTTGAAAGTCACAAATGAGTTGATAGAAACGTATCCTGATATTTTGTGCTTGAAGAGAGAAGCAGCTTTCAATTTGCATCTTATTTATAAAAATTCAGGCAATTTTATTGCTGCCAGGAATATTCTAATGGTGCATATTGTTATTTAATTATGTATATTAAGTGTAAATATATTATTTTTTACTAAATTCTACGTTTATGTGAGATTTTAAAATTTAAAAATTCTGTCAGTTGTCAATTGTCATAAGTTCCTTCCTTAATCCTTAAAGATTAGTTCGCATGATATAAAACTGCCATAAATTCAGAACGGAACGGAACAGCCGTTCACTATTTGATTGGTCACAAAGACATATGAATTATGAATATTCTGTTACGTTTCCGTGCTATGCAGACGTGCCTTAAAATCCCACATAGAAAGAGACAGATAACGTTCAAAGCGGTTCCCTCTCCTTTTATTTTCCACAATTACAAATTTATTGGCACATTCTATTCAAATTATTGGTCTAGTAACTTTCATTTTATATCTAACAGTTACCGTTACTGTTTTATTTTCATTTCAATTTCAAATCAAATTTAAAATTGGTTTCGTTATTGTTGAGGTTATATTGCAATTGCTGTTTGATTAAAGTGATATATATTCTACTGGGAAGATATTAAATATAAATGAAAATGTCTAACACAATCGACATAGAAATTATCCTAAATGCGTACATGTAAGAAATCTTTCCATTAAAGGAATAAATCCTAATTTTTTTCTTTCAGTGCGAACATCTCTAAAAAATCTATTATCGACGTTGTCCAGTGCTATTTGGAAAAAAACAATGTCCGTCCTAACAGCGTGATAAGTAATTTTGATCACCCTATCCTTCACAATGATGTTAAAACTATAATCGTTGGAGACACCCCTAATTACGTGAGTATTAACTAGTTACAATTTTTGACTTGTTACACATTTACCTTCTAGACTAAGGCGTTTATAGACTTTAATACATTGGAAGTAAAATGGTATGTTTACAACTTGGACAACTATGGCCCTATGACACATAGTGAAACCGATGCAAACGATGAAGAACTTGTGTTAGCAACACACTTGTCTCTGCCTTCGGCCAGTCTTATAAATCTATGGGAAAATTTATATTACGATAACAACGTAAAACTAAACGTAAGTTGTTAAAAACTTTAAAAACCCAAGCTTATTTTAAATCGCTTCCAGTTATTGAAATATTCCCAAACCATGATGGAATTCTCCGACAAAGGAGTGGATTGCAACGTTGTTAGTTGCAATAGAGTTATCTTATTGCATGGGCCCCCAGGCACTGGGAAAACCTCTCTGTGTAAAGCATTGGCACATAAGTTAACAATCAGAATGAGTGAAAGGTTCACGTCTGGACTTTTGATTGAAATAAACAGTCACAGCTTGTTTTCAAAGTGGTTTTCTGAGGTACGTGTCATTTCTTGTAGTTTTTTGTTTATTGCTTACGTTTGAATCCTTTTAGAGTGGTAAACTTGTTACAAAGATGTTTACTAAGATCAAAGAGATCCTTGAAGACAACAACATATTAGTCTGTGTTTTAATCGATGAGGTAGAATCATTAGCACATGCTCGAGACCAGTGTGTTTCTGGTATGTTTTCAAATATTTTATTGTTCAATATTTATATGTTTTTGTTTGTAGGTAATGAACCCTCAGATTCAATTCGTGTAGTAAATGCAGTTTTAACACAGGTAGATCAAATAAAATTATATCCCAACGTTTTGATATTAGCTACTTCGAACATGACGGAGACTATTGACATCGCTTTTGTCGACAGAGCCGATATTAAGCAATATTTAGGCAATCCATCTGGACCGGCTATTTATAAAATTTATTATTCTTGTATCCAGGAGTTATTTAAGGTAAATAATATTATTTAGACTACTGTGTGTTTAATAGAGCGTTTTTAGGCACAGATAATTCGTGAGCAAGCATTGGAGCCTATAGAAAGTTTAGTAAGTGGCCAGGACACTGAATTTATCGAAGAATCTAGGCAACTGTTGAGAGTTTGCGAGAAGAGCTTGGGTCTGAGCGGGAGATCTTTAAGAAAAATACCGTTTTTAGCACACGCTCTGTTTATAGATAAATCGCTAGTGACTCTAACGGAGTTTTTAGTAGCTATGGAGAAGGCTGTGGAAAACGAACATGCAGAACGACACTATTTTAAGAATTTCAAGGTAGAGAAGTAACAAAAATATTTAGTGTTTGATAATGTATTTTAGTACTCAAATTTATTAATTTGTTAAAAGTTTTGTATTCTGTCTGAATAAATTGTTAAGATTTTTGAGAAATTATTTCTTACTACACGAAAGATTTTGCAGATTTTTATAAAATTTGATTGGTCGTGTCGTAGTGTAATTATTTTATTTAGCCGCAACACAATGTTTGTAAATTTTCGAAACTATTTTTATTAAATATGACAAGAAGTTATAAATATATTTTACATTCATAATTATGATGAAATTTTAAATGCTTAATAAATAATACATTCAAAACTAAAATAACTAAGAAAAAATTCACTCAACTTATTATTTTGCCGAAATCCTAGTTTTAACCTCCTTCAACTGGTAAATCTTCTCGATAGTCTCCTTCAGCTGTGTCTGCACATTCACTGCCTGCACAGCCCACTGTAAAGCTTGCCTGAACATATTTTGAGCGTAATTCAGGTTCTGAGGTACAAGGATACCAAACCACCTAATAGGGTCTTGCACCGTTTCTTCAGATTTCTGGGTTAAATGTAGCTCATAAGACGTTTGTCCAAAGAGTTTTTCTTCTTCATTGGAATACACTTTAGCTACAGCCATAAAATCCGGACTGTTCTCTGTGGGAAGTTGCAAAGAAGACACGTTATTCTGCCCCATTATGTACCTAGCTTTCGCTAGATGGGCCTCGCCCCCGCACATAGCATTCTCAGTGTTTAAAGTCAGTTTAATTTTTTCTTCCATGAGGGTGAGTGCGTCCAAAGTCAACTTATCCAGTGTGTCACAAATCCTGTCGAGATCTTCAGTATCCTGTGCCATTTCTGCACTTTTTTTTTGGTAGAGAACTGTTGATTTGACGTTTGAGGTTATGTTTTTATTTAGTTTTTAACCTTGATGTCATATGACCAGTAAGGTAAAATCGAATATCGATAGATGGCGCGGCGTCAGTCCGTAGTCCATATATAAAGTCCTTAGATGGGTACCACAATACCAAAGTTGCAAAATATATAGCTTACCTTTGAATTTGAAGCCTATTTATAATTTTTTACTTAAAAATAAACAGATACACATACAGACATTTAACAAAGCATGTTTTAAATGTTATTGTTACATTTTTTACAGAATTGAGTTTCATTGTCTTAATTCACTTGGAGTCTGTGCAAATCGGACTGATTTATCTTTTATCTATTGAGGTATTCAATTGATTTGATTATACGCAAGCATTCTTTTAATTATTTATTGCGATTGGAGAATCGACCGATCCAGTTACTAATAAATTTATTGATCAACGTACAGAGGATCTCTATCTTCTTAAACAAAAATGAGATAGCTTGTAACGCATATTTCCGAAAGTAGTAAGAAACGTTTTTGACAGATTTTGGACAGCACCTTGTAAATTTATAATTATTTTTTCGAAAACCTCAATGTCGTTCTGTTTTACAATAAATAAAGGTCTTTCGCATTCCCTCTGCATGCCACTGAAGTTATAAGTTGCACCAGAAGTCAGAATTTAAAGCCCGCACAAATAACTACATGTTTTGTTTGCAAAAAAACATTACTCCTACGCCTCTGGTTACCTGTTGATATATCATCTCGTGGTTCGTGACGTCACCGAACCATTCGCGAGGTCCAAGGTGGAAAGCTCCGTTACAGATGTCCCCAAAAAAGGCTTTGCGGGGGTTGGCCGGCGATCTGGGTGAATTACGGCTCTATCAGCCTGTAATTAACCACCTGTGGGACGCATTCAATCGATCGCACTCGCGAATATCTTGGTAGAGTCAGCCTGGCGCAAAATTAGTTAACAGGTTGCGAATCGCGGCGACACCGACGACCTTCGATCATGGCAACCGAGATTAATTTTGCGGATTTGCTGGAATCAAGCCAAGTTCAAGAGTTTTATTGCATATGCACACATATGAGTTTCGCCAGCTTAGAATTATCAAATAAAAAGAACGACTTTTACAAAGAACTGAACTGATGAGACCTGGTGTTTTTGTTAATACAATGTATTTAAAATGGGTATCTCTAAAAAATAAAAAAATCCTCTTAAACAGGGTGTTTTAACTTGATATTCTTGTAAATGGTTTTGGAATACCTATGTCCAAAACGTCTAAAAATAAATTAATTAAAATGTACTCAGTGATAACGCTTTTTATCCTTTGTAGACAAATATACCAAAATAATTCAGGGGCGGTAAAATGGCTGTGACCAAATAAAACTTTGCTCTATCTTTCTTGGTGTGATATTTTTTTAATTTTTTTAATTACTTATAAAACTTTTTTTTACAAAAAGTGTATTACATATATATAAAATGAGGAAAATCTTTGCTTGTAGGTATCGGTTTATAGTTTATAATAGGTAGGTACCATTGTCTTTGAATTTTGTATTGTAATAATATAAATAATGATGATAATTTTCCTGAATGGTCATTATTTATATTCTAAAGTAGAGATAAATTTGAAATACAAAGGGTGCTCAGGACCAATGAAACTCATGAAACCAAAAAGTGTTCAGATTTTTTATGTTTTATGTCGGCAAGTCGCTGATTACATGACTTTTTTAGAATCAAACGAAAAATTGTTTGTTTTGAAATTTTATATCGGTAAGTTGCTGATTGTGTGACTTTTTTTTAGAATCAAACGAAAAAATGTTAGGTTTTGAAATTTAACATCGGTAAGTTGCTGATTGCGTAAACTTTTTTTCTAAGAAAAAGGGCGTTCCTAGAGCTTGCAGTCCTAGGCTCCACCATAGGTTAATACGGCCCCGATGGCACTGACATATCCAAAATGTTAAAGTCCTTCCTGAATTAATAATAAATTTATATTTAATAGAATTAAACTATTTCTTTAGACATACAAAATTTATATACATCATATGATTGACTATTGTCGCATCTATGTTCTCGTTTGCCCTAAAATGTCAATTGACATGTCATTTTGTGCTAATAGTATACAGGGTGTTCCAGTTCGAGTGAATCTAACTTTAACCATAAATAGAACGTAATACGTAATTCAGAATTGCCTTATAAAGCAAGCGTCTAAGTCTCACCGTTTTCACTGTACAGGGTTCACAATGATTGGTCATTGGCGTAGAAGTTGGAGTAAAAAAGTCCCGCTTTACTACCCATTCCGACGCCACTGACCTACAAAAATTTGTAAATTTTACAGTAAATTATGCACACCAAATTTGAATCGATTTGTTACAAGCATACCAAAGATTTCTTAAATAATATAATTTTAATAACCGACCAATACGACCCTGTACATTGAAAATGGTGAGACTTATAAGGCAATTCTGAATTATTTATTGAGTTCTAGTTATGGTTAAAGTTTGATTCACTCGAACTGAAACACCCTGTATAAAGAAATCTATTACAATTTAGTAGTTTTGGTATTTCATATAGAAATAATGAGATAGTGTATAATGACTTGTTCAAAATAGAATTGTGAAAAATGTATTAAAAATTCAAGCTTATTAAGATTGGCAATTGGGATTTTACCCTAAATGGCAGTTGATTGTGGTACTTTATCAATATCATGTTCTCTAACTGGAATATTGGGGTGTTTGCCATGTATTTGTTTTTCTCATACCTTTATGTTGGGTGGGGTAATATTATTTATTTACGAGTACATCGAAATCCTCGTAATCTGCAGGCATTGTTAGGACTCTAGATTTTCACTGTTTCTGTATCGTTTCGCCGCTTCTAGGACGCAAGCAGTGGACTCGCATGAAATTTTAAACAATGTTGTGAATGGCAAACAAGTTCAAGGTATCGAAAGGTAATGAATATGCTTGATTTCGCTTAAAAAAGGTTTTAGCTTTTTTTAGTTATCATTTAAGATTTTTCCTGAGCACGGCTCTGAACGCTTTCAAAATATGTATTGGAGGAAGTCATAACAGTATAAAAGTCAATACAGCCCAAAATATCTAACATTTTTTTTTAATCACTAGGTAATTTAAAACAGTTGTTTGTACCTAATAAAAAAATTATACGAATTTATGAAATGTTTTATTATTTCTAATTATACAGGGTGAGTCAGAAAGAATGGGTCAACAGTAAACTGGAGATACTAGACACCAAAATATTATGTTTGAGCTCATCATGCCTTATACGAATGTAGCTGGTTTAAGAAATACGGGGTGTTTAAGGTTTAAATTATATTTTGAAATTTCTCAATAATTGGGAAAGTTTTAATAGCATGACTCTGAAAATTGGTACTAATGGGTTTTTTTGGTGTGAGAATTATGAATTTGAAGCTTATTTTGACGTTGCTCCTAGAGGGCGCTAGTTCCGCCATATTATTTAGGTAAATCAAAACATATTTTTTTTATTAGTTGACCTATGCTTAAGAAAAGTTAAAAATCTAAAAGAACGTCCAATTCTACATAAAAAATATACTCTTGTTTAGGTCGCCTAACTTTATCGGTTTCTAAGTTATTTGCATTTAAAAGTTTCAATGTATGTATTTTGTGGTGATTTTTTATTCTCAATTATTGACAATAGTAATAATAACAAACCTTAAATCAAATGCTGGATGTGTCCACCACCTACCTCAATACATTTTACTATACACTCTCTTAAATGTCTCTGAATATTAAACAAAATGTCCCTATTATTTTTAAATGCATTCGCGGCTACTTGTATTTTCTGCCGCAACTCCTCAACAGAATTAATTTCTTCCCGATACACCACATCCTTCAAGTTTGACCATACTGAGAAGTCCAGAGGGTTTAAGTCTGGACTTCTCGGTGGCCAACAAAATTCACTCCCACGGCCAATCCACCGATGAGGAAAATGTTCATTTAAATACTGGCGTACCGGCAAGGCAAAATGTGGTGGCGCACCGTCGTGCATAAACCACATACTTTCTCTTAAAGCGAGTGGTACATCATCTAGAAGCTCGTTTAAATTATGTTGAAGAAAGTTTAAATAATGAGGTCCAGTTAGATTGGGTGATAATTCAAAAGGTCCTATGAAAAAACCAGAAATTAAACCACACCAAATATTCACCTTAAACTCATGCTGAAAATGTTTTTCTTTTACAGCATGCGGATTTTCGGAATCCCACAAATGATTGTTCTTCCAATTGAAAACTCCCCGTCTAGTAAATGTCGCCTCATCGGTAAATAGAATCCTATTGAGGAAATCTGGGTTTTCCATTTGCATATTTTGTACAAACTGAGCAAATTGTAGGCGAGCTGGTAAATCTTGAGGCAATAACTGCTGAACCGGAGTATAATGATATGGATGGAGCATTTCTTTTTTCAAAATTCTACAAATGGACGATTGGCTTACCCCCGTTGCCGCACTTAACCGACGAGTACTCATACCGGAGTTTTCTGAAACACGAATTAAAATTTCCTCTTCTTCATCGACTGTGATCGATTTTGGAGTACCATGGTTACTTTTTGGTCGAAAAGATCCAGATTCGCCTAAGCGGTTGTAAAGATTTCTAAATAGTTTATAATTAGGTTGCAATCTATTTGGGTACATGTGTTCATATCTTCGGGCCGCCGCATGTCCATTAAAATTAGCCTGGGCAAAAACACAAATCATATCACGCATCTCACTGTTTGAAAAATTATTATGTCGTGGCATTTTTTGAGCACTAACTAACAATTTTGAACGAATAATAAAATCACACGCATGCAAAATACGCTAATATTTATTGACATGAAAATTTGACACAAGCCTACTTAGAAAAGAAATAGCAATATCGACGCTTGAAAGAAAATCACCACAAAATACATTGAAACTTTTAAATGCAAATAACTCAGAAACCGATAAAGTTAGGTGACCTAAACAAAAGTACACTTTTTATGTAGAATTGAACGTTCTTTTAGATTTTTAACTTTTCTGAAGCATAGGTCAACAGATAAAAAAAATATGTTTTGATTTACCTAAATAATACGGCGAAACTAGCGCCCTCTAGGAGCAACGTCAAAATAAGCTTCAAATTCATAATTCTCACACCAAAAAACCCAATAGTACCAATTTTCAGAGTCATGCTATTAAAACTTTCCCAATTATTGAGAAATTTCAAAATAAAATTTAAATCTTAAACACCCTGTATTTCTTAAACCAGCGACATTCGTATAATGCATGATGAGCTCAAACATAATATTTTGGTGTCTAGTATCTCCAGTTTACTGTTGACCCATTCTTTCTGACTCACCCTGTATAGTGGTAAAAAAAAATATTGGATATTTTGTGCTGTATTGACTTTTATACTGTTATGACTTCCTCCAATAGATATGAAAGCGTTCAGAGCCCTACTCAAGAAAAATTTTAAATGATAACCTTTTTACAATAGTAATATCATCTAATTCAGAATTAAAAATCACTTTAGATTTTGTCATAAAAATAGCAGCGACGTATTTAAAAAAATTAAGCTGATGATGGTCCCTCGAAGACGAATTTCGGGTTTTTCCGGATATCTCCGAATATCTTCCGTTTCAAAAGGTCTCCAAAATACCATGTTGTAATAATATTAGTAAACAAAATACCCCTCTTATTTCTCCCTACCGCAATTGTAACATGAATGATTAATAGAAGGTGCCTATAATAAATTAAAATTACCTGAATCACACCAAATTTCGCATTGCTGCACTGCATTGTTAGGCCATTTGTTGACAACTAAATTTATTGCCAAGGCGCCCGGTGTGGTTGTGTTTGTGCCGCGTTTGCCCGCACGCTCATTCTTCAACTGGGCGGCCAGACCTGTATATGTATGGGTATGGCTAAATAAATATGGGAACAAGTTTTTCGAATATTTCAATGCCGAGTTACTGCGTGCAATTTTCTTGCTTATATTTTGCATTTTTTAAATAAATTAAAACAACTTTATTATACTGAACACTGGTTATAACCAGAAAAGTCGGTGCTCTCAAAAACTTGGAAGAAATATAAAATCTCTGTAACATTTTTTTTTAGTCACCTTTATAGTGATTGCTTACACTAACAGATGTCGCTAACTTCGAGAATTTCGCAATACATTCGCTGTCACCAACTGTGTATAGCAAAAAAAAAATTCGTCTACTGTGTATATGTATTGCAAGATAAAGTAAAACATAACTTCGTCCGGCGCAATACGAAAAGGAAACGTGGATGTGTCGGTGCCTGTTATTTAACTAGTTATTTTTATTTTAAGAGACAAGATTGCACAGATAGTACCGGCAGTGGGCGTCTCCTTATTGTTACGAAATTTGCATGTAGTAAATCAATGTCGTAACACCCATATATCCAGCTTCTAATTTGGGGTAAACCGCTTAAAGCCTCATATAATAAACAGTTCTATTTTTATTATTGTTTTAACGCATTACATCACCGTGTACCACACGAGAACCGCCCATCTTTTTGCGGTTTTATTAATTCATCAATGTTTATAGCACACGCGGCTGGTATCGTTCTTGAAGTGGACACAGATTTATGGAAAAAGTGGGCTAAGGCTAATTGTATAATTTAGCTTCATTTGAACCAATTTCGACGAATCAAAACGGATTGTGCTAAATCAGAAATTATATGTCGGTACTATCGTTACGTTCAAATTACTGAGTAGCATTGTTAGCTTATTATATTTGCCCAACGATTTGGCCTTACTATTTTACAACTACATCCTGTATTAGCGGTGCCCGTTTCAAATAAGTTAATATTTTAATGAAGGGGTCCGAACTAAATAAGTTGGTCACCGAATTCTTGAAAGTAAGAAAAAAAAGTAGTTTCTGGGATGATAGTGATGAAGAAAGTTTATCTAAACGTCTAAAGATAAACAAATGAAAATTTATTTAGATATTTAATTTTTTAATCTTTTATAAGTTAAAAAGGAGGCTAAGTGATTTTTTTTTACTTATTGAGGATTATAAGATTTATTATTTGTCATACAACAAAACATTTTAACATAATCAGTTTTAGAATTTTGAGAACCAACTGGTCTAAAAATCAGTCGGTGTTTGAATGTGTTTGTCTCATTCGCATAAAATTCTACCCACCTTATCTTTTTTATCTTTCTGTCTGGGAAAAAATTGTAAGGAAGACAGTTTTAGGAAATTTTTTTGCGATTTTAAGGCAATAAAATATTAAAAAAGACAATTGCCTGTTCCATTTCGAAGATATAAACCAAACTTTTGTTTTTTTCAAATGAAATACCCTGTATATTTGTCGTTTTTTGAATTCCTGTCTTTTTTTATTGCAATGATATACAGTGTATCCCACCGAGAATCGCCGCGATCGATATCTGGAAAAGTACTTATTTGATAAATTTGAAAATTTGGCAACTTATCAGTCAGTGGGGGAAACGCAACTAAAATATTTTCAAGGTCATAACACTCCCGGTTATACCGGAAGTCGACACCATATTCGTTATTTTAAATGGAAAACCCTATAAATTTTTGCATATTTGGATTCTACTTGAAATTTTAAGGTCACTTTGTATAACAAACCTAGTTCCTAAAATTTATAGTTTTTGAGATATCGACATTTTCATGAAAAATTTGACAGGTGCAAGGTTGTGCGGGATCCTTTGTATTTTATTCCAGCAACTAGATATCAATTTGAGATTCGGTATGTGAGTAGAACACGTATGGAGCAACCTTACACAATATCCATAAATTAGAAAATATGATACCGAGTGTTTAATTTTCGACTGTACTTTTTGATAACTTCAAAGAGTTATAACTTTGTTAACTTAAATGGAACACCCTGTATTTTTTTGGCCTATCTTGTGCAGTAATTAATTATCTTTCACGTGATGTAGGCATTGTAGGGGATGTGGTCACAACTTTTAGAGATAATTGCAATTGTTTACTTTTATCTTTATCAATTTTTATATAACTTTATAAACGTGATACATTTGCAGCGCGATATCCAGACAAACAAAACCCCTAAAGCAGAGTATAGTAAAGCGTCTGGTAGAAACTTTTTGACATTTCGACTCTGTCATAGTAAAACCAGACAGAGGAGTATCTGTTGTTGATAGCTAAAATGTCGAAATTTCAATATTCTAATTACTTCAGGACATTTCCAACTACATATTATGTGAATGAAGCAAACGGTTCGCAAATTTCAAAAATTTTCTGTCAGACGCTTTACTATACTCCGCTTTAGGGGTTTACTTTGTTTAGATATCGCGCTGCAGATGTATAAGGTTCTTGATATTGCTTTGTTACTTTGTCCGTAAATAATAAACAAATTAAAAAAATCTCATTACTAAAATGTTACTACACACTATAAACTACAAATAATAATTTGACAGTTCGTTGTTTAATAGTTTGATTGTCAATAACGATTGTTCGTACTCATAGACCTCTTGATAAAATTATGTCAAAATTAAAAAATAAAAGTAAAAATTGCAATTATCTCAAAAAGTTGTAACCACAGCCCCTACATGCCTACATCACGTGAAATATAATTGATTACTGCACAAGATAGGCCAAAAAAATACAGGGTGTTCCATTTAAGTTAACAAAGTTATAACTCTTTGAAGTTATCAAAATGTACAGTCGAAAATTAAACACTCGGTATCATATTTTCTAATTTATGGATATTGTGTAAGGTTGCTCCATACGTGTTCTACTCACATACCGACTCTCAAATTGATATCTGGTTGCTGGAATAAACTACAAAAGATCCCGCACAACCTTGCACCTGTCAAATTTTTCATGAAAATGTCGATATCTCAAAAACTATAAATTTTAGGAACTAGGTTTGTTATACAAAGTGACCTTAAAATTTCAAGTAGAATCCAAATATGCAAAAATATATAGGTTGTTCCATTTAAAATAACGAAGATGGTGTCGACTTCCGGTATAACCGGAAGTGCTATGACCTCGAAAATATTTTAGTTGCGTTTCCCCCGCTGACTTTGATAAGTTGCCAAATTTTCAAATTTTTCAAATAAATACTTTTCCAGATATCGATCGCGGCGATTCCCAGTGGGATACACTGTATACATATCATATATTTGCTTTGTTTTCACAATATTGTGATTTACAAACAGAATATTTTTGTGTGATTGACGAGCATTGACGACAAAAAAAGGAGCAATCATTTGTCATTAAGTACCCCCGACGCAGATACAAGCCCCTAAAGGATGCCCCTGAAAATCCATATTTTATAATAACTTTTATAAATTGATCCATGAAAACAATTTGGCTTATTTGGTTTATCAGGGACGGACTAGCTGTAACACAGTAATTCAATAAATTTTTTGACACCCTTTACGATAAAGGCACAAAAATTTTTAGATAGCTTGAACACTAATCTAAAAAAAAGCACTCTTGGTTGATATCGATAAAATGAACCGTTTTCGAGAAAAAACTATTTTTGTTTATAGTCGAGGAAATAAAGCACTGAATCTCCGAAAATTTTCTATCAAGTCGTGTCTAGATGAGGTTTTTTGCATTCGGTTTCTAAAATTATGTGAAACAAATGTAGCAACCTTGTATTATGTTTATCGGCCAAATTGCATTTGTGCATCCGGAAAGTCACTTAGACAAAATTCATAACTCGGTTAATAATGCCTGGAATGGACTCAAATCAGGTTCCTGGGGGTTTTCGAGGTCGCTGATCCCGAATATGACCTTCAAATTGGTCTATCTCGAATCTGACATCGGCGACCACCCCCCCGGACACCTGGTGCACCGGAACCTGGACCTTGAAATCGGCGTCATCGCCAGAAAAATCAATAAACAGTGAATTTTCAATATATTTCAATAAGCGTCATATGATGATTTCGAGAAGAGCGCCTCGAAAAATCTCCTAATGCGATTTTCGGCTCGTTTACGCGAATTTTACAGGAAAACTCCCGGAGATGACGTCCATGTCCAGGTTCCGGTGCAACAGGTGTCCGCGGGGTGCTCGCCGATGCCAGATCAGGAATCAGCGATTAGAAAAACCCCCGGGCGTCAAGTCTCGTTGCATTTAAGAGTGAAATTCAGGAGAAGCCTCGGAAATGACGTTCATCATCAATCCTAAGCTCCAGGTCGGCGATGGGTCAATTTGAAGGACATTCCAGGCATTACACAGACCCACAAAAAAAAAAGTTGAAAATACCAGAGATTAGACCCACCTATCCTTATGTATTTTGACGCTCTGAAACTGAATCCGGAGTCAAAATTGCTCTCCAGTTTTTTTTTAAATCGCGAAAAACTACCCCAAAACACGGAAAATCTTCAAATTATCGCTTGAGCACGGGTCCGAAGGTTGAGATAAACCTGAGAACCAGCACAATAAGACTATTTTACATGTATTTTGATGAGCTAAAACCGAATCTGGAGCCAAAATTGCTCCATCACCCTCCAGTTTTTAAATTGGGAAAATCATCCCAAAAATACGGAAAATCGCGTGTTATTGTCTCGGATCTTAACATTCTCTCTTTTTTTTGATCGTACTCTTTTATCTTCAAAAGATCTGTGTAGTGGATACCTTTTTTTTTCTGCTATCTGGCCCGTTTAAGGACAGAACAAAAATCTGCCATCATATTAACATCCCATCGTCCTTGGTACCGGCGCGGCGTTCCATTTCCTTAATGTTTTAAATAAAGATGACTTATGCTACATTTATGGTAAATTTGAATTTTCTAAAAAAGGGATTGTATCTGAGGATTCGGTTGTCATCATTGTAAACAGAAAAGGGAGATAATTCCAATAAACGACAAATATACAGGACGTCTTTTTAAGAAAAAATTGGTTTATATCTTTGAAACTCAGAAGTCAATTGTTTCAATCGTAACAAATGTTCTTACAACTTTGGTCTTCACCATTTTTTTCTAGACAGAAAGGTAAAAAAGATAAAGGTCCACCCCATATCACTGAGTGATTTTTATATTTTTACTTTATAACATATTTTTTGAAATATTTTATGAAGTTTTTAAATAGTTAAATATTGATCTTTTTTAATAGATGAACGAACACGAATTGTATTATCAAGGTTTTTACATGTAACATTATGTATTTGAATATCATTAAATGTAGGTGGACCAACATTGTAAGAGAGAAAGCAATAAAGTTAGAATAATTAAGAATTAAACAATTGTTACTTAACCACTATTATAATAATTGTAATTCTATATATTAACCGTATAACCCGTTTTCTGTATATATTTATGTATCTTTCCAGTTGTCTGCTTGAAATATGATAGAGGTATCATCCGCGTAGGAAATTATCTTGCCTTGTTAAATAAATATATTTACAATTTCATTAATATACATAAAAAGTGTATATTGATATTAAATTTAATTTTTTAGGTAATATTTTTATGTTTAATAAAAAGGTAGGTTTTGTTATACTAGGCCAGTCATTATAGGTTTTTTTCGGGAAAAAAATACTATTAGAAGTTTCTCTGCGGAATATTGTTCCGAAACGTGTTATAAACAAAATATCAAAAAATCAACTCGAGACTACTTGGGAAACTTTGTTGAAACAATGGTCAAAATTATGGAAAACTGGATTTTTGACTCGCGTAAAAAAACTGTTGTTCACAGAGAAAAAAGGTTTAAACAAAAAAGGTAGGTATTAAATAAATCTGTACAATAAAACAAGTCCGATTAAATTCCGATAATTTGTTTATGCGCAAGAGCTCAAAAATGGTCGAAATTGTCCGCTTTTTTCAATTTGCTAATAATTAATGCAATTTTCATCGCAGACACTTGTAATTCAGGATGTTTGAGGCTTTCTGCACCCTTAATAAGTAGTAAAAATTTCAGCCCAAAAGCTTCATTAGCTTGGCGTTGGCGGAATTGATTATTATCTAAGAAGATGCTATTTTCAATTCATTTTTCCCAAGCTCACAGGCGTTGTAGGATTTCAATCATTAGTTGTTTTTGTACCTAAATAGTTGTATTGACATATGCATTTACTGATAATTTAATTTTTTTAAAAATGACTGAAAAAATGTTAATATTTATTAAATTGTTAAGCGCACATGCTCCGCCTCGCTCTCCCCACTCGTTCGCTAGACCAAGTAATAGAACGCATCGCCGCTATCTTCGTTTTCGCAATTAAATAGTTGAATTCACCTTAATGTTAATGTAAGACATGAAAATATAGCTCTTAATGTATACTTTCTTCAAATTTCGGCTCTTAATATTAATAATTAAGGTCACTGCGATTAAATAAAAAAAAACAAATATCTCAGCTTCTAATCAACTTACAACAACGATTTTTTTTTTTAATTCGAAGAAAATTAAAGTATAGAGGTTACCATTTTATTTTATAATAATTACCTATCTTAACAATTTAATAAATATTAACATTTTTTTCAGTCATTTTTAAACAAATTAAATTTGAAAAAATAAATTCTCAGTCAATACAACTATTTAGGTACAAAAACAACTAATGATCGAAACTCTACAACGCCTGTGAGTTTGGGAAAAATGTATTGAAAAAAGCATCTTCTTAGATAACAAATTCCGCCAACGTCAAACCAATGAAGCTTTCGGGCTGAAATTTTTATCACTTATTAAGGGTGTAAAAAGCCTCAAAAATCCAGAATTACAAGTGTCTACGATGAAAATTGCACTAATTATTAGCAATTGAAAAAAACGGCCATTTTCGACCATTTTTGAGCTCTTGCGCATACCTAAACAAATTATCCGAATTTAATCGGACTTGTCTCATTTTAAAGGTTTATTTAATACCTACCTTTTTTGTATAAACCTCTTTTCGCTATGAATAATAGTTTTTTTACGCGAGTTAAAAAACCACTTCTCCATAACTTTGACCATTGTTTAAATAAAGTTTCCCAACTAGTCTCGAGTTGATTTTTTGATATTTTATTTATAACACATTTCCGAACAATATTCCGCAGAAAAACTTCTAATAGTATTTTTTTCCCGAAACAGGCTGTTCCATGTCTATAATGACTGGACTATACCTACTGGCTGCTATGGTACGTTGTTAATTATCAATTATTTAATAAACAATTCTGTCTGAATTTGGTACAAATGCAAGAAAGTAATTGCCTTCCTGTGGCAGGAGGAAGCTCAAGAAGCAATTTTCCATTTATTGCCAGCGAAATCCAGGGAACATTACGAAAAAGTGTTCGCCGAATTTAACGAATGGAGGGAAAAACGGAGAGTAATGACAATAAATGAAGAAGTCATGCTATCCTACTTTTTAAATTTGAAGAAAAAATATGCAATTTCATCTATGTGGTCGAAGTATTCGATGTTGAAGGCTACTATAAAGGTCTACAAAAATATAGATATTGGAAAATATAACACTTTTACATGTTATTAGGTATAACATTGCACTAATAATGGGGGTTTGTGCTACCTGTCGATGCTGTGAATTGACAAATTTGAAAATTAGTGATGTACAGGACGTTGGCAGTTACCTACTTGTTTCAATACCTGACACCAAAATTTACAATTATAGAAGAAGGATTTTGCGTGAATGCTGTTGAAATATGCAGAAAATATATTTCTCAGCGCCCAATTCGCCTAACACAAGACATAGATATTCTTTTTAAGATACATCAACCAAAAATGTACTTCTCAGCCTGTTGGAATCAACACATTGGCGAAGGTATCCTCAATAGTTGCTTCATTCCTGAATATCGCAAATCCAGAAGCATTCCAGTCATTGTATGAGGCGCACTTCAACAACTTTATTGGCCAATAAAGATGGTGATCTTAAACCATCAAACGACATGGAAGAGCTCCTCTGTAGCAGAAAGTTATATCTAACAAATTTGATATTGCAAGGAAAATCCAAGGAAAATATAGCTGTTCCTTACAAGAAGAGACATCCGTAACTTGTGTAAATTCTCCACAAACTTCGGCAGATATCATGCGTTCCGAAAATGATGGCAACAATGCTACAAGGGTTGTTATTAACAGAAAGGAAATTAAATGTGATAAAACAAAATTCTATTACTATAAATGTAAATGTTAACGTTAATTAGTAAATAAATTAAATTTGATTTATTATAGGTTAATTATTTTTTCATTATTCTTCTAGTGAAATAAAGTTACTTTATTCCACTAGTGGATAAAGTATCATTTTAGACGGTTCATATGTGTGGATAAAAGTCCGATTATAAGGAGATTGTGGATAAACACATTTTATCAGGTAGCAAATAGATAATAAGACGCATTTTTTACTCCCTAATCTTTGGTTTCGAATATGTCAGAATCATCTATTGGTTTATGATTTCAAATTTATCTCAACTTTCCAAGATAAATAACAACCAATCATGGAAAGTATTGTAAACTGATACAAACGAAGATGTTCTTCATTTTAATTTTCGACTGGACTAGAAATTAATTAATTATATTCATATTACGAACAGTAAATTGCTCACTTTTTTTCTGAATAAATAGGAATTGCAAAAAACGTTTGCGTGAGTGGCAAACCAAATCTGACGCCTTGGTAAAACTTCTTGGATTCACAGGTGTTGTATGTCTCAAACGTTTATTTAGCGTTAAAAATTAAATAAAATTGATAATTACATTCTTAGAAGCCGTAGCAATCAAGAAAAACAATTGCGCAACTTCAAATGTTTCTCTACGCTGCCTTATCCAAAGGTGCTACATTTGTTTTATTGAAAATCGTGCGTGATATCGCAAACGTATTTCGTATACGATTTCCTTGGATTCCATACCAGAACGGGTGTAAATTTTTATGCAACTTGTGGCATTAAGTGACTAACAAGTGACAGTGCATGGCCCACTACGTAACAGTTAATGTTTTGCTAAGCATGTGCATAAGGAGATCGGGCCGTGACGTCACCCATCCAACACCCACTTGATCGACTTGGTAAAGAGGTGTAGCTCCTTATTGGGACGTCGCCTACTCCGTAGCCACCGATTATTCCAGATATTTTGCTCTTTTATTGGAAATGTCGCGCCGAACGTGTAAATTGTTACGTTTACAATGTGGATGTTGGCAGATAAAGATCGAGCATGAAATGTCCCATTTTGGTCATATTTAGCGCTATCTAAAATATTGGTAAAGTATGGGTCCTCCAAGTAATACTTTTTAATTAGTAGTATATGCTGAAATGCGATGGCGACAATATTAAAATTAAAACAACTAGTATTTTTAACAAAAATTTTTGTGAGATTATCATACAGAGTGTCCTTTTTAAACTTTGCGCCCCTTCAGTTCATAAAATGCGTTCAAATAATAAGAAAAATTTATCAAAATGTAAAAATGTAAATGTTGTGCAAAATTTCTAGTCCTAGGCCTACTTTAAGGATTGGTTTGATATCAGATTTTTCTCATTAGTAAAGGAGCTTTTGCTAAATTTAATCTACTGGTACAAATAATACAATGTAAAAAATAATTAAAAAAGGTTTACGCACATTCAATATTTTTTAATCAGTGGCAATTTTTAATTATTGCGTTTGTCCCAATTTATTAAATAAAAGTGATTAATGTAAGTTTATTCACCTTATTGACCACGGTCTTTTAGGTTATGTTATACCATGGGTAATTTTTCTCCACAAAACACGTTATGGAATATGAAAGCTCTTTTTAATCCAGTACTCCAGGAAAATACACCATTTCTATTTTGAATCGTTCGAATATTCCTCTCCTAGAAATCGTTTGTTGAAATTGATTGATTAATTTTTGGTGTATTCATTTATATTCAGAAACTGAGACCCATCATGTGAAGACTCTCTGAGCACCTAACTTCCTACAAAGAAAAAAAAATCATAAAAATTAACGCAGTTGTATATAAAATTGAGATAGGAACAAATTGTATTAAACTTTCAAACAATGTTGTTAGAAATTCGAGAAAATCTGCAATTCGTTGGTAATAATTTCACAATTATAAAAATAATCACAAAGTAGTGTCGAATTTTCACACAATTTGTTCCTGTCACGATTTTAGGAATAATTGTGTGAATTTTTATGACAATGGTTTTCCGTGCAGTGGTTCTTCAGGTTTTTCGGATCGCTTATTAGTCCAATTAACTAAGCCTTTAAATCGAAATTTTGCCAACTTGGCTGAATTTTTGATATGAGTTAGTTTAAGGTATATTATAACAATAAGTGAGAGTAATTTTTTGTTCAACCCCCGGCCAAGGGTGGAAAAAGATAAAACAAAGGGCTTTTTCAAGATAACTCAAAAAGGGTAAGAGCTAGAAAAAAAAGTTTTTCATGAAAGTTGTAAAGCAGACAATTCTACATAAAAATGGCCTCTTAACTTTTTCTTGTACTATTACAATTAACAGAGTTAGGGAGGCTAGAAGTTAAGGGAAGATTTCAGAAATTTAAAAAAAATCATAACAAACAGAAAAATGATTGAATTTTGTAATTTTTTTTTTCAATCTGCTCTAAAATATGTAACTTTTCTTTTCAGAGAAATAGATATATTTTTTAATTTTTAATAAGAAAGTTATAACAAAAAATCAAATTTTTAATCGTTAATTTTAATGATTTAACAAAATTAAATTTCTGAAATCTTCCCTTAACTTCTAGCCTCCCTAACTCTGTTAATTTTAATAGTACAAGAAAAAGCTAAGAGACCATTTTTATGTAGAATTGTCTGCTTTACAACTTTCATGAAAAACTTTTTTTTCTAGCTCTTACCCTTTTTGAGTTATCTTGAAAAAGCCCTTTGTTTTATCTTTTTCCACCCTTGGCCGGGGGTTGAACAAAAAATTACTCTCACTTATTGTTATAATATACCTTAAACTAACTCGTATCAAAAATTCAGCCAAGTTGGCAAAATTTCGATTTAAAGGCTTAGTTAATTGGACTATTATTACGAATATGAAGCCATAGTTACAAAATTCTAATAGCAATTTTCTTATTCCATTGGCCATATATTCGTCACTTTGAATTGTGTAATTCTGATATCAGGTTCGTAATCAGCGACCCCGAATATTTGAAGAATCAGCGGTAATTTGATTCTTTTTTATTTTTTTCTTAACCTTAACGCAAGTTTCGAATATCGGTACATTAACCAAACTAATCAATTTGAAGAAACGATTTCTTGGAGAGGAAAGAAGATATTCCAATGATTCAAAATGGATTTTGAAGGGGAATAGTAGTTCTTACAAATGCCATAATAAGTTTTGCATGTCAATTACTTCGTGATGTAACATAACTTCAAATATAGCGAAAAACCGTGTTTTTCGCAACGTTTAGGTTACGATATCTCGAAAACCTAAGGTGCTGGAATAATTCTGAGGTTGAATTCGGATTCAGTGTACAAAAACTTCGGAAAAGACAAATAAATTTAACATTTTATCCGTCTGTGTTATTTACAGCACAAGTACAGACGAGGATAAAAAAGCAAGACTATTAAAATTTATAAACTTGAAATTAATAAAAAAGCAATGAAAAAAATACATTTATTACTTATTCAGATCTTCCCTTTGATAATAATTTATAATGTTATCACCTTTTATGTACCGTTACAAATTTCGCTGATTTGAATCGATATAATTACTTTACCTTATACAGTACGTTTTACATTATTGGTAAGGTAATTAATCCAAATTCTCATCAATTAGAATCATATGTGTACTAGAAGCAACACATGGATAAACAGCAAAAGTTAACAAAATAATAATTTCTTACTCATAAGGAAAGAGAGTTTGGAAAATAATTAACAATTAATTGTTTTAGGTGTTCTACGATTAATCGTTTCGGGCGATCGGTAAATACCCATTTCAAAAACGAAAATGACCGTTCAACATTTACCGAGGTCACAGACGCATATGCAAAATAGTCGCAGTTTTTAATAGATGCTATTTTTAATAATGGTGGCTAAGCATCAACTACTTCACATTTAAGTAATCTCACTATCTGCGTCATTGTAAAATAACATGAACATGTCTGCCTCTTATCTGAAGCTGCGCATCGATCAATTTATTCGATACATCTGCATCCTTGGCCATAGCCTATAACTGCTACTACAATCAGTATTATCGCTTACTAGCATAGTATAGATTACCATTGTTTATTTATTTGATTGTCGCCACAAAGTTATAGGTGTTTACTCTCTGGGAACGCAGATCTTGGTATATCAGGTGCAAAAACCTTTAGAAATGGTCTTCGAGTCGGAACAGAAGAAAGAAATTACTAAAGTTATTTCTTTGTGACACAGATTTCTTCTTTTATTTATTGGATATTTTACAAACTGGGAAAAAATTTTAAACTTTGGACAATTCCTTCTACGTTTTGTTTGTGAGATCATTCACATCTTCGGTACTGACGTGGTTAAGGTCTCATTCATTTTCATTAAGCCTAATCGTAGAAACCCACGACAATTAAATTTGAATAACATTCATTGACAAAAGTGCATATTCACACCTTTGACTGGTGCCCCGTTCTATTTCTAATAGCATTTTACATTAATATTAATTATCAATTAATGAATATGAGTAGACGTAATGTTCGCAGTAGGCCGTACATTGTTTACTGTTTACTTTCAGCTGCGATCCGATTCATGAACAAAACTTATTCCGATCTGGAGATATGTTAATGCGGCAGTAATCAGTGTTATTTTTATGAAATTATAAATAGCAAAGGCGCGGGGGTGTTTTAGACAAATCCTACTTGCGTTTGACATTGGGAGACTAAATAATTTTTTATGACAATACAAATTGTGTGTCGATTTATTTAGAACTAGGTGTTTCTTTCTTACGTACCACGGAATTATTCGTACGCACAAACACAAAAGAATGTGTGGTGAATTGTTTAAAAATAGAGAATTTCATTATTATGTTGCCGATATGTATGTCCTTAATCAACCAAGCAAAAAATATAAATCAGAGACACCAAAAGTCGCTTGACTATTCACTCTCTCATAAATTTGCAGTAGATACTCTGGGAATTTGAAAAAAAGCACTAAAAGTATGAGGAAGCTATAAACGTTTAAAATATCATTGCACTTGGCCAATTGTCAGCCAGATGACTAGAACTAGAAAGTAAAAAGTGTCCGGTTTCATTATTAATAGTACGGGCTAGCATTATTTGTTGTGATAGAATGCCAACGAGTGCTAAATATAATATAAACATGGCCCACACAGAGCGTACCACGCCTTTTTCATTGTTGTAAAAAAATGTATGGATTTAACACGTAAATCATACCGATTTGCATTGGCAATATCGGGAGTGATACTTTATTTACGTATCACTTGACTTTAGACACTCGGGATGCCAAGAGTACAACTATTTTTAGCGAACCACTTTATTTGTTCATATAGAGATCCTAATCTATGAAATCTTTCATGATCGATATCTATACAGGGTGGTCCGTAAGTAATGGTCCATAGAGACATACTAGATTTTTTACTTCAAAATATTACGATTGGAGCCAACATGCCTTAATAAAATGTTGAAAACAAAAAAGATACAGGGTGTCAAAGTTGGAAATTAAGAATTGAATTTTCGTAATAATTATAATATTTTTTAGTGTATGAACGTGAAAATTTAGGGGTAGATGTTTCTGTATACGAGAAATCATAATTTGTTATCTATTTCGATGTATCTTCTAGAGGGCGCCACATACGCCGTGTTTATGACGTAAATACGAGCATAATTTTTTTATCCACAACGTTAACGCTTCTTTTTTTTAAAAATCTTAAACCTACATTATTTTCGTGAAAAAATGGTATACTTGTCATTAGCTCTAGAAATTGTCCGTTTTCAAGAAAAACGCATTTCAACAATCTGCTGCATGTTTCATTACAGGAAATTTTATCGTAGTGTGCGACAATGCCAAGACAGTTTTGACAATTAGAAAAAATCATTGTGACAGTTAGCAATTATTTCAAATTGTATTTATTAATTTTTGGTAAAAATCAATTAAGTATTTAAAAGAAAATAACGAATTATGCCGAGACATAATAATTTCTCGAATTTGGAAATGAGAGATATGACGGTTGTTTATTGTCAACAAAATTTCAATGGACGTGCTGCGCAACGTGAATATTGCCGAAGATTTCCAAACAGATTGCAACCTGGTAAACGACTGTTTCAAAATCTATTCAGAAACTTAGGCGAAAGTGGTTCATTTCGTCCTAAACGTGATAATTTAGGTCGACCAAAAATGATTACGCCTGACCAGGAAGACGAAATACTAATTCGCATTGCAGATGATCCACAAACTAGTTCAAGACGATTAGCTGCAGCCACGGGAATTAATAAAACATCAATTTTAAAGACATTACATGAAGAAAAATATCATCCATATCATTTTACACCAGTTCAAAATTTATTACCTGTCGATCTTCCTTCAAGATATCAATTTGCAAGTGATATTCGGAACAAGCAGAATACTGACTATACATTTGTCAACAGAATATTGTTTACAGATGAAGCGACATTTACTCGCCGAGGTATTTTCAATTTAAGAAATAAGCATTGTTGGGAAGTTCAAAATCCTCATGTAACTCGAGAACGGCACTTTCAACATGAATTTAAGATTAATGTTTGGTGTGGGATCATTGGAAACCATTTTCTAGGTCCATATGAGTTGCCAGGAAATTTAAATGGTACAAGTTATTTAAATTTTTTAGAAAATAGCTTTGTTGATCTATTGGATGCGTTACCACTGAATTTGAGGCAAAATATGTGGTTCATGCAAGATGGCGCTCCGCCACATTTTACTCATCAAGTAAGAACATATCTAAACCAACACTTTCCTGAACGTTGGATTGGCCGTGGTAGTATATTTCCTTGGCCGCCACGTAGTCCAGACTTCAACCCTTTAGATTTTGGTGTATGGGGCACAATGAAGGAAATTGTTTATAAAAACACTATAAATACTCGCGTCCAACTTTGGCAAGAAATTAGTAATGCCTCAACTTTTTTTGATCCAATGGTATTATTTAATATTAGACGATCTTTCATAAATCGTATGGACAAGTGCATCGAGGTGAATGGTGGACATATTGAAAATTTACTTTGAAACATTTCCTATTTTTCCTTAGGTACATATTCAGTTTTTTACTTGTTAAACGCTTGATAAAATCATAGTTTTGTTTAATTAAATTTCTCCTTTAACTGGTTTTGTAAATAAAATTTATCAACTTGATAATTTGTATTTTAATGTGTACAAAGGGATAATGTTTAATTGTCAAAATTAATGTTTTCATTAGCGCACACTACGATAAAATTTCCTGTAATGAAACATGCAGCAGATTGTTGAAATGCGTTTTTCTTGAAAACGGACAATTTCTAGAGCTAATGACAAGTATACCATTTTTTCACGAAAATAATGTAGGTTTAAGATTTTTAAAAAAAAGAAGCGTTAACGTTGTGGATAAAAAAATTATGCTCGTATTTACGTCATAAACACGGCGTATGTGGCGCCCTCTAGAAGATACATCGAAATAGATAACAAATTATGATTTCTCGTATACAAAAACATCTACCCCTAAATTTTCACGTTCATACACTCAAAAATATTATAATTATTACGAAAATTCAATTTTTAATTTCCAACTTTGACACCCTGTATCTTTTTTGTTATCAACATTTTATTAAGGCATATTGGCTTAAATCGTAATATTTTGAAGTAAAAAATCTAGTATGTCTCTATGGACCATTACTTACGGACCACCCTGTATATGGCTTTGTTTAGATTTTGTAACTATTGGAAAGTTTGTTTATTTTTATTCTTAGCCACTTAATATAGTCCAGTGATAGTGAACTAAACTGTTTATGCATTTTCCTCAGTGACTAAAAGAGTTTGAGAAGCGCTGGTGTAGACGAGAAAACTCTAAAGGAACTGAATCTCAATGTCCCAACTTTTACCATTAAAATTCAGGAATCCATAAAGTAAAAATAATAGACATCACATCTTTTCTGAGATACAGGGCGATAAAGTTAAAAATATGTTTTATCCATGCATATTTTCTGAAAAAATGAAGATAATGACGGAATTTTATGTATACAATACTTGGATAAAGTCACATTCAACCCGAAAAAAATAAATTTCATTTGAAACCAATAGTGTAGATATGAGGTATGAATATTGTTTTGTCATTTTTTTCAAAAGAATGATTTCTTGACTGTTTTTACACAAATTACCGTTTAGGCACAAATTATCAATTTAATTTGTAAAAAGGACACATGTAGATAAACACAAAATTTATTTGAATTATTTTAAAAAATGTTCACTATATGGCGTAATTGTGCACAAGTACACTTCGATATGTCCATCTACTTATTTCCATTTCTGTGTTCTGATGAATCTGCTGAAAGTTTTTTTAATTTAACACCCTATACGAAGGCTTCAAGAACAATTCTTGATACAGCATACAATTTTTCCATAGAAGTAGAAGTCCCGCAAGCAACCAGTGGCAGAGTTATGGGGACTCAGACTCATTAAATTATAAAAAACTTAATACGGCCCTACTGAATATAAAAAATGATGCTGTTTTTAGATAGAACAGTTTGTTATTGACAAAAAGTGTACATTCGAATTCGAATTTAAAAAAAAAATCTTTAACGCCTTATATTTCGAAAATGAAGCGTCTCTGGAAAAAAAATTGTACTTGATTTTTTTCTTATTTTTTTATGAGGAATATATCCTTAAAGTTTGTCGACTTAATCCTGAAACATCCTGTAGATCTTAGTTAATTTCAAAGCTAAGAAAATAAATCCAAATGGCAGTTATGGTACACTTTACAGTTTATTTTATAGCAGGCAAATAAAAATTGTGTAAATCGATTTCTATCAGATCTAATTGAATTACTACTTTGAAAAAAATATGTAATAATTATCTATGATTTGCCCAACAGCATGCCAAGTTTCATTAAAATCCAAGAGGTGCAACATGTCGAAAAAAAATTTAAAGTGACTGGACTACCTTACGATTACTATGTTGACGCTTTTAATTTGCATTATATTTCAATAATCTTTGGAAAAATTGCGTTTTGACAGCTCATAAAAAGTATATCAACGCTTGGTGGTGTCAACTAGCCTATTTTTTGATCTACTTTTATAGTGATTAGCGAATAACTCCTAAATTAACTAAGATATAGGGCTAATATCTACTCGATCAACTACTATTAGCGCCCTCTACAATATAACATAGGTTATGTTACGATATAGGTACCTATTGGGGGCAGTTTCGCTATGGAAGTACGGCTAGACCCTTTGTAGATGCATAAAAAAGTTTGTTTGAAAGCAGTTTATTTTTATCTCCACTGATAAACATATCTTTTAAGACAGGTTAATAATAATTAGTTGTTTTTTAGATTTTTAAATCGTTTAAATTGGTTACATTGTTTAGTTTGTGTTAGATTGATTAGTTTGTTTTTAAAAAGTATGTCAACTCTATTTGCAGTAAAATTGCTAATTAAACGAAATTTAAAATTGTAATTGCACTGTTTTCTTTAAAGGCATATTTCTCGCTAATAAACGATTGCTCATAATTTCGTTTATGAAGTATTTATACATACACACAGGTTACAGGTTTCAAAATCTTCATTTGTCCAGAAGATATTTAGAAACAAAATATTTTTTATTTGAAAATTGTAACACCCTGTATCTCAAAAACGATGGTTTTGAAAAGAAAAGTTTGCGCACCTAAATTTTAATAGAAACACTTAGGACACCTTGTAGGTACTTGTTTTTGTTATATTTGTTTGCGATGGTCCATGTATTGTCCTCTGAATACGAGCACAATGGTTTCACAACGCAGAATAAGACGACACAAATGATTTACTCCGCTGCGGCCTATCCGACATTGACCCATAACCATATAAGTCGTCACTTTTTTTTAAACATTTCACTTCAGTCATCGGCGTCTGGCTCAGAGGTTGTCCGTGGCACCATACGCTGAATACATTCATCACCCTGGAGAACCAGGCCAGTCTCTGAATCACGACGATATGTACACTAGGAATTAACTCGCATATGGTGACAGAATTTTATTAAAAAAAGTAAATACGACACTAAAGTGACAATAAGTGTTAAATAATAGGTCGTGAAAACATTACACCGTAGGTACTTCCTAAATTCCAAACGAAAAATCAATTGGTATTATACCAAGAAGTTTTGGCGGACACTCTATTCTATTTTTAACAGTTTGAAAAAACTAAAATGTGAAGCATCATCCTACCGAAATCAAATAAATGGATATAACACAGAACAAGCTAAAATGTTTAATTAAATTGAGATATACGAGTACATTTCTGTTCAGGTTTAAATCTTACAACATTTCAGTTAAATAAAAAAAAAAACGTATGTTGTCGCATTCATCTAGAGTTTAATTACTCTTATGCCTAATTATAGGCGCCAGAACTTATAAATTGCTGTGGTTGCTCAAATCGTAAATAATAGTAAAAGTATAGAGTGCCGGGAAACTAACAAAACAATAGACAACTTGCATGAAAATGAATGTAATTCATGAATGCATGAATACAGGGTGTCCCGTAAAGTATGTTACAAACTTTGGGTGGTGATAGTACATAAAAAAATATGACTAAAAACTCTAATAAACATAACCTCTTAAACGCACCATTTTGAAGTTACAGACCTTCAAAGGTGCAACTATAAAAGTAGTTTTTATGACGTAACTCTTTGTTGGAAAAAGAAAACTTAATGAAATTTTCAGGGGCTAATCAGCTTTAGGAAATCAATAAATAATGCGGATATGAATAAAATCGAGAAAGCAGAAGGGTGTTTTTTTATCACCCTGTATCCTATTTTTTGCTAAAAAAAATTTTTCTGCAAAGGTACAGCAAGTATCATAAGATTTTTAGAAAGACCATTAAATTTAGAAATTTTTTTGTCTCTTGTGTTTTTTATGTAAAATGTTTAGTTTTCTAGTAAATTTACAAAATGCAGAGAGATGAGTGCTTCCGAATTATTTACATACATTTCTTAAGCCTAGTGAATTTTTAAGAATACAATCAATTTCCAAAATAATTTTTTTAATTAAGTAACCAAAACAGAACTAAAACAAAATATGTTATTATAATAAATGTTGAAATTGACCTCCTTCTGCATCGATACATGCTGTCAGTCTCTTTATAAAGTTAAATCTGACTCTTTGGAATATGAATAGACTATTTCTTATTAAATTAAAGGTTTCTACAATTCGCAGTCTAAGTTGATCTTCTGTATCAACAGGGGTTGCATAAACTTGAGATTTCGCGTGTCCCCAAAGATAAAAATCGACAGGATTCAAGTCCGGTGATCGCGGTGGCCAGGCTATTGGTGCATTATATCCTCTTCCAATCCATCGATTAGGAAACCGCATATGTAGATACTCTCTAACATGAACACTGAAATGCGCAGGTGCCCCGTCATGGAGGTACCACATGTATTGTCTCAAATTTAAAGGAACATTTTCCATTAACTCAGGGAGATGGTTTTCTAGGAAGTTTAAATATTCTACTGCATCAAGCCTTTGAGGTAGAAAGAAAGGCCCGAGCAAATAGTCACCTATTATTCCAGCCCATACGTTGACTGAGAATCGGTGTTGGTGATGACTATCAATGGTAGCATGAGGATTTTCGTCTGACCATGCATGTGCATTGTGCAAGTTCAGTAAACCATCTCGTGTAAAGGTGGCTTCATCGGTAAATAAAATGGAGCTAATAAATTCCACATTATGTTGGTGATGGTTAAGTATTATTCGGCAGAATTCTAGGCGTCGGGGAAGATCTTCAGGCATTAAATGTTGCACTTTTTGGAGATGGTAGGCATAAAGGCCGTTTTCCTTCAAAACACGCCAAACTGACATTCTGGAAAGCTGTAACTGATTAGCTGCCCTTCGCACACTTTCTCCCGGATTTTGTTCAAAAGATCTCAAAATTTGTTCATCTTGCGCGGGTAGTCTTCTAGCAATTCTACCACAATGTATGTAACGGGGTACCACACTACCAGTTTCAATAATCCGTCTGTGAATCCGAGTAAATAATTGTGTAGACGGCTGACGTCTCTGCGGATAACGTTCTATGTATGTTCTTCGAGCAGCTGTTGCATTTCCATTACATAATCCATAAATAAAATGCATTTCGGCATATTCTTGATTAGTAAAACGATTGTTATCCGCCATTGTACTCACAAATTAATAATTCGTCAACAGACACGATTAAAATATGGTAACAAATGTCAACTATGTTAAAAGTGACAGGCGCCTACTTTTTGAATACGTCAAATTTAACACCTAGCGGTGAGTAAACTCCCTTTGCATTTTGTAAATTTATTAGAAAACTAATCATTTTACATAAAAAATGCAAGAGACAAAAAAATTTCTAAATTCAATGGTCTTTCTAAAAATCTTATGATATTTGCTGTATCTTTGCAGAAAAATTTTTTTTGGCAAAAAATAGGATACAGGGTGATAAAAAAACACCCTTCCGCTTTCTCAATTTTATTAATATCCACATTATTTATTGGCTTCCTAAAGCTGACTAGTCCCTGAAAATTTCATTATGTTTTCTTTTTCCAACAAAGAGTTACGTCACAAAAACTACTTTTGTAGTTGCACCTTTTAAGGCCTATAACTTCAAAACGGTGCGTTTAAGAGGTTATGTTTATTAGAGTTTTTAGTCATATTTTTTTATGTACTATCACCACCCAAAGTTTGTAACATACTTTACGGGACACCCTGTATAATTGGTTTTAGAACTACATTTTGTAATTTATATCCGATAACAACTAACAGTGGTAAAATAATTAATCTGTTTAATTTGACTATTTTTAGATTTTTGTTACTTGCTATGCTTGTACTGTTGGGTCCTCCTCTCCCTGTCCTTCATCTTCTCCATTATCGATCGCACTAAATGATGTCATGACTTAGAGCGCCAGCAATAATCCTTTTAAAAACTTTATTCTGCACCTTAAACTTATAATTAATTATTAATTAACGACCTCTTAGATATTTCTAATATTTTCATTATACGATTATAAGGTTATAGATTATTTCATACATTTAAAAATATATATGCCAGTTATCATTTAAGGAACAATTCTACCCAGAAATTTCTAATAAAAAAGATGTTGCAAGCTGCTATGACGATTTTTCGAAAACTCAACACTGACAGAGCTACATAACCTCAAAGTGATTTTGTTACCAATACCATAAGTTTGTTTTCAGTGCAGTATTTTTTTCAATTTAGGTGCTCTTACATATATATATATATATATATNCAACTAATCGAGCCCGATCTTTTGTTTTGACAAGATGTCATCAAAGGAGAAACGAAACGTCATTAGCTGGAGATTGACGTGAGTGGAACAGGGACAGTATATATATATATATATAAAACTAGCTGTATTTACGAAATAAAAATATTAAATCGAATCCTAAAACTCCTTTTTATTCCAATTCTTAAAAAAATTATAAATTCCACAATAAAGGCCCTTAAAGAACCTTAAATAAGGGTCCTCTTGTTCCAAGTCAATAAATAATTGTTACCAAGAAAAAAACGCATTTAGTTTTTATCCACCATGTTTCTAAGATAGAGACGAAAAAAATATGAATTAATAATTAAACAAACAAACACGTTTCTAGTATTCTACAATATTCTATAATTTTTTATTCGTTCGTTTAACAAATAAAAACCTTAACTAGTTTAATCTAAGAGCCCTATTCTGACAATTATAATCTTGATTAAATTCATCCTGTATTCTTCGGAAGAGATGATGAAAATAATTTTTAGTTCTTCCAAAAGTGGTTGCTTATTCTTCAAAATGTGTACTACTTCGTAGGGGCTAAAGGCTAGGTCTATAAACATTATGACAATTTAAATTTATCTTTGTTATAATACCTGTAAATAAAAAGGGTTTAGATAAAAAAAATGACACCATCAAGTCTATTATATACTGCTGAATGTGCGAAATTAACTTTGTCGGCAACTCTCTATTTTCACAAGTAAAATTTATTAGAAATAAGTGTTACTTCCAAAACTTTATGTAAATTCGGTACATCTACATAGTTGTCATTTCAATAAAATTCATCCCGATTACCTTCAGAAGATGATGGTACTGAATGGTACTGGTACACTAAAAACCACAGGTACACAAAATAAAAAATGTCATGTTCACTAGACAGCAGCTCAAAATACATAGGTCGGAGCCTGTGTACCTTTTACGAATGAGATTTTGACAGCCTGAACTTTTGCTGCATGGACATAAATGCCAAAGCATCTTGTAAATGATGCTTTTAGGTCTCATGTTTGAAAAAATTACCTTTGAATTTATCAATTTAATCAAAAAAGCCATTTTCATTTTGGAAAATGAAAGATAAAGAAAAAGTTATTAAAAATAGTATCTATCAACAAGAATTTGAAGAAATATGAATTCCTAAGGACAATATGACAAACCTGATACATCAAAGAACATTTTTGTTTTATCTCTAAGTTATTCGAAAGATGAGTACTTCAGAGGTAATTTTCTTGGATGAAAATAGACAGATCTAAATTAAGTCATCTCAGTATAATTTCGATAACCTAAAAAATTACAGGTCTATAAAATAATAAAAGAAAATTATGCCCACCCCTCACTTTTTAAGATATTACAATGTAATTTGACATAGAAATGTATTTATTTGGGATAGCCGAATATGAAGGTAGGCTTATTTCTTACTTAAAACATAAATTCCAATAAGAATATCTGAAACAATCTTATTTCTTATCATATTTTCTTTGTTGGTAGCAATTTCGGGAAAAAACAATGTTTTATTGCACCGCATTCTATTTAGGCACTGTTCCCGAGAAAAACAGATACCAATTTTCTACTGCTGACGTCAGTTACAGACAACTGAGTTTTTGATAACTAGTCTAGTTAAGTTCGACATTTTTGCAAATTTGCAGCTATAATAAATACTTTTTAATATTTAGAGTAACTCATCTCTATTCAAAGCATTGCTTTGTACCTACTGTCAAAGAGCAACCAACTAATCCGCTGGTACTATGAAAGTAATTATTTATGTCGGTAGATATTGAATAGAAATGACAATTAAGATACAACAGAGACTTTGTAGGCTATATCTCACACATGGTCAAAACATATCAGTAGATAGACATCCCAATAGCTAAATCCTTTGTCAGTCATTTCGCCTATAGTATCCTGATGAGGACTAGTAAGTTTGAAACTAACATATGTCTGGTGATACAGATGACGAAAGACCTTAGCTGTTTACTATATACGGGGTGTAATTTAATGTTAGATGGGGCATATAGTTCGCAGAGTAGTTGTTTCCCCATAGATTATTAGTTAAAAGAGACCTTATGTCTATTGATCTAAATCGGAAAAAGTTTAAAACAATTTCAGCACAAAGACAAGGTTTAATTAGTTTAGGATATATCCAAATACCTAAATCTCAGTAACTGAAGAAAATTGAATCCATTTTTGTATAAAACGGTGCATTTTAACAACATGTAACGAGTACGCCTATTTTTCCACTCAAAAAGGTAACGTTACAGCTTGATCATATTTATTTTGACCACGAGTTGCGAGATGCGCAGTGACAACGTTACCAGACTAGCACCGGAGCTCATTATCTGTCTAAATCTACTACTATTAAAATTACCCCCACTATTAAAATCCCTGCATTCGTCACACCTAGTGCATTCTTCTTGATCTCCACATCCCGCGGATAAAGTTAATCTGCACATAAAATATCGCCAAAAAAAAATATGGGAAAAAATCTTTTTAGATGTTAGTATTAACGTTTTTCCGATAGTGTTTACATTAGTTTTTCTTTTCAAAAATGGCTTACTTGTTATATGAGTAGCAACTCGGAGTTGATGGATATCGTTTTAAGTTATGGTGAAGCAAGGCAACATTTGTGTTAGTTCGTAGAAACTGAGTGAGGCGGGCTCAAATATGTCCACTACACAAATTAATTTTATTAATTACTAATAACAATAGCGGCGAAAGCAGTTGAATTTGATATAAAATAGGTGTTATAAAATTTTATTTGTTTCTTTCCCTAGGAGGAAATTCTTTGAATTTTTGTCCGTTAATTTTTTATTATACTTTATTATAATCGCCGACTGCATGCTTTGCCTTGCGCAAGGTCGGGTTTTACAGTGGACTAGTTTCTAGTGCCGTGAAATGTCTTTTTAAATCATTTTCGAACTGCCCTTTTTGCGTTTTTTTTTTACAAAATTGTATTTCTTAGAGTCTCATGTACATGCAAAATGTTTTTCTTTAAATTAGTTCTGAATCACCAAATTAGTTCTGAGTATATATAAATTTTATAGCAAATTTATTGAAATATCTAAAAGAATTATTTTGAAAAATGTAATAAAAATCAGTTTATTTCATCTAGAAAGACTACTGTTAAAGTATCCACCGTGTTTTCATTGAATTTTCTGCAGTGATCAGTTGCTATTGCAACAAAGAAAAGTATAACACCCCGTATATCAAGCCTAGAAAAACAAATCACCAATAAAATTAATTGTCTGTTGACACCTGCTCCAAATACAAATCGTTCCAAAAAAACAACGTTGGTGTCGGACAACTAATCGAGCCCGATCTTTTGTTTTGACAAGATGTCATCAAAGGAGAAACGAAACGTCATTAGCTGGAGATTGACGTGAGTGGAACAGGGACAGGTTAGAAGGAAAAAAAGGACAAATACGTTGAGAACATTTAAATCGCCACCCACTACAAGCTTATGCGTATCGGTTCGAGAGTGTGATGGCTAATATTAATTAATTGATTAATGCAATAAGGTCCCAATTAATAGCCGTTTATGGTTCTGGCGAGCCTTGCGTAACGGTAATAGTGGATCAAGGTCCGATCTGGAGCCATATGGTTGTTGGAATAGTTCAACGACTACAACGCGAGGAATTATAAAAAAAATTGTTCAATGACATATGAGGATTGTGAATCGATATGTAATTTTAGGTGTTCTAAAACGATTTCCTAATATTACAATAAGATACGTTTAGAAACGCAGGATGATTCAAACAACATTCAATAGACTTTTAAGGCAAGAAGGACATCACAAAGTCTGGGATGACCTTTCCCAAAATACGTGTTAACTCGAAAGTATTAATAATTTGGAGTATTACTCAATATTGTATATGACAATTGACAATTAAATCATACTTTGACAATAATGCGTGAGACCTATATCAATTTATAGAGCATGATTTAAGGAAGAAATTTGGGAATTAAAAAATGAAATTAAGGATTGCCGACTCTAGGACCTCGAATAGAGCTATACAGGGTATCCCACCAGGAATCGCCACTAAAAGTGTAAAGGAACAAATTCATTTAATATTCAGGTAATTATTTTATGGAAAAACGCTCGGACGCGTCGATTAGTATTTTTGGATGCGGATTTTTTGACATAAGGAAATTGTATACAGGGTATCTCAAGAAGAACATATGCAGTCATCATTACTTTTTTAGTGGAACACCCTGTATATTATGCCATTTTTTAATTGTACGGTAAATTCTGAACACTTTTTGTATACCTAACATACCACATCTCTAAAATCAGCGGTTTTCGTAATAATGACGTTTGAAATGTGATAAATGGAAAAAATAATGTTTAATTATAAAACATTATTTAAATAACAGTTGCTTTATAATAAATGTTCAATGTTTTGTCCGTTTACTTCAATACATTTTTGTAGTCGAAGGATTGTTTCCCGTTGAACGTTTTCAATTACCTCTGCTGGAATAAGTATTATTTCCTGGCGTACCTATTTTATGTTTCAAGTCATCAAGATTATTTGGTCTATTCACATAAACTTTAGATTTCAAATAACCCCATAAGAGGAAATCTAAAGGGGTTAAATCCGGTGACCTTGGTGGCCACTCAATAGGACTTCTGCGTCTAATTCATTTATTAGGGAAAGTTAAGTCAAGAAATTGTCGAAACTGCAATTGCAAAATAAGGAGGTGCCCCATCGTGTTGGAACTTTATGTCATTTATCTCGTATCAAACCTATTATTAAATTGGCCATGACCAGAAACACTCCAAAAACAATTAAAATAACTAGACATTTGTCGAGTTAGTTGTCAAATTATTGGTGTTTATATAATAGTTTTTGCCGAAAATTTAAATACTTGGGGATCGTTTAAATTATACTAATGAGGATTATTTTAATTTGTTTGTTATTTATGGAGAATGTGACAAAGTAATTTCAAGAAGCGCCGCCGCCGTTCTTGGTGGTGAAAATTCGAAATATTTGGTATTATTCAATTTTCGTGGCTGAAAACATACATAGGTATTGAATTGTCGAAACCAAGAGAGTTGCACTAACCAAATTAGGACAGGATGTAGCTAATACAATGCGAAACATCGCCTTACTGTTAAAAATGTTGTCACCGTCGTTCTTGGGGGTGAAAATTCGAAATATTTGGAATTATTCAATTTTCGTGGCTGAAAACATACATAGGTTCAATACCTACTTTCGAAACCTATTGCCACTGTGGGATTTCCCCATTAGAATTTTAAGTTTTATTTTATTCAAATGTAAATATTTCTCTACGAGCAACACATATATCTCAGTAAAGAATCTGAGATCTATTTATAGAACTAGCACTAATTAAAATTTTAAAATATTCACCTCCTTAGTCACCACGAAATCAATTTTATTTTTTATTATTGGCAAATACTTTTAATTCAAGACAAGGAATTTATTGTGAAACATCAAAGATATAGCTTTTTATTCCACCACCGCTTTTAACAATAGTCCAATTAACTAAGCCTTTAAATCGAAATTTTGTCAACTTGGCTGAATTTTTGATATGAGTTAGTTTAAGGTATATTATAACAATAAGTGAGAGTAATTTTTTGTTCAATCCCCGGCCAAGGGTGGAAAAAGATAAAACAAAGGGCTTTTTCAAGATAACTCAAAAAGGGTAAGAGCTAGAAAAGAAAAAGAGCTGAAAGTTGTAAAGCAGACAATTCTACATAAAAATGGTCTCTTAGCTTTTTCTTGTACTATTAAAATTAACAGAGTTAGGGAGGCTAGAAGTTAAGGGAAGATTTCAGAAATTTAATTTTGTTAAATCATTAAAATTAACGATTAAAAATTTGATTTTTTGTTATAACTTTCTTATTAAAAATTAGAAAATATATCTATTTCTCTGAAAAGAAAAGTTACATATTTTAGAGCAGATTGAAAAAAAAATTACAAAATTCAATAATTTTTCTGTTTGTTATGATTTTTTTTAAATTTCTGAAATCTTCCCTTAACTTCTAGCCTCCCTAACTCTGTTAATTGTAATAGTACAAGAAAAAGTTAAGAGACCATTTTTATGTAGAATTGTCTGCTTTACAACTTTCATGAAAACTTTTTTTTCTAGCTCTTACCCTTTTTGAGTTATCTTGAAAAAGCCCTTTGTTTTATCTTTTTCCACCCTTGGCCGGGGGTTGAACAAAAAATTACTCTCACTTATTGTTATAATATACCTTAAACTAACTCATATTACTATGGAAATAAATCAAAGTATATTTAAACTAATTACAAGTTTGACTTTTTATCAGTGATCACACCAACATTTCGACGTATTTTTTCTTATCTAAAGCATCCATAACAGTAAGGACCAATAGCTACGTCAAAACAAATTTAAATTATTGTGTATTTTGTTGCGTATTTGTATTAAATGTATTTCTAGACTGTTTTCTCATTTAGAGGATTACAGAATAGTTATTCAATGTTATGCAAGCGTTTAAACATGGCCTTTTGAGGAAAATATTCCATAGTGCTCATACTTCATAAGTCAAAAACAACATTGTTCAATTATAGTGCCGTAAAGGCACATTTTCCTTGTTTACTGTCTATAAACACGCGCCAGTTGCCAGGCGTTGCCATATTAGGCGCGCTTGTGCACATGAAATATGAACGTAATGGATAATTATTGTTTTCACTTAAATCAAAGCGAAATGGAAATCAGCAATCACACACATAGACAATAAACAAAAGCGGTTTCTGGCTGCGGGTGACGTGTAGACGAGTCTTTATAAGGAAGATTTTATGGCGACTAGGAATACAGTGAACGCAAAAAGTTAGAAACGAATAGTATGTCAATTATACAAAGATGGAAATGAAATGTTTGATTCAGGCTTAAACGAGGAATCACTAAAGTATTTGCCTATGCGCAAAAAGTGAGACGGGAAAAGTAAAAGCACAGTACGGTTACAAACGAAACAGTGTTATAAGCCTAGTTTTTTTCTTTACAATGGTTGTCCTTTGAAATGTTCCATTTAATTGGTAGCATCCAGTGCTTCCAAACATTTCGTCCACATTTATTTGAATGCAATATGGTACTATTTCGAGTAAAATGAAATACAGGGTCTTCTAGAATTCCGTTTTTATATTTGATATAACCGTGTAAATTTTTATTTTTTTAGTGAAATATTTTTAAACTCTATTTTAGTTTTTGTTATGCAATATTTATAGTTATAGGGCTAATTAAATCAAATAAAATTTAACTATATCTGCAGACTTTGTAACACCGTAGCATGTTTTATGTGACACCATTCCCTATCAGGAAGCAATGTTACAGTTATGACATTTATGCAAATACATGTACATATGTAAGAAATAATTACATCCATCAATGAAAAAAAAGAAACAAAGTCTCACTTCCTGTATACATACAGTGCTTTCGAAAAGTAACGAATAAATTCATTATTTTTTAAATTGAGAAGTTTTCGAAAAAATGCCCTGGCACGTCGATTTTGTTTTTAAAAAAGGCACTTTTTGACATACGACCCATATTTGTGACGTCATCGTTGTTCGAGATATGACGTCATCGGCATTTTTTTTAAATAGCAACCCCCAATTTTGACCATGCCATTTGAAAGAGCGTGTCATTCTACATACACAGATCATGAAAAATTATGGTGTTACATAACAAAAATTTCAAGAAAATAATGTTTGAAGATTTTAAAATTTAATTTTCACAATACTGAAAATGATAATGATTATGTAAAAATCGACTAAATTAAATGTTCAAATTGTGCACCGTTGGCTGCCTGACAGTAGCCAAGACGATTAATAAATTCTTTTTGGACATTATCAATAACTTCAGGAGGTATACGATGTATCTCGTGACGAATTCTTGCTTTTAAATCTTCTAAATTAACCGGTCTAGTAACGTATACTTTGCTTTTTAAGTATCCCCACAAGAAATAATCTAGGGGTGTCAAATCAGGCGATCTGGCTGGCCACTCAATCGGCCCCCTTCTCCCTATCCAACGATTCGGGAACAGCTCATCTAAATAAGCACGGACAGGTGTTGCATAATGGGGAGGTGCACCATTTAGTCGATTTTTACATAATCATTATCATTTTCAGTATTGTGAAAATTAAATTTTAAAATCTTCAAACATTATTTTCTTGAAATTTTTGTTATGTAACACCATAATTTTTCATGATCTGTGTATGTAGAATGACACGCTCTTTCAAATGGCATGGTCAAAATTGGGGGTTGCTATTTAAAAAAATTGTCGATGACGTCATATCTCAAACAACGGAGACGCCACAAATATGGGTCGTATGTCAAAAAGTGCCTTTTTTAAAAACAAAATCGACGTGCCAGGGGATTTTTTCGAAAATTTCTCAATTTAAAAAATAATTAATTTATTCGTTACTTTTCGAAAGCACTGTATATAAAGAACACCCATAAAAAAAGAAATAGAATCAAACTAAGAAGAGGGTGAAAAACAAACAACTAAAAACATATGGAAGGAGTAATGTTAACCTTTCAAATATGAAAATATGAAGAACGACATAAAATGTAAATGGCTGACATAATCAATTATTCAAATTCGCTTCTCACTACAGGGATCTCGGAAACGGTAAGAGATACGAAGTAGCTTAAATGGGACAAAGTTGCGCAATCAGGGGACCAACATTATGCTCCCAAAAAAAACAAGGCTAACATGATTAGTTTTCGAAATATTTGAAAAAAACCGAAATTTTGGAAATCAGTTTTTGTTTCATTTCAGCCTTGTTTGAATTACTAGAACGTATATTATGTAAAAAATAACAACTTCTATAAGTTCAACTATGTTACAATAAAAAATTCAAGTTTAAAGTTTTTCTGCCTCTTGTGAAATTTTGGTATGTGCTATGGATTTCGAGTGAAAAATAAATAAAAATTTAGTCTTAAACGCACTGAAATACGGGATGTTCCACCAGTGTAGATGCCGACAGTGAAGAGCAACGTTTGGAAAGAAGAACAGAAATGAACATCAAGGCGAGCCTAGGCGTTCTGACTGCGAGTTCACCCCTACAAAGCCTTGACCGAGAACAACAATGGCAAGTTAACAACCGGAAAAATCATGGGAAATATAAGCACGGACCGTAAAAATTTTAAAACTACTATTAAAGTCTATAGCTCAAACAGTTTTAATGTTATACAAAAGAATATTGTTTCCTGGTACCATATTAAAAGGGTTTTGTACGTACCTAGGTTGGTCTAATTCGATAGATTTTGATCAAAATCTAGTTTTACATTGTACACGTATTTTTAAGACATCTTACATAAAAACATAAAATTTCCTCCTTAACCTATCGACTGATTGACTTTTGAAGTTAGATAACATATAAAGAAGTTGTAAACTTTATTTTTCAGAACTGTTAATTGAAAAGACAATCTTAGAAAGCGATTATTTAATCAACCGAGTCGTTCAATAACAGCATGAATATTCATAAAATACTTGCTATGAAGACAAAACAGCGAAGGATAAATGAATGACATTTTGAAAAGATTAAAGTCGATAGTCATTAAAGTATTTTTATACAAGGTGTTCTGGAATTAATTGCCAAGCACTGTGGAACATTCTGAGAAAATCTTGTACTGTGGCGTTCCCAGGCCAGCTTTTGTTTCAATGTTTGGGAAGGTTTTATTGTTTTTATTTATTTGTTTGTTTACTTGGTTGGTTTGTGTATTTGTTTTGTTTATTTGTTTGCTTGTTTCCATGCTTGTTCGTTTGTTTACTTGTTTGCTTGCTTGTTTGTTTGTTTACTTAATTATTTACTTGCTTACGTACTTACCTACTTACTTCTAAAATACGTTGTGTAATTTAATTATTTTTTAATACAATGGACAACAGAGGATCCAACAATCTTCAATACGCTAGGGAATACATAATATTAGAAGGAGCTCATGTTGAACCGACATACAAAATTATGCAATAAAAATCGTATTGACCAAAAATAGTTTTTTCTCGAAAACAGTTCATTTTATCGATATCAACCAAAAGTGCCTATTTTTAGTTTAAGGTTCAAGCTATCTAAAAATATTATTTTTGTGCCTTTATCGTAAAGGGTGTCAAAAAATTGACATTATTGTGCTACAGCAGTCCGTCCCTGGCAAACCAAATAAGTCAAATTGTTTTCATGGGTCAATTTTTAAGGAGTTTATCTGTTGTCCATCGTAATAAAACGTAATTAAATTACACAAGGTACTTTAAAAGATAAAAAAATGATATTCAGGAACGTCCTTTAGGGGTTTGTATCCCCGTAGGGGGGCCCTATAGGGAAAATTTTTATAGGAATTTTTCATGTTATTTTAATGTCTGTATAAATCCGATAAATTGCCCACATATTCTGGGACACCCGGTATACTTAAAATTAAACAATCATATTAATAATTATACGAGTAAAAAGAACATCATAAAGTATACAGGGGATTTTATAAGCACATTAGCTCGACTTAAAGTGTTTTGTCTTTTAAGTCGGAGGGAAATTATAATTCGTTAGACTCGATTCTAGTCTTGGGATTTTAAAACCAATCTTAGACAGTAACTTAGGGCAGCCAATCGTTTAATTTACCAATTTATATACGAAACATGAAACATTGTTACAATTATCCTTCGTTTTTCCAATGACTGCATATTTAATCTCAACAACAGTAATAAATTGTTGGGATAACTAGGTTCAGGATAAAGATACTCAATTTTTGAAATAACATATTTCATAAACTTTCGCTGAACTTCATCTAATAATAACTCCGTATTTCCGATCTTTGTCTGCACTAGGGAGAAGCAGAAAGTTTTTAAAATTTCAACAGTTCTAATTGTATACAGTTTGTTATAATAAAACCAAGAAGTTTTAAGGCTGCATTAACCATAACATTAATTAAGCTTACTGTTAAAAATTACTAAATATTTAATTTCCCTAGCTCTTGAAAGTTTAGTCATTAAAAGTGTAATAATATTCAAGAGAGAGATTTTGCGTTTAAAATGTAATTATATTAAACTTGGTAACATTTATTTTAAATTTTAATTTAATTATTAAGATCTTGAGATCGTCAGCAAATCGTCACCAAACTTGTAGCCTGACACACTTCATACCGTCACATAAATCATTTATAAATATAATAAAGCGTAGAGGGCCTAAATTGGACCCTTGAGGTATAGCAGAAGATGCCAACTAAATACTTGACTTGATACCTTTATATTGAACATATTGAGGTTTGTTATTTAACTATGACGTAAAGAAGTTTTAATGGATTTATTTACACAGAGTGCCAGTCAGTTTGACATAATACCAAAAGAAGTTATTGTGGTCCATCCCTATAGTTGACACATCATTTGATTTTATTATAGAAAACGCAATTTTCCTACTACGTCGCAGACAAAGTAATGTGAAATGGACCATACCAGCTCATCTTGGCATTTTTGCCGAGTCGCCCTGTAGGCGATAGCAACTTGCTGACCGCTGAAAAAGCTGCTGCAAGAAGAGCGGGGACCGTTGTGGAGGTGTCTGGTCCAGCCGGGGTGCCCATAGAAGCGGCCCACCTTCATGGTCGGCCGAGACCATCCAGTCGACCACCGGCGTTCGCGTGAAATACTCTCACCTGGTGCGAAAGTGCACAGACCACTTGATTTTTTGAACGTTTGTTGTGTTATTTGTGTTGTTGGTTTCGTTAGACGTCCCCCATCAGCAAAGGTAACGCCACTAACATTATTTTTTAGAAATGCGGCGGGTTCTCTTGAAATATTTTCGACGTGGAAAGTGCAAAAAAACGCATTCGGTGGTAATGTCAATAAAATAGCGGCCCGAAGGCTCGAAACTGAGATTTATATCATTAAACACAGTTTATAAGTAATTTAATTGAATTTTTTTCGATTTGTAGAGGTTATTGGCAAATTCACGTGGACATTTTACAGATTTTTGTCAAATAGTGTTGAAATAAAAACAGGTTTTAACAGACAATTCATAAAGTAAATTAATAAAAAACTGCATTACCATAACGTTATATGACGCCATAAAGTGAATTCCTAAAGCAATGTAGCAACAAATTGCTCAAATTCTAAGGCCAATTTTAAACAGAAGCGTTGTCAGGGAGGGCAAACAAACATGACTGTACCAAAATTTCAGGGAAATACAGCACTTGCTGAAAGATTTCTACTATTTTTAAATTCTTTCAATCAAATTGATTACCGAATCGGAACAAAAAATCTCACAAAGAAAATTTGATGGCATTGTATCTAAAAAGAAGAGTTAACCAATCAACTAATGTAGAGAGCCTAGAAAAAATGTTATTTTTTCAAGCGCTTGATCAATTTTGAGAAAATATATTATTTTGAAAGTGTCTAAAGTACAGTAGTATCTGTACGACGTAAGTAAATAAATAAATAACTACAAATAGCGTTAGAGGGAAAAATATGGTAAATATGGTAGCACATATAGAAAGAGAAAAGAAATCAGTAAAAATTAATGGAGAACGATTAGAAAAAATATCTCCTTCTACATATGTTCCAATACGTTTCAATCATTTTTGTTTTTTTTTTGATATTTTATCGAAAAACCATTAAAACTTACATCTACATACATTATGTTGTACTACAGCCAGTTTTATTTACCTTCCAATTATCAGAAGCACAACTCTGAATGCATTAGGGACCTGAGTCACTTTGTAGGTGTCCAGATACAGGTTTGGTGAATATGAAAAATTAAACGGCGATTTATTAAAAGCAGTACGCTGTTCACCGGCTAGGTTCGCTGGCTAAGTGGTCGTAAAAATATCGTAAAGTCGATGTGGTTTGTTTCGAAACAAGGAGACATCATCGCCTTTTGCGGTTTTGCAGCGCGTGGATTCAATCTTGGAAATATGCAGAAATCTATGTTAACACTCATAATTGTGAAATAGGCGGTTATGATAGAGGTTGACAAGAAATAAATGTAACAATTAAAAATCTGGATCGAGCTTAAGGATCAACTACATACAACGATGGTAGTTTAAGAGAAGAGAAGGCGGAAAAGTTGTAAATGTGGGCAGAAAATTTTAATAAAATTGTGCAATATGTAGAAAACTAAGGTGAGCAAGTGAAACTATGAGCAATGTAATCATAAAGCCCTCATAAAGTAGTTAGAAAATTACATACAGTGCGATCCGTTTGTTTTTAAGCCACCCAGTATAATATTTATTTTTTTTAAGACGTGGAGATTGATGAAATGTGCTTTGTGAAGGAAAATGAGCATGATCCCACAAAATCCAAAGCGTACTACGTCCGTTTGTAGGAGTAAAATGCTAATATTTCATATTAGGGATTTTTTGAGAAAAAGTATATTTACGCCATTGAATTCAGGATCCCCAAAATGGGGCAATACCAATGTTTATCAAAAAATTTTAAATAATAACGATTTTGTAGCCAAATCAAAAATTCACAAGTCATAACTTTTTTTTCATTGATTTATTGATATCAAGTTGTCCATGAAACAAAACACAATCAAAATTAAATTAATTAAACACTAGTTATTAATAATGTTAGTTAACAAATTTAAAAATAAAATAATGAAACTGAAACCAACAAAAGTTAAATAATTATGTTCCTGTCACTTCTATGAATTCATCATTTACTTCGATGCACTTCTCAATTCTTGTACGTACATTCGTAATTACTTTTTGTAATACTGCCTTTTTTGCGTTTATAATGAATTCTGGATTCTCAGCTGACCAATGACGACAATTTTGGAAAGAAATTACCCAATTTGTAGTAAATGTGGCCTCATCACTAAATAAAATTTCACTTAAAAGTTCAGCATTATTTAAATATTCTCTCTCTAGCTCTAGCCAATAATAAAACTCCAAACGTCTTTCTTCAGCTCCCAATTCCAAAGTATGGACAAATTTTGGTTTAAAAGCTTTTACTTTATTTTTTGCCAGGCACCTTTCTTCTAGGGATATTAAGATTTAGATAAACTTTACTACACACGAATTTGTCACTTTTGACAATTAGCTAACTACCTCATTTTTTGTTTTTGCTCTATGGACAACTTGATATTAACAATAAATTAATGAAAAAAAAAGTAGGGACTTGTGAAAGTTTGATTTAGCTACAAAATCGTTATTATTCAAAAAAAAATTTAGAAAATATCGGTATTGGCCAGTTTTGGGGGTCCTGAATCCAGTGGCGTAAATATATTATTTCTCAAAAAATCCCTAATATGAAATATTGACTTTTCTTCAAGAAAGCATTTAAAAGAGTAAAATAGGACGGGTATTTTGTAAGAACAACGAAAAATATCGTTGTGGAAAAGCAATCTAATTTGAAACTAGAACATCTCATTTTTAAATTTCATTTGTCTTTATTGCATCTGTGTACAACTGGAAACAGCAGCGAATGCAATATCGTGTAGTTTTAAGAAAAAAAGTATAGATATTAAACTATCATGTGTGTGTGTCTTAATAAATTCTGATAAACAGCAAACTGCAAAGACAATTATGACATCCAAATGGGAGAGAATGCAGTACAGTTGTCGCAGTGGGCGAAAATTTCATTGAAACTTTATTTAAAAGTTCAATAAAAATTGCGCAATACTCTGAAGACGAAGGTGAACAAGTAATATTGGGCAGAAATCGAATAACAACAGTTGCAAGAATCACTGCCTCATGAAGCATATGAGAAATGACCAGATGAAAACAAAACAACAGCAAACGTATTTTGAAAGGTGCATCAAGTGACAAACTTTGCAGAGCAAAAATCGAGGGAAGACCTCTCAGATTAAAAAGGTAAAGTTTGAGGTTATTCAAAAAAAGATAGGAAGATGTCGAATAGTAGCTAAAAACTGCACTTTTTTCAGATGTACTTCAATTATTGTGTTTCTGATTGGTTTATTTTATTAAAGAAACTGTATTTTGAATTTCAGAAAATGACAGTTATAGTTTAGACTTTTTAGAACAGCCAGTTTTAATTCAGAAAAAGTAAACTGTAAACTGAAAATATCAAAAAAGAGAGCAATACATTTTTAGAACACAAACAAGTAACAATAAAATTTTTATATCTCATTTTAATTCGCTTTGAAGATTTATGCGGGAGAGGAAGCGGCATATTATCAATCAGCAAACTACATCTGCGCTAATATTTTTGCATGTATTTGTTGTTCGAGTCCAACAAACAACAAACCCCAATCAATCACATTTAGATCCATAATTTTCAATTTGCATTAATCAGACCTGAGACGACTGCAATTTGAATAAATTATTTCACAAACCTGAGGATAATTTTTCTAACGAACGAGATTATGCCTATGATTATCTCATTTACTGTAATTACGAATTACAAATAGTTCATTAAATGTCACTTTTTATATATACCTACACATACACAAACACACACCGGTATTATATAATAATTAATAGGTAGATTACATGCTTCACCTACGTTTTCCTCGTTTGAGATTTTATTATAACACTTAGAAAAACAAATACTTGTTAATAGTTTCTTAGAACAAATCATGCATAGTATAGTGGATGAATGTTTTTAAATTAATAAGTCCACAATATGCTATTCGCGAAGTATATAGGGATGATAAAAAGAAATTACGTTCTTGAAATGTAAAGAATTAACAATTTTCTGGAAAACTTAAATAACACAAACAATTATGATTATTGGTATTGGCAGCATGAATCAAAACAGGCTTATCTGTGCGTCGAATACGACAAAGGTATTTAAAATTTCAGAAGGTCATTGTCATCAATTTAATTTATCGATATCGAGAATTACCTTAAATTCATTGTTGTGGGTAAACGTGACTCAAACGAAAACATTGTTTCTGTTTGATATGCACCGTGCATACCATAGAAAAAGTGACGATTTGTTTAATGTTCGTTTTTGTCTCTGCTCGTAGCTAAAGGCCATCGAAAATGCCTACCTATATAGCTATAGTTACTTCTCAACAATATCCCCTATTAAAATGAAAAAGCTATCTCGTTCTTAAAATTTTATCAAATACTATTTTATCCTTCCATTGCAGATCATTTTTATATGTTGTCAAGTTTGTAGTTGCATAACTACATTGATTTTTAGAATTATATAAGGTCTGTTCAGAAAATAACCGAACTTTATTTTTTTAATTTGTTATTAATTTCATACAATATCGGTTCCTGTAGAACTTAAAAGGTACACTTCGAAGGAACCACAGCCATTTTCATAAACATAAACGAGTATGGCAACAAATGTATTCAAGCTAGCACATACATATAAAAATCAACCTTATTCGGGCGCTGCTGGCCAGACACCACTGCCACCCTCTCTTAGTTTCGGCATTTCGGACTACATTATATGCTCATAAATTACATTATCTCAAGGGCAAGTAAACACTTGGCTGGCGTATTTCGTGTGAACAGCTGAAGTTTGATTCAATGCAACCACGACAGTTTTCATTACAAAATAAAATATATATTGATTATGACAATACTTTAAAAATAAACAAGTGTTACACTTTGATATTGGATCAAAACGGACGTGCTTTCTTGCGGTGTGGAGATCCATTCTGACGATTGAACTTTTATCTCAATGTCGTTGCCGCAAACCCAGCTTTTGCCTCCCATTATGATCCTTTGATTGAATGTTTCATCGTCATTGGATTTTTCAGAAGTTGCCGACAAACGTCCACACGCTTTTCTTTCTGTTGTTCGGTCATCAAACGAGGAAAAAATTTCGCTGCAACTCGGTGCATGTTCAGTTTTTCAGGCCTTCCTAGTCGAGGATCATCTTCAACTGACTAACGACCACTTTTAAATTGTGAAAACCATTCGTAACATTACGTACGACCCAGAGCAATATCTCTGTAAGCTTGTTTCAAAAGTTGAAACGTTTCCGTGAAGTTTTGCCCAGTTTTTCAGAAAATCGCACATTTCAAAAATCGAATAACCAAAACCAAATGAGATATCAATAATCCAAGAACATGCGATTACAGAGGAAGTTACATATGTGCAAAGCAATGCTGCCAATCGCTTATCACTAAATATGTCCATTAGCGCGTATTTTTTTTAACAAGACCTCGTATATACAGGATACAACTGAAATGCTGGTCCAAACATTAACGCTTGATTTTACCACAAATTAATTAAATAAGTGATGTTTTAAAATTATATGAAAATAACCAGCGATCAATTTGTTTTGATTGTCTTTAAACTTTGTGCACGACACTGTTTTTTAAATAACACTAGTAGTTGCATGGGTAAACTAAATAAAAGGCAAAATGTCAAAATATGTTTAGATTATTGGTATTACTAAGTGTTGCGACGTTAAGTTACTTTGGAAATAATTTAATAATTAAAATTATTGTCCATTAAATAATAATCTAAGTAATCACGTCATCCATGAATAAAATAAAAGATTATTTACACGGTTTTCCTCAATTGTTTATTGCAACTCGAGAAGAGCCGTATTTTTTCATTGATTTTGATCCATTATCTCAAATATAAAGCGTAGCAAAAATTAAGAGATATTAAAAAAATCCCAAATTAATGGGTGATTTTCAAAGAGCTGTAACTTGGAGGGAAATGGTCGTAGAGAGAATAAAAGAAAAGGAAATCGAAGCTTCAAGTTTCTAGTTTTCGGATCTGGAGATTAAATTTTTTTAGCGTCAGCGGTTTTGGAGTAATCATAAGAAAACCAACGAAAAAAAAATTGTCAAAATTCTGCTTGCCTTTAAAAAGGTCTACGGACTTCAAAAATTTTTTTTTGGTAATTTTACTGTAAAGCTCTTTTAGATAATTTCAATTTGAGCGGTTCCGGAGCCCGTATGATGATTTGTCGCCGAGTTATTGTCGATCAAAGCAAAAAAGTAATATTTGACTTTGGCAATCGGGAAATAATGATCATGCAGAAAATCCAAGTAGGGTTTTGAAAACTACAAAGTATTCTCTACAAGTCGTAATTATTAGTTTTTGATAAAAAAAAATTTTGAAAATCAATATAAGTAATTTCTCACTTTATTATTAATTTTTTTAAGTTGAAAATGGTTATTTTAGCAATAAACCATATTTTCTTCATCAAAAAACGTCAATTATTGTAATAAAATAATAATAAAAAAAATACAATTTTGTTTTGTAACAGTTTTAACAGACCTTTACGGTAAACTTACAAAAGAATTTATTTCAGATACTTTTTAAAGACAAGCAACAATTTGGATTTTTTCGTTGGTTTTCTTATGATTAGGTACTCAAAAACTGCTGACGCTAAAAAATTTTAAATTCCAAATCCGAAAACTAGAAACTTGAAGCTTCAATTTTCTATTTTCTTTATTCCCTGTACGACCATTTCCCCTCTTTGAAAATCACCCAAAGATTTGTAATTTTTTAATATCCCTTAATTTTGGTGACTAGTGTACTTATGAAACCTTTTTTTATTAATTTATGACATAAAATGCACCATTATTTGGTCAAGTATTTCAGTCACACCCTGTACAACTTCGCAAACGGTTTAAAATGAAATGTTTACATATTTATTATGGTAAGAACATAAAAAGCGACAAATATCAGTCACATCCTTTTGCATCAGAAATCAAATAGAAGTTCAAAATTTACATAATCACACTTCCTCTTCGCTAAAATTACGCCAGCTGCTGTTATTTCAATTCCTTCGGATTAATAACAATCATCATTATAATAATAGACATGAACGGTGTAAAACTCAGCCGCATTTAAACATTCTGCACGTAAAAAATCAGGTTTAAATCGAAACTGACGTAATTTTTATTTATGACTGTAAATACTAGCGTTTCACAGAAGCGTTAATGAAAACCACCATTATTCAAATGTCTAGGTCAAGGCGATTCGGCTACGTGAATAATGGTAGTTAAAAATTCATTAGGTATACAAAAACTAAATAAATCACGAATACTTAATTAGCAACGAGTTTACTTTTATACAAATACCGAAATTTAATCTACAACCTTCGATAGCTCAGTTGGTAGAGCGGTGGACTGTAGCGGAAACTAACTTGTAGACATCCATAGGTCGCTGGTTCAAATCCGGCTCGAAGGAAACTTTTTTGTTTTTTGTTTTGTTCAAATATAATGTAATACGGTAAAATCGGCTTCAATAAATATTAGGTTACATAAAACAGGATGAAAAATATTTAAATTGTGATAAATTTTGAGATTATAGTAACGCTAGTATGTGTATGCAGCATTTTTTTAATAGTGGTTATTAAAATTGTAGTAAAATGATTATAATGTTTTACTGGACACCTATAGGAAAATTAAATTTGTGTATACGTGTTTCTATACAAGTTTCCGCAAACCAAGGTAACAAAACTTTTATTATTTTCCCAGAAAATTAATCTTTTTAGTTAATCTTTGATGAAATTTTGCGGTTTTTCGTATTTAATATGTAGACAGTAATTTATTTATACAGGGTGATTCACAAATGGTGACCAAAAATAAAACCTCGTATTCTTCGTATTTCGCAAAATTTAGATTCTCCAGTGTCGGAGATATAGGGTATCGGTGGCATATTTTCTAAATAAAATAGTACGCCACTGCTTTACGGTAAAAGCCATGATTCGAATTCGTCTTTCAATTTTCTACAAATCACTACTCTTTTATGTTTTTCGAAAAAAGCCTGATTTTCGAGTAAAACTTAAAAAACTCTTTCCTCTGCAATGGCAGTACACAAAAAAACAGCACGTACACGTATAGTAAGCCATGATTTCCATGACAGCAGAATCAGTCATGAGAGTTAGCTCGAAAATTGCTCGTGAATTGAATATTACACACACAATTGTGTGGAAATTTTTAAGGTCTCAACAACTTTATTCTTATCACATGCAACGCGTGCAGGCTCTTTACCTAGAGATTTTTCCCTTAGAGTAGCTTTATGCATTTGGTTGCGTAATAGATTATTAAGAACCCCGCTTCTCCTAAGCCAAGATGAAGCCTCGTTTTCTCGAAATGCCATCATTAACTTTCACAATAACCATATCTGGGCTGAAGATAATCCAAATAATTTTCAAGTACAATTTTTTCTAAATATTTGGATTGGAATTATCGGTGATCAAGGTGATTGGACCTTGCATCCTTCCGCAAAGACTTACTGAGGAGTACCGAAGGTTTTTGAAGCACGAGCTTCCTGGACATTTAGAAGAAGTTGATTTAAAAATCAGAAACAGGATGTGGTGAATCCACGATGGAGCATTGCTACACTTTAGTTTGGTTGCTCGTCAATTTCTGGACAAAACCGTTGGATAGGAAGAGCGGAACCGCAAGTCTGGCCTCTCAGATCACCAGATTTGATTCCTTTGGATTATTTTCTAAGGGGACACTTAAGTCACTAGTTTACGAAAGTCCAGTCCAAAATGAACAGTATCTAAGAAACAGGATATTTTATTTAGTAGTTTGGTCTTTAAATGATCTAAGTCTGTTACATCGCAATACAATCAATAAAAGACACAATTTTTCACTTGAAGAGTACTTTTGTACATAAAATTGATTGGAGAATGGGTATGTTTCATAGACCTTATAAACTACTGGACTCGCCCAACTGTTATTTTACCTATATAAACGGCAATCGCTCAGACGTGTGCAAGAGAGATGGAGCTAGTAAGGGCTTAAGCTACGTTCACAGAATTTCGACTGCAACCTGCTACATTTAATTCAACCAATCAGCTAGCTATACTCGATTCCTTGCCCTTTTTTTTCTGTTGGGCCGTATTCAAAGACTTTATAAAAATAATATAGAGACTAAAAGAGAAAAAATTTTCATTTTTTCCAGTAGTGTAGGTATGTAAAAGGGTTTATTATATTACTGTCCGAATTACAGTACAATATTTTAATTGTTTTAGCTATAATATTCCAAACTCGATCGGTTAACAATACTGCAAGCTCTTCTGACGTAGTTGTTTCAAATATTTCATATTTTTTTGCTTTGCAGAACTGCATAAATTGAAACTATGTCGATGCTTTCTTCGTTCAACATATTATTTGAAGAGAATTTTTGCTGGAGCACATTATAAGCACATTTCAGTCAAAGTTCTTTATATTCGGTTTGATGTTAAAATGACATTTTATTTTGAGGATGGCGGAAATAATTTAATCTAATATGTTGTCATCAGAGGCGACTCTACTTGGTCAGTCTTTCCAGAAAGTTGCAAAAGGTATAAACATGTTGGTACCGTCATAACTTCTTTCCTACCTATGAAATTTAATTTTTTCTCCACTTAAACGTCTCTTTACGCAATTTATCTCAGAACACGATTGCACCATATTTAGTTTTTACGAATCTTTCACATACACTAACTAAATCACACAAAAATTCAAGAAAATGAATCAATAATGTCAATACATGACATTTACTTCAAAGTTTGTTTACAGCATTTTGTACCGGTATACCCGTGTACCATCATTTATTTTACCGGTATTTGCCTCAACTAGCTTCATCTGACTTACACACATCAACACGATTAACCTCTCTTTCTAGGGCCAGTCCATAGTTTACTAGGTCTATGGTATGTTTAGTCAAAAATGACATTCAGTGCGACACAAAAAAGTTATGCTTATTTAGATCCACGTACAACACTGCATGTGGCGCCCTCTAACACTAAACAAAAAACTAAGGAAATATTTGAGTTTCTCATCATCAATACACCCAGTTTCCCGAATTTCGTCAAAGTGCCATGTTACTGAACAAAAATATGAGCAAAATACCAAATATATTTTTTTATCCTAGTCAAAGATCCACCCTTTAAATTTTGAACAAGTACTTAATAAACACCATGTATCTCCAAATACAAATCACAATGAAAGCAAAAAAATCATCACAGGAATTTATTTCAGTTTTATCGTACAGCATGTATATGTTTTTCGCCATAAACCTGACGCAGTTCATAACATCTTGCCCGTAACAGAGGATTTTACACGGATTCAAGTTCTTTTCCTTCTCATTGACATGGATAGTGTACGTGAACTTGATAGAGCCCTGACACATTTTGATATAATCCACCATTGAACCAAAACGCATCCCATCTAGGTTATACATCGATCCAACCGCAAAACAGCGACATTTTATACCACTTTTGCCAGCTTTGGCCACCTTCTTCAGGTCCTCCACGTCGCTAATCTCGATATTACAAAATCCAAAAGGATAAGTGATTTTGGTTCCGTCGCCTTCCAAGGATATAAAGAGTTTGATGGCCACTTGATACGACAAAACAGCCTTTATCACAGCCAAACGTTCTGGACAGTCAAACCTGTAATTTTCCTTCCACTCCCTTATGGCTTTGAAGAATACTTCGTTGCTGATTCCGCTCAAGTCATATATGCCCAAACTGAACGGGAAATTCCTGGAAAGGTCCATTGCGTTTATTTCCTTGCCTTTATTTTCCAAACTGCACTCGTAGGCGTCCGGGTTGGAACAGGGGATTATGAAGTAGTCCATGATCTTCACGAGGTTCCTGCCCTTCACCAACTGCTCGATCATGTAGAGGGCACTGGAAACGGTGAACCACTCAGTGCCGTTGGCGCCCGCCACTATCATGGTGCCTGACTTGGGCTTGCTTGTAGAATCACCCTCAGAGATGACGGCCATGTAAATAGGGCGTCCCTTAGTAGACAGGCCTATGGTAGATACCTGCATGATATTAGGACAACTCTTCTGGAGTCTTACTAGGAAATCTCGTATCTGGCTGTAGGTGAGGAATTTTTCGTGGTATGGCTCGTATCTCCTCAGGGGGTACTTCTGTTGGTTCACTCCAGCCAAAGATGTTTTCGATTTCTTCTTTATAAAGGGGGTGGGTTTTTTGGAGCACCTTTTGCGTTTTCTTGTCATTGTTTGAAGTAGAATTGGAGATTTAGAAGTGAGGTCGAAAATGATGTGGAATATGTCAAAAATTTTGATGTTTGATATCATTCACTAATAAGACAAGTAGCCAACTTGTAGACAGCACTAAAAGATTATTAAACAAGGTTAAATATAGGGTGTTTTTAAATGAACCTGCTAAAATGATACAACTGAATATATAATTAAAAATAAGTAGGTTTAACTAAATTTCCTTCTATTCAAAGGTACTTTATTCAGTTACTAGAGGGTGCGAAGGTGGCAAAAAGCTACTTTTTCTCCAAACAACTGATCGTATGATTTAAGTGAATGAAAATGATTTCCAAAGATTTTGATGAAAAGATTTATTTAATTTTCATTATAAAGTTTATTAAATTTTTGGTTATAATAAAATCATATGTGCATAGAAAAAAAGTTGGTGATGATTCACAAATAAATGAAATAAGTAAAAACTTATAGAAAATGAATTCCAAAGATTTTGATGAAAAGAATTATTTAATTTTCATTATAAAGTTTATTAAATTTTTGGTTATAATAAAATCATATGTGCATAGAAAAAAAGTTGGTGATGATTCACAAATAAATTAAATAAGTAAAAACTAGAAATAGTCTATCTTTTACTCCTTTTTCATTTTGCACGAACTCTTTTATCTTCAAACGATCTATGCCTATTTCTCTTTTCTGTGATTTCGGCTCGTTTTTCCTTTTAACTCTCCAACAGAAATCTGTCATCACATTAATATCTCAGCTTCCTTAATATCGACGCTCCATTTCCTTGATATCATGGTGAAGGTAATCACCCCGTTCTTCGATGTAGTCTTCCAAGTTCTCCGGAAAGTAGTCAAGATAAGTGTTTAGTAAATTTTTCAAGTTCATCAGGCAACTCTTTGAAGTTTTCCAACAATTCCTCAACTAAATTCTGGTAATTCTCACTCTTCTGATTCCCCAAGAAATTCCGAGTGATTTTCTTGAAACTTAGCGATGCTATTCTTTCAGTGTCATTCATTTTTGTGACAAATTTTTCGTCTCTGAACACGGTACGGGTTTGAGGACTATCGAAAATACCTTCTTTCAGTTTAACATCATTTATATCCGGGAACTTCTCTCCCAAATACCCAAAACAGTCGACATCTTTGTCCAAAGCTTTAACGAATTATTTCATGAGACCACCTTTAATATGGAGAGGTGGAAGCAGAACACTTGAAGGATCACCTAAGGGCTTGCGGATGATGTTTTTCAACCCCCCTGAATGGAAATTTGCTCTTTTTGGCCATACTTTCTATTGATAATGATTCTGGTCTGTCTCTATTAAAAAGCGATTTTCAACCGCCATTTGTTTTCGAGTAATTTATCGACATTTTTTTTAATAGCAACCCCCTATTTTTTTTCTTTATTCTGAAAGATCATTTCATTGTCGATCCGACAGTATTAAAATGTTGCCATCTTACATAGGAAAGTTTTCGAGTAAATGACGATTAAATGTTAGAAAACGTAAATTTTATTCATTAAAAAAATAACAATTTCTATGTCAAGCAAATACAATTCATTAAGTTTTCTACAAAAATTAAGTGTTGGAATTGCCACCCACCGACTTCTTGACAATACGCAAGTCTGTGTAGAGATTCTTCTTGCACATTATGAATTATTTCTGGGGTAACTCTGTGTATTTAATCTATAATACAATTTTGGAGTTCTTCTAAACTATGTGGTCTATTAACGTACACTTTAGACTTTAAGTAGCCCCATAAGAAATAGTCCAGGGGTGTAAGATCTGGGGATCTCGCGGGCCATTCCATCGGTCCTCGTCTGCCGATCCACCTCCTAGGAAAACAATTGTATTTCGAAAAAGTAAATTTGATAATATTTTTGCTATATTTTAATTGACTTGGGTTTTCAATCATTATTTACTCGAAAACTTTCCAATGTAAGATGGCAACATTTTAATACTGTCGGATCGACAATGAAATGATCTTTCAGAATCAAGAACAAAAATAGGGGGTTGCTATTTAAAAAAAATGTCGATGACGTCATTACTCGAAAACAAATGACGGTTGAAAATCGCCTTTTATGCTAAAATATGTATTTTTTAAATTAAAAATCGACCTGTTTTCCCAAAAAAAATTTATTTCGTTTTTACTGAATTTATTCCATACTTTAGTCGCGTACTGTATAAGGATACATGGGTCGAATTTTTTGAGGAACTGTGATTTATCGAGTCATAAAAAATTAAAAATAATGATTTTTTTTAATTTGTGCTCGTCTTTTTTCGCATAAAACTGCGAATTTCGTTTTAACACCAACCTTTAGAGTTATTTAGAAAAACTTTGTTAACTTTGACGTATCTAGCCATTAAACGAAGCAACTTTTAGGTAGAGGTCAATTTAATTAAATCGTTTTACTTTTAACTCCAAATTAAATGAACAAAATAATAATTCTCACAATATATTTGCTTCTTTTTATTATTAAATTAATACATTTCATGGAAGAATGGAGAAATATTTTTAACATAAATTAAATTTAACATTGTCTTTACTATTTTCAGAGATTCTCGAGGCTATATTTTTGGCCCTTTTATGGTTGTGTTCATTAATGACCTGGCCATTTTATTTTGGAATACTTATTATTATATAATGACCAATATTTAGCTTAGTTTAGCTAGGTACTTGCTTTCTATTATACCTTACGAAACATATGAATAAGAGTGGCTACAGAAAAAATAGAACTATTGTTATTCGTTACTAAAAAGGTCTCGCACTTTCGCTGGTACAGACGATTTTGGTCTGACGTTCCAACCTAGCCATGTTAAACTATGTCGACCATATGATCTCGGTTTACTTTCATCATTCGATGAATTTCAAACATATACAACGATGATTGCGCAATCATCATCGCAGTTGGCCACGGCCATCTGCGGATTAAGCCCATATTCGGTCAGCACCATCTTTGGGCAAATAGGCTACGCTCTGCCACCGGTATATCACACGAATGACCTCACCTTATTTTTTTTTCAAATGTAAAACCGAATGTTTGGTAGATATTAAAAAGTTTTGACTGGTGGTAAGTCTAAGAGCGGTAACTGGTGATGTTTGGACGGAAATTAGAGTCGCTCTCATAATTTTTGTATTTTGGCCTTCACATATTTATGCCATAATAATATTTTGTTTAAACGACGACTAAAGATCGTAAAAATGATAAGTCATGAGTTAATATAGCCATAAATATTACATATGCATACATAAATGGATGTCGTCGGGGTATATTTCCACAAAAAAAAAACATTTCCTTTACAAATGGCACAAGACTCAATTGAAGAATTTTGTAAATTATGTCATTTACTTAATAGCTGTTACTATACTAGTGGAAAAAATTAAGGGATCAAAAAAAAATCTAAATTTTCGGCGATTTTTCAAATAGCTGTATCTTTAATAAAAATATCGATGAACAAAGAGAAAATGATCCATTTTCATTCAAAGTCCGATAGCTCAGCATGAAATGGTCGTATCGAGACAAAAAAAAAAAAATTGAAGCTAAATGAACAGCCTATCTAATCCATAAGGTGGTTCAGTTGGAAAAATTTTTTTCAAGTCCGTACACCAAAAATAAGATCGAAAAAAATTTGGAAAAATTTTTTTTCATGATATTCATTAAGATTGCGCGATACGTGTTACTTGAAATTTTTTTTTTGCAAGATCCAAAAATTAGAAACTTCAAGCTTCAAATTGCTTTTTTTTACTCCAATACGACCATTTTTATCAAAGATACAGGCATTTGAAAAATCTCCGAAAATTTAGATTTTTTTTTTGATCCCTTAATTTTTTCCACTAGTTTATTTCGCAGATTACATGCTATCAGTGCAACATTCTACAATTTTATTGGTTTTTCTCAACTACCCACGTAATAAAATGCAGCTATACACGTGTTGCATGGAAAATACCGCTCTAATAGACACACAATTTCAGTTCTCAGGGACTGGATATTAATTTTCCACCTTCGATCCGTAATAGTTGTCCTAAAAATACCAGAGTGGTGTCGAACAAATCCAAACAGCGCCAGTAACAATTTAAGCGATTTAAGCCAATAACGGAGAACCTTGAGATGGTTTATTTGATTATTTTGATTGAAAACGGCGGCTCGGCTTGTCACCTTCGCCATAAATCTCTCTATTACTGCTGAGAGTGCACCTACACGCTATGCGCGTGACATCATCGATGAAATTAGCCCGTGATATAGTTAATAATAGGTATAAATTCGAATCGCAGCGGAAAGATCAAAGGGCTTTGCTCGCGTTAATAAATAAACAAACAATAAATAATAATATGCAGGGTGTTTGCTAAGGCAAAAATTCAAGGGGTTATTCATTGGGTTATTTTTAGAATATTTTGTCCTTTGGTGATATTCGGAAAACGAAAATACAAGACGATACAAGTTTTTAGACATAAACGATAAGGATATTTTAAAAATTAATAATGTAGCCAAATAAAAATATTTTTCGAAAACTGTCACCTAAAGTCGACATTTTCGTTAAATTTTCAGTTGCCAAAGTAAGTCTCTTTTGTCACCCAGCTGCAAAATACTTTTATCGTTCTAGACCATAATACAAATGTCAAAATAATTTGTCATTTTTTCGAAACTTATTTATGATTTTATTAATTAAACATTATACATTTTAAGTAATATATTTCAAGAAAAAAAAAGTAACTATTATAAACAGGACGATTACAATTTACTTTGCACTACATATAAATTGAAACTGCCGATATTGCAGTGAGTTAAATTTATGCCAGATCCAGTGCTGTCAGTTATCGTAGCTTTTAGTTCTGGGTATTCAATGAGGCTACTGCTTTAGTTGTTTAAGTTTACTGCGCACGTTGTATTATTGGCAAGTTCCCATAGGCTTTGCTGAAGATGGTAACAATTTTTTTGCGATTGAAATTTTATTTTGTATAGAATCTTCTATATATGTCTCCGTTACCGTACTAAAACCCCCCCATGTCGATTAATGGTGGTAATAACGGCCCCTGCATCGGCTAACAGAGTGGTGAAGAACGTCTAAAGCAGTGCCTTGTGTAAGTTTCTGGATGAGGCAAGTTGAGTTAAGCTGCTATTTCTTTTGACACATTCCTTATTTTGTTGACGCCAACCACGTGGTTAACACATTTTTCCCTGACATACTTCACAAAAAATCTTCGACGTGTAGTAACTACCGGACAAAAGCACAGTGTTTGCGGTATATCTTCATCTGGTGTGGACTTAAAATCATAAAACATCTTCGAGTATGAGTTTTGGAATCGGAAATTCTTATAATAATAACTGAATCTGTGTCTTCTACACCGTGTCCACCATATACATACTATCTATATACTATGAGTTTTGTTTGGATCTTGACCGGAAGGAAAGCCACATCGCTCTGTCCTTGCCAAGTAAACAGGGAATGGTGCGCATGCGTTAGAAGCAGATGCCGATGCGAGAATGTGACAATTTCGCTAGATACAATAAGTAAAAATGTCACAATCTAAGCAGTGGACAATCCGTAGTAAGGACCACAGCCGTCTTGCTCTCTCCACTCGTTCATGATTTTGTGTACAGGGCATGCGCATTGGATTCTAATTCCTCGGGAGAGACAGAAAAGTATCTCCTTCTCTCCGGACAATTTCGTACACGGGGGCCTATAGCCGGCTACCAGTATATAGATAATAAGTATATGGTGTCCACCTAGTGCGCGTAAAACCAATATCTAGGTTAACAAAAGATATCTTAATTTTTTTTTCTACAGAGTTGCCAACTTTCCCGAGCTGCACAAAATTAAAATATATTTGCATATACAGGGTGTTCAGTTTTTCTTGGGCAGGTACCAACTTAATTTTTTTTAATGAAAACCTATATTTTTTATGGCATTATCGAATTCTACGTTAGAAATTAACGGGGCTTTGTGTTATGATCCCTATTAAAATAAGGATAGTTTTCGAGATCGACTTTTCATTTTTTTTTCTTATGTTTCGTCACTTCTAGTAGTTGACATAATTATGATTGTATGACAGATAGAAATTATTTTTTTTCAGGAACTGTAGAGTGAAGATGGCTCTTTCAAAAAACGGATCAAAAGTTGCCCTGCGATATACAGGGGGCAAAAAAAATCATGCCACACCTGATAATTTAAAATTTGAAAAATCTCGACTCTATAGCTTTCCCTATACCTAAGTTGCGTAGTTTTTGCAAAAAAAAACATTTTTATGTAAAATACCGGATTTGCGCCCGTTCCTTTGTCGGGAAAAATATTGTAAGGGTATTTATTCTTATTGAATTTATTTGTTGTTTAGCTACGCTATTTAAAATAAAAATTAGTAGCTGAAAAATTTAGATATTTGAGTTTAATAAATAAGTCTTTATGGAAAGTTACCATTTATTTGTAAATAAAATCAAAAAACCATAAAATCGCTACAAGTAATTAAGAGAATTAGCAAAATATGGGAAATGTTTGCCAGCAGCACGTATTTACAAAGCAAATAATCCAAATTTACAGAGATTCCCACTGTTTTGAAAATGTGAAGGAAAGGTTTGAATGAACAGCAAATGTGAATTATGAGAAAACTACCAGGATACATGAAAGTAACAACGATAATATTTAGTTTAAAGTTGTGGCGTCTGCTGTTGAAAATCCAAATATTAGTGCCAGGAAATTAGTAGTAAACTTGGAGTTTTCAAAAGCTTGACAAATAAAATGTTGAAGAAGAAGTTTCATCCGTATCATATTGAAAATTAACCACTGTTACCGTAGTTAGGAAAGTTATTAGTGAAATTGGAGATTAAAAAATTTGGATGAATAGAATTTTGAAAAGGAATACTCATAGTCGCGAGCTAACTTAAAACAAATACCCTTACAATATTTTTCCCTACAAAGGTACGGGCGCAAATCCGGTAATTTACATAAAAATGTTTTTTTTTTTTGCAAAAACTACGCAACTTAGGTATAGAGAAAGCTATTAAAAAATTGTAGGGTCTACAGAAAGGCATGTAATGAGATCACAAAATACAGGGTGTTCTATTTGAAAAAGTCGAGATTTTTCAAATTTTAAATTATCAGGTTTATCGCAGGTCAACTTTTGATACGTTTTTTTAAAAGAGCCATCTTCACTCTACAGTTCCGGAAAAAAAATAATTTCTAGCTGTCCTACAATCATAATTATGTCGACTACTAGAAGTGACGAAACATACCCTGTATATGTAAATATATTTTCATTTTGTGCAGCTCGGGAAAGTAGGCAACTCCGTAGAAAGAAAAATTAAGTTATATTTTGTATTAACCTAGATATTGGACTTACGCGCACTATGTGGACACGGTGTATATCATCGATCGTCATCTTTAGCAGCTCATCTCTTCTCAAGGCTCCAGAAATACCAATTATTAAAATGACCTGAAAAGTTGTCCAAAATTAGTTAAATCGATCGAATTATATTAATTTGAATTACCTTTTCTAGCAGAAATCTATTATCAGGTGCTTCTTGTAAAAATCTCTCAGTTTCTTTTTTCGTTAGAATTCTGGACTTTTTCGGACGGTATCCAACTACTTTTCAAGCATGGTATTAGTTTTGGAAATTTTCTGATATATTTTTTTTGAACTTCAGTGTACATATTTTTACATGTGTACTGACTATAATGTAGAAGGTTTAATTTTATAGATGATACAACATGGCATTTTAGTTGTTCGTGAGTTTTTAACGGCAACATATCAAGATCGCTGGATTGGTCGAGGTGGACCTCATTTATGGCCTGCTCAAATCACGGACTTATGTCCCATGGATTTTTTCCTATGGTGCCATTTGAAGTCATCACTTTGCACTACTCCAGTGAAAAATAAAGGGGATTTCATGGTGTAATTTAATAAGAAACAACCCTGGTGATATTGAAAGAGTTTGGTAGTTAGTGAGGCAAAAATTGAATTCTGCTGGTGGTAGTCATTTTCAACAGTTGTTATAGAGCTTTATATGTAATATTTTGAACATACTGTTATTGTCTAAAAGCTTTTATCGCTCTTTAAACAAAACGACTTTCCCAATATCAACAAAATATTCTTAAAATAACTCAAATCACCCCTTTAATGTGTGCCGTATTATTAGAAAACACCCTGTATAATATCTACTACTCAACGATTAGCCTAGAAGTCAAAGACGTGTGGCGGAGGGGGCGAAATATTATTAATCGATAGGCTATTAAGAACCATTAAGTACAGAAACAGCAAAAGACGTATTGATTTTTTCAAAAAAAAATCAGTTAATACCTAATTGTTATAATATCTAATTGCGGGTAATTTAAATAAATGATTTTTTAGACATTGTCAAGTAAAACTATAAAGCACGGTAAACATATAAGTGTAATTAAATTCTTTTGTTTATCGACGCATATTTTTCGTCAAGTGGCCTACTACCAGTGGCGGTTTTACCATAAGAGCTGCGGAGCTGCAGAACACATAAAATTTTATGTATTTAATCATATTAAATATCAACAAAATATTTAAAGAATCCAAATGTACTCGCGCTAAAATAAATCTAGGAGCTTATATTATTTATTACGACGGCGACGCGAGCTACGCTCCTTAATATATGCAACCTCATATACACAATGTGTGGACAGCGAACAATTATATGCGTCCTTTGTTTTTATTGGCTGATCAGGCACGTGACCCAGTACACGGAGATAGGGGCTTTTGCGGCTGCAATAGTGACAGCCACTGCGCTGCAGTCTGCAGGAAAGGCAGTAATATTTCGTACGTGGTATGTGGTGGTTTAATTCTGCGAGCGGCACGTGTGAATATTTTCGTTTAGGCGTCTACGGATATTATAGTTATTAAAATAAATAGCGTTTCGTTTAAAAAAAACTTTATTTGGTTCTCTGCCTTATGAGGATAAACTAAAAATAAAAGAAGTAAAAGTTATAAAAAAACAATAATGTATACACAAAAGCAGAGTGGGTGTGCGGGTGTGATTTAAAATATTCACTGTTTTGTTTTCCGTGCTTACTTTTCGGTGGGGATAAAGCATGGACAATATACAATGTGAAAGATTTAAGTCATTAAGTCTTTAGGTAAAATAAACACAAGAAGTCAGTTAGATTCTGCATATTGGGATAATATACGGAAACACAATGAACAGGTAATGAAAAATCGTCATGTATTATTTAAAATCATAGATTGCATAAAATTTTGCGGAGCTTTCGAATTAGCACTTCTCGGACACGACGAGACAGAAAATTCGGACAACCCTGATGTGTTTCGTGGACTCATAAATTTTAGTGTAGATCTTGACGACATTTTAAAAGAACATCTAGCCACATTGGTATGACCGGGATTTTCTGTGATTGTACCGGGAATTAGCTGTATGGTCCCGGATTTCGGATTTGCACGTATAACTCCCGGAATATAATATAATGTACATATATATAAAAAAGATAAAGAAAAAATCATAACACGCCGAGGAAAATTAAAATTCGTTGAATCGTTGGTAAATTTCACAAACGATTTTTTTTTATAAACAATATTCAATAATTTAATAAAATATATTTAGTTTATTCCAATTTATTATACCATCAGTAGGTAATTCGTAAATGGATATTTCAAAAAGGTATCAATTTCAAAAATCATTCTTGTGAAAATCTGTATTTTTTTTATAAATTCATTGTTCCTTGAAATTCAGAAGTGCCAGGAAAATGCGTGACCTTGAAAATTTTAAAATTTTTCGCCTGCGGCGCCATTTAGAGACTCCGGGCACTTAATATCCCGCAATTCGATTCAACAAATGTAACAACCCTAAGCAGAACACATTCAATCAATGTTCACGCGCCGCCACTGCCTACTACTATATTCCCACGTATGAATTTTTTTTAACAAAATAAACAAGTGGAACAATATGCAAAGAATTATATAATAGCCCACAGTATGTAGGCATTATCCATAAGTTCAAGATATTAAAAAACCACCTTCGATACAATGAGTCAACAGTCGATGAGTTAACTTATACAAATAGCAATGCAATACACATACTTTTATTTGACATGGTCTTAACCACGCCGCATATTTATTTCCGTATAACAATTCAAGAGATAGGCGTAAAATTAAAATCTTAATACGAACACAACGATCATATTAAGTTGTCAAATATTCAATAATTACTAATACATTGTTTTATCATTTCTAGATAAAAATAAAGGGCCATGTCGGCCGAAACAACTAGAGACGTGTCTTCGATCCAAGACGAAGATGTTTTACGTAAAATGGTAAGGATATATGTTCAAATATTTAACTCCAATGACTTGATTCCAACGACTTCTCAATTTCAGTGGCAAGAGACAGAAGATTTCGGAAAGAAGAAAGAGATACGTTCGCACATGTACAAACTAAGGGAACAACGTTTACGAGAATTTTACAATAACGGCGAAGTCAGCACAGAAATACACACCAGCTCCACGACCTCTGAAGGCAAACCGTGCAACAAACCCACCCATGCAGATTCTTTGGCAGACCACAGCTTCCTCAGCTTGAAAAGCAAGGAGATCAGGGACTCCGAATCACCCACCAGAGACGTAAGCTATAAAATCACAGGTAAATAATGTTCCATGTCAAATTTATATGATTCAACAACACTCCTTATCCTCTAGACAAGCATAATGACCAAGGATGGCAAGTCGTTACCTCCAACGAAAGAAGCGCTGACGGAAAATCACACGTGACGAAAAGATTGGCCACTACCTCAGGTAGTGACAAAATAGAAGGCGGCAAAGTAGACTACGCGGCTAAAAACGAACAATTAGCCAGCGTTTACCAGGATGGCGACGATAAAAACTTCATCAAATCAGTCGGCGCTCAGTCGAACACAGTTATCAAACAAGAAGCTGTTGGTGGTGATGATAACAGCAATTTCAGATCCACTTCCTCGAAAACTTCATCTTCTTCTAGAGTCGTCACTGAACAAAGGTCTACCAGTGGTGATACTTACCAACCCTTACCTTCAAACGTTGAGCAAACAGCAAAAACTGTTACCACGAAGGTTTATACTGACAACATACCGAGCGAACTGAAGAACCATCCAGGTTATGTAGAAGGAAAGACTAAGGTCACGCGTGAAACGAAGACTTTGCCAGATGGCACAACTGTTACCACAACGAGATACGAAACCAGAGGAGGAAACACTTCTCAGTCTTCGACCACAAACAAATTTGAATCTACTGTTAGTAGTTCTAATCAGCAAACTTCTTCGTCGAAAACGTCTCAAGTTCAAAGTTCGAAGACAAGTGATCAGAGACAAATTAGAGATAATTCCAAAGCTATGGAATACATCACAGATTCTAGGCCCATCCCAGAGTACACGGTTCAAGTAATAAAAGGTCAAAACGATGATATTGCATCTACAAATAGAAATCAGAAGTTTACTGATGAATTCGTTGATACTAGAGTCAATATAGTGAGAGACCAGTCACATCACACAAATACCAGTCAAAAGGTTCATAGCGAAAGAAAAGTAAATGTAGTCAGAGAACATCGCGATAATGTAGATATCAAACAGCAAAATTTTGTTGACGAACATAGAAATATCGATGTGCAGCAACATTTTGATAATAAAGTGGTGAGGAATCAAAACAGAAACGACGATTTTGTCGACAGAAAGGTGCAGTTGGTGACAGAAAATTACAATAACAAAGACAACGTAAGCCAAAGTTTTGTTAATGAACAAATCGAAAGAAGAATAAACGTGGTAAGGGACGTAAACGATCAAGATATAAGAAACCAAAAGATTGTAAATCAACAAGTTGAAAGGAATGTTAATATTCACGTGACGAAACATATTTCTGATGACGTAGATGTCCAGAATAAAGACATCCGCAATGAACGGGTGATAGTGGACGTGGTACCTATAGACGACAAAGGCAGTACCAGAACTATCACCAGAACTACTACTACTGTAAAACAAGAACCTCTTGTAGTGCCCATAGATAATAAGGACACAAAAACCATCACGAGGACAACAATAATAAAACAAGAACCAGTTGAAAATGTTACACACACTACAACCACAACTACTGTACGCAAGGAAGTACACGACACCAGAGACCACAACAAGAAGATTGATGACCAGTTTATAAGCACCGAACGTCAACACGAAATAGACACCAGGAAAACTGTGGAAAGTAAGCCACGTGAGCCAAGTCCGGGAAAGAAAGCTATAAGACCAACTGAGCCCAGTCCTGTTAGACCTCAAAGTGAACAACCCCAGCCTTACGAACAATCTCCTTCAAAACCAAAAGAGCAACCTCAAAGTTATGAGCAACCTGAGCGACGTCAGCCTATCAAACCAGGCAAATCGGAAATAGATCAGCCAAGGAAACCAACTGATGGACAGTATGAAACCACATACAGAACAGACTTTACAAACAAAAAGATTAGCGTGGAGGTGAGTCCCACTCATGATGCTTTCGCGCGTTCTCTGAGAGCTGTTACCCCAGAAAGAACCCCAAGCAAATGTTCGACACCTACTAGAGATGGTACTAGAAGTCTCAGAACAAGCACTAATTCGTTAAGAGGCAGTACCAGCCCTGAGAAAAATAGGTATCCCACAAGGTCATCTCCCGACCGTCAACCTCGAGACAGAAGCACCAGCCCAAGAAAGTCAACAGACAGATTTTCTAGCTCTGAAACCATTACTTACAAGTCTAATAGAACTAGCCCAGAAAAAACTCCCGTTAAAAAAATACCATCGCCTGAACGCTTGGTCAAATCGACAATTACCGCGAAAAAAACAAATGATGATAATGTTACTGTTACAAGGAAAACTAAAACAGACACTCATAATACAGACACAATCACACGCAAACAAAAAGTTGTCACTAACGGATCTACAACAACTGATGATATAGATACCAGTACCATCACTCGACGTAAAGTCAAACCGAGGTCAAGGTCTCCTTCTCCTACGTCGACTGTAGCAAGCGACATAGAATTTATCAGAAATGTACACGATATGGTCACAGATCTAGACGACACAACTGTAACCACCAAAAACTTTATAAATCAACAGGATATCACAGAAAAAGACACTAGACCAACCAGTCTAGAAATAACAACTAAGAAAACAAAGAAAGTTACTGATAGATCGCCCACATCACCTTTTACCAAGTCACCAACAAAAGAAACACCAAGAAGGAGCAGTTTAAAATCACCAACTAAAGAACCTTCGGAAAAACAACCGCGCTACTTCTCGCCCGATGAGAGACCTTTGAAAAGGACCGATACCTACGAAGAAAGGTGCCGACAAATTCTTGGTATAACTGAAACAAACGAAAAGAGAAGAGGGAGCTTGGAGAAACCGTCTATAAAAAGACCATTTACTAAAGATAGTGTTGGATCACCTGTCACTGATACACCCAAGAGAACCATTCAGTCTCCAGAAAAACCATCCACAAAAGCGACTCCAGAAAAGAAAAGTCCTACGAAAGACAAACCAAATGTACAAGAATTTCCCTCGCAGACTAGGAAGTCACCTGTTAAGGAACCTTTAGAGAAGTACCCCGAGAAGAAAAGCCCTACTAAAACTGCTCCAAGTGTTCCAGAGTTCCCATCACAAGTCAGGAAATCTCCTCAGAGAGAACCATTGGAAAAATATCCTGAAAAAACATCGCCAACTAAGTCAGCACCTACTGTGCCTGAATTTCCGTCACAAGTGCGTAAATCCCCTCAAAAAGAACCTTTAGAGCCTTATCCAGAAAGAAAAAGCCCTACTAAAGATGCTCCTAAGGTATCAGAGTTTCCATCCCAAACTCGTAAGTCTCCGCAAAAAGAACTTTTAGAGCCTTATTCAGAAAGAAGGAGCCCAACTAAAGATGCTCCTAAGGTATCAGAGTTTCCATCTCAAACTCGTAAGTCTCCGCAAAAAGAACCTTTAGAGCCTTATCCAGAAAGAAGGAGCCCAACTAAAGATGCTCCTAAGGTATCAGAGTTTCCATCTCAAACTCGTAAGTCTCCGCAAAAAGAACCTTTGGAGCCTTATCCAGAAAGAAGGAGCCCAACTAAAGATGCTTCTAAAGTATCAGAATTTCCCTCACAAATTAAGAAGTCTCCTGAAAGAGAACCATTAGAACCGTATCCAGAAAGAAACATCCGTACAAAAGAAGGTCCAAAAACATCAGAATTTCCATCCCAAATTAGAAAAAGTCCAGAAAGAGAACCTTTGGAGCCTTATCCAGAAAAAATTATACCCAATAAAGAAGGTCCAACAATTTGCGAATTTCCTTCTCAGATAAGAAGTTCGCCAGTAAGGGGGCATTTGGAATCATATCCAGAAAAAGTAAGTCCTACAAAAGATAGTCCCAAAGTCTCAGAATTCCCATCACAGATTAGAAAATCTCCAGAAAAAGAGCCTATGGAACCTTATCATGAAAAAGTTAAGCCAACCAAAGAAGGCCCAATAGTTTGCGAATTCCCCTCCCAAGTAAGAAGATCTCCAGAAAAAGAACTTTTAGAGCCATATCCAGAAAAAGTAAGTCCTACGAAGGAAGGGCCCAATGTCTCAGAATTTCCATCACAGATTAGAAAATCCCCAGAGAAGGAACCTCTGGAACCATATCCAGAGAGAAAGAGCCCTGTAAAGGAAGGTCCAAAAGTATCAGAATTTCCTTCTCAAATTAGCAAATCTCCAGAAAATCAACCTTTGGAGCCTTATCTTGAAAAACAAAAGCCTATTAAAGAGGGCCCTGGAATATGTGAATTTCCTTCACAGATAAGAGAATCGCCAAAGAAAGATTTATTAGAACCATACCCAGATAGAAAACGCCCTACAAAGGAAGGTCCGAATATATCAGAATTCCCATCTCATATCAGAAAATCTCCAGAAAAAGAACCTTTAGAGCCTTATCCAGAAAGAACAAGACCTGGAAAAGGAGAACCATTCGAAACCCAACCAATTGATAAATTACCGTCACAAGTTAGAAAATCTCCACAAAAGGAACCATTGGAGGCCTATCCGGACAAGGTAGCGCCTCAGAAATCTAAACCATCGGTTGAAGAGTTCCCTTCACAGACTAAAAAGTCACCCCAGAAGGTGACAAAAGTCCCATACCCAGAAAGGAAATCGCCAGAGAAAGAAAAACCAATAGTGTCTGAATTTACTTCTCAAAAACCTAAAGGAAAAGAACTTGTCTCAGAAATGAAGCCAACCAAAAAGGAACCTGCTGACACATACCCGGATAGAGTCTCAATTATAAGAAATAAATCACCAGAAAAACTACAACCGCAATATCCCGGCAAAAAACTAAAACCAAAGAAACCTAGAGATCACAGTACCGCATCTTCAGATAGTTCCACGGAGGAAGACGAAATCGAAGAAACTGTTACAGAGACGAATGTAACATATTTGGAAAATACAATACCAGTTGAAGAGCCTCTTGTTATAAAAAAGTTTATATCACCGTTATGCCGTGAGGATGAGGTGGAGAGGACTGACATAACCAAGAAGAGCACTAAAGAGTTGATCGAACAAGAAATATTAGAAAACGAGGTTACCAGAAGCAAAACCGTTAAGAAAGATCAGCCTAGAACTCAGCCTAAAAAGGACACACCTAAGAAGCCTGGAACCACAGACTTTATTAGCACCGAACGTACTCATACGACAGTTACAACAACAACCAAAAAAGATATGCCCCGTGAAAAATCTCCATTAAAGAAACCAGTATCTGAAACTCCACTTGAAAAGAAGCCAAGTAAATTTACTACTACTATTACAAAAACTGTCAAAAAGGAAACACCGAAAACTCCTACTAAAAAACAAGAGATACACAGAGTGGAAAAGACTAAATTTATAGGTCAAACTGAGTATACAGATGAATATTCCAGACCCAAACCAAAAGCAAGTCCCACAAGAAAGCCACAAAGGCCTTCAGAAAGAATTACTCTACAAGACATTGAAAGAATGTACGATCAAATTGAAGACTCAAAGGTACACATCAGAACTCATAGAATTGATGACACCATCAACAAAAAAACTGTAGTTGCAAACATAACTGTAAATGGAGATATAACCAGAAAAGTGAAACCAAAAGATTCTCCTAAATATCCTTCCATCGGTTCTCGAGCACCAACCGGTCCAAAATCAACAGTACCCAGTTACATGTCTCCATCTAGAAGACCAACATCGACTAAACCTGATGATCAAAAACCCAAGACTACAACGACTACATCCCGGTATATTACTACTGCTAAGAAAGACATTAACGTTACTGATCAAACTAGTAGAGTCAGAACAACTAGACCTACAGTAACAACTAGTACAACAACCATCAGGAGAACTATAAACGTTGCGAGTCCTTCACCCAAACCAAAATCAACAAAACCAGAAGAAGTAACACCAAAAAAACATATTGTCACAACTACGATCACGGTGACACCAAAAGCAAAACCTGTGACTTCAAAACCCACCACGAGAACTGTAACGACAAAAACTACCACCACCCGTACTAGTGAAGTGTCTCAACCTAAATCAAAGACTCCTAAGGCCGACACTCTTCAGAATGGTGACATTTCTTCGGAAACGGAGGAAGAATCTGTTGTAGATAGTTTGGAAGACTTAACCATTAAGCGAAGAAGAGACAAAACAACAGAGAAAATAGACACGAAAGTCACAAGAACCGTCACTGACAAAACAACACGTAAAACACCCGTGAGAGAGTATTCTCCAGAAAAAGTTCCTACAGATGGGAAACCTGGCAAAAGATCGGAGAAATGCATTACAACTAAAACTGTTATTATTAACAATAAAGGCACAGAAGACCGGGAATTCATAGTTGACCTGCAAAGATCTAAATCGTCAAGAGAACCGACCCCTGACAGACTTTGTCCCGTACCTTTATCTTCTGATGAAGATTGTGGAATCCCCAGATATCCTGATGAAGTTGTTGAACCAGAGGATGGAAGCTTACGAAGAAAGCCTAAAAAATTATCAGACATACCTATAATGGAGAGCGAAGACACTACAGAGTTCACAAGAATCACTGAAGTCAAGGATACCAAGAAGATAACGGAAGTCGACAAAGTAGAAGAAACAGACGAAAGCCTACTAAGCGTTAACAAAAAGATAAGCAAATTCTTAGACACTGCCGGCAAGCTGACCAAGGAACCTTTGAAATCGACTGGACCAGCGCCAAAAATCACTCGCCCTAGTTTAGAGGTAACAGAGGACTTGGAAGAAGACGAATGCCTCCTAAGTGTATCGGATAAGGTTAGCAAATTCATAACGACGGCCGAAAAGTTGATCACCCCTCAACAGTTGCCAGATAGACCTAAAAGTCCAAAGTGTCAGTACTACTTCGAGGACGCCACTGACTCCGAGCATACTCGAAAAGTTTCCGAGAAGGTTTCGCAGTATATGAACTCAGCAAAAGAAATAAGTCAGCCAAAAAGGCCTACTCAAGTGCCCAGACCCGACGTAGACGAGAACATAAAAGAAGATGATTGCTTATTAAGCGTTTCTGAAAAAGTTTCCAAGTTCATATCAACTGCTGATAGATTAACTAATACTGAATTAAAGAAACCTGTCAGTTTGTCCAAAATCGATTTAAAACCAAAAGAGGAACCCTCTAGAAAGTCACCTGAAAGGATGTCCCCCGAAAGAAAGTCTCCCGAAAGGAAATCCCCTGAAAGGAAATCACCCACTAGATTCGTGCCTTCAGAGTTTGTTCAAATAGATAGGCAGGAAACAACGTACACACGTAAGCCATCTTATTCGCCAGAAAGATATTCTCCTACAAGAAGGAGTCAATCTCCACGACAGGAAGATAAAACTCCTCCAAGAAGACCTTCGAATCAGTATAGTAGCATTAATAAAAGTGAAACAATAGACTCAAAGTATTCAAGAAGAGATAGTTCGCCCAAATATACAGACACAACGCCAAAATCTGGAAGAAGACCCTCACAGGAAGAACCAAAACCTGTTCTCAGTCCTACTGGCAGACTGAGGAGCACAGAAACTATCAGAAAGGCCAAAGCGCTGTTTGAAAATATAAGTAAAGAGAAGGAAACAACCACCAAGCAACGCGATATCCTCAGCAGACCTTCAGTCTTCGAAGGAAGGAAACCGCAAAAACCTGATGATAAAGACACTAGGTCTCCTACTAGAGATACTGCACCGCGTAAGCGACTGAGCTACTCAGATGAAGAAGAAGAAGAAAAAACCACTACGACCTCTCATAAAATCTACACAACCTCTAGAAGTGATGATTTGAAGTCTACAAAGCTGGTCCTAGAAAAAATACGTACGTCTCCTGAAAAAGACCGTTCCAGATCAAAATCCCCTGAAAGTATCACTTACAGACCTAGAGAACGTGAATCGACGCCTGATTACAGTGACGTTCCTCACTATATGTTGCCTCTAGACAGAAGTTTGAGACCTAATAGTCCCCATAGAGAAAACCTTACGAGGCCCATTACACCTACCAGTCATCCAGTCCAACCACACGATAGTGATGATCTGAAGACTAGTAAATTTGGAGTTACCTTGAAGAGAACCGACTCTGGTAGAGCTCTCACTACAACAAGCACAACCACCACTACGTCCACTGAACGCAGAAGGAGCGCTATTACTTTGGAAAAACGTATCACCGAAGAAGAGGTAGAAGAAATATTTGATTTAGAGATTCTGGAAGAACTGGTGAGTATTTTCATTTTACAATAATAATTTTATTCACTGTTTTGGTTTTGGTTTCAGTTGGAAAAAGTTGTGGGATATGACCTGCGAAGGAAGATCAGAGCGCAAATCCGTTTAGTTAAAAAACTCATCTCTGAAAATAAGCTATCAACTTACGTGGGGAAGAGAATCAGTACCGTTCGCGATATAAGCAGGGAGAGCAGTCCAACTAAGGTAAAACCCCAATCTCCCTACGACGGTACTCCAAAAAGTGACACAAAAAGAGTCACAGAGTATCAGTCCAAATTCACCAAGAAAACAAGCCCGGAACGAAAAGTTGTCGACAACAAACTCTACCAACATACTGACATCACCAACAGACAAGAAGAAACAAGAAGTTCCACGGAGTACCAAAGCTCTTATGCATACAGTGAAAGACGTACCTCCTCAGAATATGCAAGCAAAGTCACCAGAAGAAGCCAAAGCCCTGACACTAAGCCGCAGCGCGAAAGAAGTCCAGACAAAGCCTCCAAACCGACAAGAACTAGCCCCGATAGAAAAACTACGACGAAAACAGATACCAAGAAAACTTTTACACAGCTGAAGAAGACCGCCCCAGTTTCAAAACCCGTCGACGACGACAAACCCGAGTGGGTGAGGCAAAGAAACCTGAGGAAGACTTCCGAAACATCCGTGCCTACAACCAAGAAAGTTACAAGCACTACGACCACAACTAGGAAAGAAACCACCAGATCTAGTCCTCCTAAAGAACGAAAGCCGACCGATTTGATAACATCCAGCTATGGCGTCGGTCCAACCGACGAGAACGGCACGCCACTGTTCGGACTGAAGGCGCTGAGGGCGCAAAACAAAACTAGCACAACAAAAGGTGAGGAAATAGTATATTTCGTTACAAGGTTAGAAGCTAGTAGTACAGTCGTTGAAGCTGAAAATGAGCTGTAACCTACGAATACTTTGAAACTGCATGGATTTGCATGAAAATTTAAAATAAGGCTCATCTTAGGCTCAAGTACAAAAGTGACATAAGCCCGATTGACGCTTTTTGTTTTTTAGGGGTAAAAACTACCCCTAAGTGAAAAAAATTGAAAAAATTAAGTTTTAAGCATTTTATTGATAAAAATCTTGTTCAAGCACAAAGATTAAATAATGTTCCATGTTCCCGAACATGTATTATGATATATTTGATCTTTTCGATCCTTTATTTAACCCTCAAAAACTACCCCTATGCAAAAAATAATGATAAAAAATTACTTTTTAAAGATTTGGAATGATTAAATCGTGCAATTATTTAAAATAAAAGTTACCTTATAGCTAATAAAAGAATTTTTTCCTTTCAACCCCTAAAAACCACCCCTATATGGACAAAAATGATAAAAAATTACTTTTTAAAAGCTTGGAATGCTTCAACGGTGCAATTATTTAAAATAAAAATTCTCTTATTGCTTATGAAAGAATTTGTATCTCATAACACTTTTCAACCCTTATAAAACACCCCTGTACTAAAAAAATTATAAAAAATTACGTTTTAAATGCTATAATTGTGCAATAATTTAAAATAAAAATTCCCTTATATTGTTTATGAAAGAATATACTTTACTTTTGCCATTTTCAACTCTTATAAACTACCCTTTTACCAATATTAATGTAAAATATTTTTATTATAATCGATTTTTAAATATAATCAATCATAAAAAAATTACGCTGCATATAAATAATCACACTAAATTGTTTTACTTATTTTATCTGTATAATATAGGTATTATATAATATATAAAAATGAGAAAGCCTATTTTGCTCCGAAAAAATGTCATTGTTTTTTTTTACCATAACTCGGTTAATTTTGAAGCTATAGTATCCTACAAAAAAGCATTTTAAAGATAATTTCAAGAGCCGTAAGATCGTTTGCATATAAGTCCTTCGTTTTTAAAGGGAAAGGATCAAAGAGCTCGAGACAGGTCGTTTTTTCACTAAAATGAATATTTCAAGCGGCGACATCTCCTTTATTTTTTATGCTATAGGAATAAAAAAAAACAAATTATTTGTTGAAAAAAAGCTACATTTTTGTTGTCTATCATTTTTTACGTCTCTTTCATAGTTTCAGAGTTATTATATGAATAAGGCAATTTTTTTTTAATAATGAAAAATACGTTTTCAACTTTTACCGTACATTATTAAAAAAATGGTGTCAACCCCCAATAGGGTGGAAGCGTCAATCGGCGCTATGTCTCTAATGTTCATTGACCATTTCTCTAACTATCTGCCAAATTTCAAGTCAAACGGTTCAGTTTCAAAGAATTTGGAGGTGAAAAGCTTCAATGACTGTACTATAGGCTTTTCCCGTGCGCGCGTGTCGAATTTTCGTGAGAGGAGCTGTCATTCAAACTTAATTGGTACAGTTCATCACGGCGACGTGCACCGGCAACACCAAATATTAAGGCAACCTAAAACGTAAAAACTAATAACTAGATATTTTAAAATTTTCTTAAAATATTTAGACTGGAATGAAGTAATTTAACGATGCAGAATACAATAAAGCGTGGGAAATAATTAATTAATTTGTTTAATTAATTAATTGTTACCAAGACGTTTAAAGTTAGCGCACGGGAAAAGTTTCTCTGAGCATAGCAGATGAAAAACTTCCTCTTCCTCTTCTAAACGGCCATGGAAACATGGCGTTTTCAGAGAGGTGTAATGAAAATACTTTTTTTTTTGTTGTAGTTCAAGGAACGGTGATAACCAGCGAATACTACTCGAAGAATGGTGGCGAACCGGTTGGACAAGTGAGCGTGACGAAATATTCGACCGACCCTCGAGATCTAGGCACCGACGATGACACTGTCGATAACAAAGGAGTAACCAGCGTAACGACGACGCAGAAATTCGGGTACAAAGACACGCCGTCTCTGCGAACCCTTACTAACAAGAAAAAGGCAAGTTAAAGATATAAATAGACGGTTAAAAGATCTCTCAAGTTACTAGAGACGCAAAACGCTATTCATGAATATTGTAAATAGATTCCAGTGGCGTGTATCATTCAAGCGATCATTAAATGTTGTTTTTTTATTCCATATTTTAGGAAATTACCGGCACAGACGACACAACCACAACCACAACCACGAAAACTACAAAAGTGGCGCGTAAAAATTCTGTCAAGGCCCTATCTCAGAAGTTTATCGAAAATGCGGGTAAGTGTTAAAACAAACTTAGGTTTTAAATTGCTAGATGGCGAATCTCCTATAAAAGCCTACAGTGAGTATACAAGGTGTAAGAAGCTTGACTGCTATTACTTCAGCATGAATGACCGTTGCATATTACAGGGCCGTAAGCTTAAAGGATTTCAAAATACAGCGAGTATTAATATTGGAGAGTTTCATCACAACGTGACAACAGCGCTTAATCTGCTGATTCACACCACGTGTACACGCGGCACACTTGTCCTACGGAAAAAATGTAAACAACTATTATTGTTAAATATTTAGTAAACTTCAAGACAATTAATTGTTTTCCAGTTTTTAAATAAATAAAATAAAATGTATCGATTTTGTAGTGCGAAGATAGTGTTGTGCTTAAATTTTGGCTCGCATTTTAGTAATTATGAATCTCTTAAAACAGGAACTTAACTTTTTAATCAAATTACCTATTTGAAAAATATGTGATTAAAGTACCTAAAGATTTACGTCGTGCAAATAATCATACGTATTAAAAATAAATTAGGTACTTACCAAAAAGCAAAATTCGAATCCAGTTTTCGCGCACTCGCTGGAAAACACCTCAAGAAAAGGAAATAGTGGTACGCAAAAATCACTCCGACACGGTCGAATCCAGATACCAACTGAATTGCGTATTGGTAGTTCCTGGACACCTTAGTACCTCATGTTAATAAACCGCCGCGCCGTTGTCACATTGCTCGATATGAATTTTATCGAATTTTAAACTTATTACAACGCTAATTACTTTTTAGAATTAAGCATATAGAAGTTAAAAAGTGATAAACATTATATTTTATGGTATTCTAGGCACGTAGTTAGTTAAATATTCCTTAATTAATAGAACTTTTATACATAAGGATTTTTTGTTTATTTTAATGTATTCTATCGTCTATCTTAAGGCAGTCAAACTTCTTAACACCCTGTATAAATACAGTGGCGATAATAGATGTATTCGTGCCGCAGATAACAGAATACTATAGACTAGAATCTCAATGTCAACAACTAAACATATGCTCCAAGCGGCTGGGTCGAGAACTATTTCTTAAATGCGGAAACTTTGAAATATGAATTACCTATTATCTAACAGCAAAAGGCGTATTTTATGGGGTTTATATCAACGAAAAATTAACCCACTCCAAAAAAAGTAATTGTTTTTATTTTATATGAATTACATTACGGTGGCTTGGTTTGAAACTTTTCGTATTTACATGTAATAAACAATCGGATAAAAAATTGATGAAAAACCAAGGTTAGCTTAGCAGAGTTTGGCTTTTATATTTCAAGCAAAAGTTCAATGCAGTTGTCGCTGTTACATTTAATTACACAGGCCAACAAAATGTTTCTGACCTTCTAAACCAAAAACCAGATTATACTTTCGCGAATGTTTTCGACGCGTTTGATCCAAATCCAACCAAGAATTGCTCCATCACATTGGGTATGAGAAGGAGCTAACCTATAAATGCGAAAAACACGGTTCTCCGCTATATTTGAGGTTACGACACACTGTGGCACACTATGGCATCTAGAAGTACTACTTTTCTTCTTCTTGTAAACCTATTTTGAAATGTTCGAATATCTTTCTCTCCCAGAAACAGTTTACTGAATTTTTTTAGTTGGGCGTTCTTCTCGATATCCGAAAATTGAGTAGCATCAGGTGAAGACTCAAAAAAAGAGAAGAATCAAATTACAAATACCCAAAATTCTCACTGTCGTTCAGACTTTCGGAATCGCTTATATCAAAATTGAAGTCAGAATGGCATTTATTTTTTCCACCCGCCATACGTATTACAATTTGAGCAGACGATTTCTTAGAGCAGGAACAAGAATTCGAACGATGCAAAATGGATTTTGAAGACGAAAGGTATAACATTGAAACGCTAAAACGAGTTTTTTTGGAAAATTTACTTCGTGATGTATCATAACCTCCAACATAGCATAAAACCATGTTTTTCGTACTTTTAGGTTAGGATATTGCGAAACTGATGGAGCAATTATGAATTCGAATTCGGGATGAGCCCGTCAAAAATCTCGGAAAAGTAAAATTCGCTGTCTGGTTTAAAATTATGTGGGTTTGCGTTATTTACGAGTAGATAAAAGGATTGTAAATCTGGAAAGTGGTTTATTTATTATTCCCGATTTACAATTATCAAAGTATAAAAATAGTTATATTACAACTTAAACTTGTAATATAAAATGTAGTTACATCTTTTCTTAGATCTTTGTCACTTTTAGTTATACTATGAACAACGGTGACAGGGATTTTATGGGACTGTCGCCATCTTATGCCTTCATTCCTAAATTTAAGCGGCCTTCTAACTATTTATATTATATACAGGGTATTCCACGGTGACGAGACATTAGACATATTTCAGACTACTTCGATTTTAATTTTGAAAATTTGGACAATATTGTTTTCGGGCATGCCCAATTAAATTAAATGCTCAATTAAAATAATGGCGTCCACATAACGCTTCCGGTTATGCCGGAAGTTATCTTCGTTATTTTAAATGGAACACCCTCTATATTATTGCACTTTTGTTAGAATGTCAGCATTTGAATAAATGTTAACGTTTTCCATCCTTTAACAATAAATAATACTCGAATAAGCCAAATTTGCAACATTAAAATCGAAGTAGTCGCTGAAATATGTGTAATGTCTCGTCACCGTGGGGACACCCTGTATATTATATGATTTTTTAATATATTTTTTATAGTGGAGACCTTGAAGAGTGAAAGGCAAACAACCTATCCCAAGGCAGGCTTGATTTTGCGTACTTCCAGCTTCAAGGACTCTGGCAGTGGCACTGACGAAAGCAGAGAGACATCACCTGGTAAAACATATTCACTTTTACAAAAAAATAAAAAATGTTAGAGTATAAAAAACTTAATAAAAATTTTGAGCAGTAACATTTAGTAAAATAGCAACATTTGCTAAGAGAGCAGGATGAAGGCATAAGAGTCCTTTCGTTTGCAGCAAATCGCGAATGCGACAGCACAGTAACTGTCAGAACGTCTACCACCAGGACGGTAGGTGGCGACACTTTCCTGACCAATAAGAACAGGGTGTCCGGAGTCAAGGACGTGATCAGCAGGATGAAGACCGAGGATTACCAGGAAGGCGACACGGAAGAGGATATCGAAGCAAGGGGATTGCTTAACAAGTTCATCGGCTCTCAAGTCATCCTTTCTGGAATGGAGTCCAGGACCTCCTCGAAGACGACCTCCGTTTCTCCGACTAGCACAGTTAGGAGGTCGACGAAGATTACGACAACAGTGACGGTGAGTGCTCGATATTAAGCATGTAAATAATGCACAGGAAAATGTTTAGTCAACATCGATTATAAATGTATACAATTCAAGAAGTCCAAAGTTAGTTCCGTGAGGTACCCCAAAATGGAAAAAAACAATGCCACTATTTATGTTTAAAATCAAATCAACGTGTTTAACCATCTTTGGCACTATTTTAACTATTCTATGTTATGTCTTTCAAGTGTTATGAAAATTGTTTTCTTGGAATTGTTAAATTATAATATAAAAAATGTACGTATGTAAATCCGACTTAATTTTTTTGAAAACGACTAAAAATAGTAGACTTTTTGTAATAGGAACACCATATTTGTATAACACAACAAATGATCATGGCATAAAAAATAAATAATGTGTTTAATTTCTCTAAGTGGGGTTAAAATATAAAAGTATCTGTGACCAAGCGTAATAATGAATTTAATAAAACACATCCCAATATACAATTTGTTAAATGTAATGTAATTCACAGGAAAACAAAAGTTTCAACATAAAAATAGACACAAAATCAAAGCGACAGATGTTTATAATATATACTTCTACATTATTATATTAATACATGATGATAGGTCGTGATGTGTAAAATAGTCTCCGTCCAGTTCTTAACCCTCAAAGGTCATACTTGGGGTGAGCCACCTTAAAGGTCACACTAGTGCGAATTGGGATTTTCCCAACTTTGAACCTTTATGTCTTCTTTATTTGTTAACGAAAATAACGTTTTTATATCAAAACTGGGGTAAAATTTTCCGAGAAATCGAATGATGTAATTAGTTTTGAAAAAAAATGAATTTGTTAATAAAAAATATGACTGAAAGAAACAAAATTTCGAAAAATGACTTTAAATTCGTATTTTTTTTATAAATAATGGTTAGAAAATAAGTAGAAAATTATTTTGAATCAGTCTATATTTTTAAGAAAGAAATACCCCATATTGATAAAATAATATAGATTTTTTCCGGTATCTGAAATCGGTATATGAATTTTTTTAAGTTATGATTTTTTGTTTCTATTCTGTAAATTGATGTTTATTTTGCACTCTTTTGTATAAAAATATTAATTTAAACAATATTATCAATAATTATTGACAAACACATGTGTAATTACACATTAACCTATTAATGAAAAAAAATATTTGAAAAATTATTATTAACAATAAATGAGGTGAAAAAAATCGGAAATTTGCATTTCAATTCAATTTATTTCTAGATTATATGATATAAATTCAGCCACACTTTTACCTACACTAAAGTCACACTAGTGCGAATTCGCACCGATCGGACTTTTCAGACTCTAGTTTGTCCGACAATAATAGACTGGAGCCAACTGTGGTACGGCTCAGCAGCTGCTTCCTGAGAAATACCAGCTGGTAAAAAAAAGCGGTGGTGCGAATTCGCACTAGTGTGACCTTTGAGGCTTAAGATTCGTTATTTTTCTCAAATACCTTAGTACTGGTTTTCAAGTCTACACTAATTTTAAATATCGAATCCTAACAATTATAAAAATAATAGACTTTTTTAGTAGTGACGTCACATGCGCCAAATAATAGGCCACCCCGTAGTGCACATTGCCATGAAGAATTTCCCAACATTTTACTAGATCGATTTTTGATCTTGTACAGCGTCTTTCTGAGTACTTTAAAAGCATAATTAAAAAAAAATAATTATAATGAATTTATAAAGTTATTCTATTTGTTTATAAGCGAAACATTACGCATATCTTTAAACAATTACCACGGCTCTCCTAATTAACGAATTTCAAATTTTTTTGGACGTATTTTTAAATTTGAATGCCCTGTTTTATGTGATAAAATTTTCAAATATCTAGAAGTCTTTATTTTAGGCTCAGTTAAATTTGCAAAAATTTCTTTTTTTTTCAAAAATCTGAATTGCAAAATTATTACTCGAAAACTATCCGACCGATTTTAGCGAAAATTGGTGTGATGTTTTATCATATCAAAAATATTTTTTTGGCCAAGTATGAAGAAGGATCTCAGGTAGGAACCTGTAATATATGTAAGTACTTTTAAAAAAATCGCAAAAATATTGTAATTTTTTTCACTTTTTTTTTGTTTTTGCTATATTTGCAATAATTATGTTGTATTTTTTTATTTGAAAATAGATATATCATGTGTAAAATTTAATTACGAATTTCTTTTTCCTTTTCAATTTTTCTCTAAAATGAATAGTTTTTGAACTGTGTTGAAAAAAAAAAAGAAAAAAATGGAATTTTTTCCAATTTTTTCACTTTTTCTTTAATAATAAGTTTAGCACACGTTTTGAAGCGCGCGCATAGTGTAATTATGTTTTGTTATATCATTTTGGAGCCATTGAAGTAAAAATTAGCGATCCTATATAAAACATCTACACCAAAACAGATCCCGCCTGGTCTATATGGGTAGGTACACATTTAAAAAAATACTATTCTCCTTGTGATGTAATATCTACGGCTTTGGGAAGCAAAACACTTGGAAAGTTTATTTTTATATTTATTATAATGGTCTTCTAGATGTACCTGTTGAACAAACTACGACGATTCGGTTGGTAATTCATAGCCTGTTATTATTCAAATTTAATCAGTTTACTATGGAAAACATTTGTATTATACATATAGCAGCAGTGTCAGTAGGTAACTGGAAATTATAAATTATAACTCGAAATTAAAGAATCAAATTTTATGACTAAATTTTAGTGTATGTATTGTTTATATCATTATTTGTATGTTTTCTTTTGTTATTCTAATTATAATTAGTTCAAACCATTAAAATTAAAAATTAGTGCTTCATTCGGAACTGCACATTTAAGAAAAACACATTAGTCAACATTTTATTTGTTTTTTAATTTTCAAAATGATGAAATAAACCCTTGTTCCAAAAAAATATATCAAGAGTTAAAAATAATTAAAAATTCATTATCCCAAAAAAATTGTAGATAGGTGCTTCTTTAACTCTGTGCCATACTGTATGTATTAACATTTCAAATTTCGTTCAAATATCGCATAATAAGCATATTTTGATAACATAATACATAACGCGAAAAGTTTAAAAAATACGATGTATACTTTTCTGTAAACTGTTAATGTTAATAATTTTGTTTAAGGTAAAAGATTTGTTTTTTCGTAACTTTTCACCCCCTCCACCTGCCGCTTTCCATTGAAAGTGGTATAATAGTTTGAAATCTCAAAAAACGTCTTCTATGAAGACGGCGAAGTCGAGCGGCCCCAAATCTGAACCGCGCGATTGCTTTTTTTTTATGGAAAATTCCGTGACGTCCGCAATCCCGTATAAGGCGAACTCCCTCGTTTTTTCGAAAATCGACGGTCCGTCGTCCTCTCCCTCGACCGAAATCCCGTCGAACCACGCAAGGTTGCCACTCCACCGACTAATAAACTCCACTAATTTTGGACGTGGTGACGTCAACGGAGACGCTGCGAGGCATCCGCGCCGCGACGGTGGCTGTGTTCCTTATAATTCTGTGAAGTGAACACCAATTTCTAACACTCTGCCGCCCGGTGGGACACCCCATTTTGGATTACTACCCTTAAATTTCTGTCGAGGTAAGAGGCTGTCTTTCCGCTATGTATGTATACGAACCTTTCCGATAAAAATAGCTGCGTTGCGAAATCTCCAAAAAAGGAAAATGCCTGCTTGATTTTTGAACTGCTGAAATTGTTTTTGGATGCAGAAATCAACCAGAATAATTTCTATTTCCGTAGAGTCGTTCTTATTTCGACTTTCGATTTATATGTCGACCATACCATAAAAGGCAAAGTATAATTTATAATGCTTAAGTATGTTTAACAATTATTCTTTAATACTGTGCTGGTTAGAATAAATTTTGAAATAATTCCAAAAGATTTCATTAAAACAAATCGAAATTAGTTATGTATACCATTTTTGCCGTTTTGGCGCAATAACTGAAATATATTTTGAATTTCGTATATCTGAGGCGCGCTAAACAAATACTTTTAGTTACTTACAATTTTTTGGTAAGGTCAATGTCCCATATATGGAAACAAAGCTTGCAACTCTTGGCAAAAATCACAAATTGTCAAAATATAAATAATAAACTACTGTTTATGTTTAATAAAAAACCCTTGTGTCATTTGAAATAAATTTATATTTAAACCGATATAAAATTTACGACACATTTTATTCACACATATTTCATTTTACGTACTCACCCTTTTTTCAAACAATAAGCTTGTCCCGGTTTATTTTTAAAAGCGAATAGTTCGAAGTTCCGAAAAAATAAATAGCTTTTGTCCAATCCTTTCCAATTACTTAACCACAAGTTATACGTTGGACTATAAAAAAATTGCAACGAAGTGACGAGCGACGTTTTTGAGAGTCGAATTGTCTTGGAAATTTTCCACCTGACGTTTATTTCTGTTTTGCACTGCAGTCTATCAAAAATAGGAAACTTAAAATTACGCGGGTTGAGAAACTTGAGACAATGAAAAAAAATTTTACGAATCTGCCAAGAAAATAAAATATAGTGTAGTTCATTCACGATTCCGGTGGCTACAGATAAATATATTTTTTAGAACCAAAATCCAATACCGTTGTCCAATTTAACAGACGTTTCTTTTTGAATTTTCTAAACCAGAAATAATCTTTTTTAATGCACCTACAGAAAATTATTGTTACAGTTTTCTAGCAGCTGGTTTACCGTTTCATTGTTTCAAAATATTTATTTGTATAAAACGCATCTTGGCATCTTGCTCTTTTCTTTTGTTTGCAGGTCGTGACGGTCGCTGGATTTATTTATTTATATTTGCGCATTTCGGTTTGTGTGATTGAATCTCGAATTGGATTTGCGTCGTTTCTAAGTTTATTAGCAATAGGCGATATTTCCTTGATTTTTGTTAGCAGCGCGGATAAGCTTCATCTCAACAGTTTACTACGGCGTATAGATAGACGGGCTCTGCCCAAAATAGACCGGGTTAAATCGGGACATTATAATGTGGTGGAGGAGAAATTCGTCTATTAATAAAGATTGATTATAGCGACGTCAAAATTAAAAAATCTCTCGCAAAAATGGAAAAAGGTTCTTGGTACTTTTAAGGCCAATGTAAGTTTATAGAAAGTACGCTATTATTCGTAACTAAATCAAAAGACAAAGCCCCAAGTAGCATCGAATTACACCAGCAGTATCTAGTAAAAAGCTAGTAATAAATAATTAACCAAAATAAAAACTAGTAAACTGTTAAATAATCACAGTTTTGCAAGGTTTTATTCTAGAACAGCTGAGGGTCATTTCCGAAGTAATTTTTTGCATAGAATCCGAATTATACCTCACAATTTCTCGATCACGTCACGCTTCCGAGATATCCTAACCTAAAAGTGCGAAAAACGCGGTTTTTTGCTATATTTAACCTTATATTACATCGCGAAAAAAATTATTTTCTGAAAACGAGTCATGTCATCTAAAAGTAGAACTCTCACCCTTCAAAATGCCGTTTTCAAATTTGAAAAACATTTTTTTTTCTCGGAGAAATCATTAAATGAAGTACTTTAGCGATTTCATAACCACAATGATGTGAATCCTGTGGACATTCCTTGTTTTAATCCTGCATTTTTTACATTTACGTGAAATTTTGACATCAAACGTTTGCGCTCGACCGTTTTTGAGCATGTTTGGACGAATTTTTCACTTATTTCGCATCACTTTATCGGAAAATTAGAATTTACGTTTTGAAGTATTATACTTCTACTTTTAAAATCAGACTGAAAAACTAAAATTAGACCACCTTCAACGCATCCAGAAATGTTGCAAAATAGTGCACCAACAAATTCAAATTGCAATTATGCCAAAACTAATTGGTCCGACAGCGTCTGCTCTGTGCATACTTAAAGTACATATAATTCACTACTTTTGTGCACGGTGTCAGTTCTACAATAACTTAAAAAATGGCGAAGTAATGAATTTAAGAAAAAAAACGCTAAATTTTCCGATTTTTCCGGGTTTTCTTTGTTTCTAATTATCCGAGTGGATCGATCGACCTCTCGTTTTATTCGTATTTCGATCCTCTACAAACTGTCTCTGTATAGCATTCAGATTGCTTCGTTAGTTTAGGTTTTATAAGCCAACTAAAAAAAAAGCGTTTTTTTGTATAAAAATGTTTATAAAAAATTAATTAATGGTAAATTTGAATAGGAAACATATATCTACAAACTGTCTTTTATATGATGACACAGTCCGTTTGCTACTAGTATTTTTATCACAAACAAAACCTCTATTGATTGGCTTTCGTGCAAGTCGGCCGACAGGGCTTGTACAAGTCAACTTGGCCGATTTGCGTGAGTGTGTGTAGCAGCCTTTAGTCTGTAGACATTATAAAGTATCCCAATCGACCATCAATTTGAGACAAAATCCTTGTTGCCAACTTAGAAGAATAAGTTTGAATTTTTAATATATTTTCGTGCTATTTAATTATTTTTCCCATATTTTGAACAGTTTATTACCTAATAATCCAATATCTTGATCTAAAATAATACAACAATTAACTTTTGGTAGTTTTTTATACGAACAGTACAAACTGACAGATGTCAAACCGCCATTTTGGTGCAAATAACAACAATCGGTTTAAGTATTTGATTAATCTAGAGACCTTATATTACCTATTAAGACCTCGATTAAGACAAAACTTTTAAAGACTAGGATGCGATGCCAAAACGTTCTGGTAATAATAACACGGTTTATAAAAGTTTAATTCAAAAGTCAAAAATAAACTTCTTCTGTTTATAACTTTTGATCAAATTAATATTTTTTTATGCTTGAAGGCTAGTTTTGTAGGTCTTTCGAAGACGAAAAAAAAGTACTTTACTGCTTTCTCGTAGAAATGAACGGAAAAAGTGATAAGCGAAAAACGTGAATTTACGTACAAATTATACAATTAACCACCCTATAAACAATCTTCCCCCCATTTTTATGACTGTGGAAACTAATATGTTATTGTACATAATATTTAGCATCTATAATGATAAATTCAGCTTGCCGAAACAAAAAGTCGCGTCCAACTCTATATTTCCTGGCCTATGTTGAAGATGCACTGTTCACTGCAAGAAAAATGCTATTGGCATGCGACATTCTATCCCTAAACATTACTTTTCTGTCGAATACGCTCTCTCAAACATTTCGCAAATTTGTTTACAAAAGATATAACTACTAATTGAAATTGCATTGGATGAAAAAATCTTGTTTTTTAATTTTGAACGCTCTAATTAATTTAATAACAGCAAGCTGCAATTTTTAACATTTCATATATTTATTTATTAACTAAAAACAAATTAATTATAACTGAATTATGCATCTCCCCATTAAATTCGATCGTTTACAAAAGAGATAATGCTGATTGAAAATACATGTAAAATACAAAGACAATACATTATTTTTGTAACATTGGCACCTTCACCAGAATATAGAAAAAATTTAAACGAGTCTTAATTGCTTCAGTTTAAAGAAGAATTCTCCATACAAAACAAATATTGTAGAATTTTCCCTTAAAATACAAGACGAAAACAAAAATCAGATTCAAAACAAAAGACCCTCGTCGGAACAGCAGGCAGGGGTCAAAGAGCACTCAAACCCGACTGCTACATTCTCACAAAGAACTTCGTTCTAATTTACGTTTAATATTTGGCACAGTTGGACAACATTAGAAGTTACTCACTTCAGTGGCTAAAAATACGCTTTAAAATATTTAGGAAAGGTATTTTTAGGAATTGGAAATACTTCGCTGCGAATTTTTAAGCACGTTGCAATAAATACGGTCGTAAACAATGGACTATTGTAATGCCGGTATAAAAATGAGGATTTTACACAGTCGGAAATAACATAAGTTTATTGGAAGTCAGTTCAAATCGAAATTTTTGGTGGTAATGTCGGTATTGGTAGTAAGGTAGGTTGACCCAATATGGTCACACTTAAGAATGCCAATATTTAAAAAAATATTTTTCCTACTCAAATATAATTTTTTAATATTAATTATTATTATTCTATTCAGAATTGTCACTATCACATAGACAATAAGATTTGTTAGGTAAAATGTTATTACTTCATTATATTTTTTTAAACATTTCTGGGTACGTAGAAATATGTTCTATTAAATTTAAATTGAAATTGATAATAAACTTGCAAATTTACTTAGTTTATTGTTTTAACTAAGAAAATCAAATTTGACATTTTCGTTTTTGTTTTAAGGAGGTATATCGGGGTCCGGGGGAAGTGAGGAGCGCAGAGGGAGCGCAGAGTGCTTTTCTTATGGGACTAAAACCCGCTGCCAATTTGAAAAAATTAGATTCTATTAAAATTATTTGCGATAAACATTATCTATATAGCAAAGAAATATATCTACTCATATGCACATAGCATACATATTGACTAATTAACAACATAAAAATATCATATTTAAGTAGTTTTAAATTATATTTAATGAACGCATAAAGACTGTTTAGATGTGGCAACAGCGCTAATAATTGACTGGCAGTTGTACACACTGCGAACCTACAGACCTCGGACATCGGAGATATTGCGCGTCAAATTCGGGTAAAGATGCGTACGCGTTCAAAAATGTATTGTGTGTAAACTATGTACAATATAATTATTATATATAGCAAATATATCGTATTATCCTCGCGAAGATTTGTATCCTTTATTTAAAATCCGTAAATCATGTGAACTGGTAAAACAACGAGAATTATGTTAATTTAGTTCTAAAGAAATGAAATGACACTCGCGCCCATCTCTCGTCCAAGTCAAAGAAAATGTTGGATGCAATTTTGAAGGTTCTGTGATAGAAATTACATTATTACTCACTGTTCGTGTTTTTCATCTCTATTTTAGTAATGTTACAAAAGTTTTGCAACTATAACTAATTTTTTAGATATAAAGTTTGCTGAGAAATATTTATGTTCCTTTGTTATTCCGTACAAATGCTTTTATCTCAAGTATTACTAATTATATTAATCAAGTAAAGAAAACTTTATGTAACCCTAAATATTGCTGGGTAATGATTACGATGTTTTTATAAACCATTAAATATATTAAAAGGATTTATCAACTGTATTTTTTATTCCAATAAATATATCACAGCTTCCTAGTCTTTTTTAATTAATCTAGTTTTTTAAAAACATTACAAAAAATCATCTGTTGTGGATAATTTATTGTTGATAACAATGTACATGGGATTTAGGAAAAATGTATATGTTTGAAATCAATTTCGTTTTTATCAAGTCTTTCAAATGTATTCCCTCCTTGCTGTCAGCTGATTGCGACGTTGCCACATTAATCCTCAAGTCAGACAGAAATGCAATTATTGGTTTCTGTTTCTAATTAATACAGCTGTACTATGTTCAAAACTTACATTAGTTTTACATCAAAAATAAGATAATACTGTGTACTATCTATGGAAAAGTTTTGTTTCACAATTTCTACATTTTTTTCTCAGTTATGGGCAAAAAAAGAGCCGCACCGTCCATCTTCGCCATATAAACCTATGTTAAAATGAACAACTTTCAACAACAATATCTCAAAATCTAGATTCAAAAAAAATTTCAAAAAAATATGACGCACAGAGGGAGCACTGGGTAATACGCTATATAAATTTCAAGTACATCTGTGCATTTGAGTAAACTTGATACACCTCCTTAAGAGACAAAAATGGAATTTTTCGCTTACGAGAGAAATATGTCACTTTCGTATCGATGAAACCATAAAAAAATCCTTACATGTAAGTAGAATAAAACGTATGTTGGAGTATGGACATACTTGTCTATTTTTACTGTATTGTAAAGGTTAATTAAGGTTAATTCAAATAAATTGAAAAAAGAAATTTATGCCCAATTTTTTATACAGTGTTTTAGAACATCTAAGCAACTTGGAAACAATACCTCTTTACTCCACCAGTTATATAAGTTTTCTTTAGGGTATAAGACAACTGGCAATACATTCAAAATAAGGAATAAACTAGCATATTTTTTCCTCGTATGTTTATATCTTACGTCTTCTGAAATTTGCACGCTTGTTGAATATACAGAAAATCGCGTACAGTACTATAAATATAATCACGCCCCGTAGAATGCGTTTAAGAAACTATTAACACATGCATGAATCCGATTATCTTCTCTAAAATTTGCTGCGCAACACAGAGAATGTGCATTTTCTGATGTTTATGTTCTCTGTGATATTTCAATGCGAAAAATTAAAGGAATTTACTCTACTTTAGCGTTACGCTTCGTTACTTGGATGGATCTACTTGTTCTACCATTTTCTTACGAAAAGTACCATTTCTTGTCTATAATCTATAAAACACCAGCATTGACCAAGTACTGGGTGGTTCGAATTGGTCGGTTTTCAAGGGTTACTACGAATCTGTTATAGACAGAGCAAATCTGATAAACGAGTCTAACCCTTGCTTTGTCCTCATTCGAGTAAAGAACCATTTTTCATTTTTGTTAACCCACTTCTAACAATGTTAAACGTCAAATTTTTAATCCTCTTTAATCCGGTTTTTGAAATAAAATACAGGGTGTTCCATAAAAATCACAAGTTGTGGTCCCATCACAAAAACTAAAAATATTATCACATTTATTTTTATGCCATCGAATGTATCTTAAAAGTGCCTATAGAATGTTCAAACCGTTTTAAGATATCGTAAAAGGGTTTGCGCCATTGTTATTTTCTCGAAAAAAGAGCTCAGATTTGTTCTATCTATGACAGATTCGTGGTAACCCTTAAAAACCGACCAATTTGAACCTCCCAGTACATATAGTTACATAGTTAACTTTTTTTATGAGATGGTCGCAATTTCCTAACTTTGTACAGATTTGTATACAAAATTTTTCAAGAGTTTAAACTTCCTAGTTGCTGGATTCCCTGTTAGACGAATAATTTTTTGGAAATGTTGTAAAAAACTACCTTAATTGACAAAGACATTACAAGACATTGCACCCATTTCCATGTTATATATTTACGTCTGTCTGTGACGTAAACAATGACAGACAGGCTGTCTGAACGGCATTCATTCTTCCTTGAAAGGACGAGTCGTTGATCTCCAAAAACGCTTTCCTTTCCGCGTATTTGGACGTTTCTAAAAAAAGAGACGGCAAAGGAGAGGGAACAAAGTTGGCCATGATGACATTGTTCGGGAATAAATGAACGAATTAGTCTCAAAAGTTGACAAGTCCAAGTCGCCTGTGCTTGTGTGGTGGTCCCGTTACAGTGTTTTGTTTGTTGTTCCTCTCGACTTTGTATACGAGTGAGTTTGTTTTGTTTTGTTTGTTTGTTTTGTTTCTCGTATCGCCTCTTGATTTGATTTGGCAGGGCGCTTGAAATTCTACGTTGCTTCATCGTTTTCAAGTGATCCAATGCACCCGTGTTTGTTTTACGTCGTTATTTACAGCAATTATAGCTCAATCAGAACCGACACATGTTGACTTAAAAAGTAAGTTCACAAAATACAGCGTTTTGAAGGAAATGTCCTTCGTGTTCTTCAAATGTTTTGTAACCTTGAAATCTCGGCTCGGGATTTAGTCCTTTGTTATTTTACAATTTGTTGTCATTTGGGAAACAAATGAGTTTACGATTCATTTTCAAAACAAACTAAGACGTTGTAAATTCTCTTCAACGTTCTTGAAAGGTCGTAAAATCGGCGCAAAAGAAAGCCAGGAGCGTTAACTCCGAACCGTGCTATTTTCGGGTTACTTTTAGACAAAATGAATACTTGTGGCCATGTTTACACAAACCTAAATATAACCGAACACTCGAATCAATCTATTTCTGAGCTCGAACCTGCCACTGTCGAAAAAATAAACAAATCTAGTTATGTAAGGGCAGGACATGCAGATTTTAACTAGGACAGGACTATTTGTTGTTTTTGCAAGAGTGGAAATTTTATGTCCAAGGAGAACGTGCATTGTTTGGCCTACGCACAGAAAACAATGACTTGTAAATTCACACAATTGTCTAAAATGATGACAGGTACAATATTGGTTGAAAATGTTAGAAACGCTACAATTTTTTAGTAATAATTTCACAATGTAAACCTCCAACTTTTACACAATTGGTGCCTTTCGTAGTTTTAGGAACAACTGCGTGAATTTTCATGACAATTTTTTTTTTTGTGTGGATTAGCCTTATAATAGTCTATGTAGTTTTTGGAAAAACGACTTATTGTAAACGACACTTATTGTAAATCGGAAAAAACCTTTAGTGCTTGTAAGAAGCTGTTATAAACGATTGCATACTATTACCATATAAGGTGTGTGTAAAACTTTCTTTGGCAGTTGAGATCCGGAAACTCCTTCAAATTCCGACGCCATTGTTTAGATTTTACACAAATTTTCCCATATCTACACTCTTGGTTGAATTAAAAATAATTTAATTCCTGTAACATGTACCCTTTAAAAATCCATTGGGGTGTGCAAAATTAGAATTAAGTATGTAACGCTTATCATCCAGAAAATACATTAAAAAATCATATATTTTTTTTTAATTTCAACGCACATGTTGATACCCACTTTTTCTCTTAAAATCAAAGTTTCACTCCTTAAACTTGGTACATGTACTTAATTAACACCCTGTATATTGCGCCCTGTACAAGGTGAGTCATAGTTAAATGCACAAAGTCTAACTCGGTGCTTCCTCAGACCGCTACAAAGCAGTTGACCTAATATACTTCAGTACCAACATGCTAGAAAAGCTAAATAAACCTTCAAAAACATTTGTTTTACAATTTTTTACAACTCCGTCATATTTTAAGATATTTTTTTATGAAACTTGGCATACCTAAGGGAAATTTGGAATAGCCAAACATAACTATAGACTTATTTTTTACCTAAAACACTGGCTGCTAGGAACGCTTTAAACCTGTATTTGTTTTTGCTATATATTTTTTGTTAAAATACATACTTAGCTCATGGAAAAAGCGAATTTTATATTTTTGCCTCAGTTATCGCATACGCGAGACTTGAGTTTGATGTTATTTTAGTTAATTAAATTTCATGTATTTTAAGTTTCAAACTAAATTAAACATTATTTTATGATTTTTGCCCTCATTCTTAGTTAACACATCCCAGTGAATATAGCTAACGATTTAGTTGATCTAAATCTAAAAAATATTTAATTAAATCACAAATTTAACAAAATTGTGAAGTTTAATTAGATCAGAATACCGCCAAATACTAAACTGTGCAAAACTAATAACTACAGTATAAAATTAAGATCCCTTTTTTTTTAGAAATTGGTTATCTCAGTCATATGCAGCAAGTAGGTACGCATTGTAGTATTAACGATTTTTTTTAACTTAAAGCTCTTCAAAAGCTTTCCGAATATGTAAATATACGAATACGAATAATATATCACTATATCACGCTCGTGCGTCGTATATTTCATTTTGCAACTAAGGCTAAAAAGTAAAAAAAAATTCCAGGTTTCAAAATTGAAATTAAAAAAAAATTATAGATTTCAATGTATTATTATGAAATCTACCATGAAAAAAAAAATTGTTCTAAAAAAAACAATGTTGCTAATGAAAAAAATTGACTCACGACATGAGACACCTTTTCTACTGCCTTTCTCTGCACATTTCAACAATAAAATAGCGGACGTCAATTCATAGATTTTTTTAGTCTATTTACTGCAATAGTGACGCGTCTATTATTACAGTAAATAAAGTGACGTTTCAGAAATCATCAAATCAATCAAAAAAAAAAAAAACAGCAAAGAAAACTGTTTAAGATGTTCTTAGCCACCTCTTTTTATATGTGAAAATATGCTTATATTCCTGTTTGATTATTGCGAAAAATTAATCACAAAGAACGGCTTGCCACTTTTAAGAAAGCATTTTGGTACTGACATATATTTGGTTAAACATTTCTTTTTCTATCTATTTTTATCCTTTTTTGTTTTTGCGCAATGTAAATTTCCATTTTTGGTGATATACAAAAAAGTATTCTTAACAAATATGGATTGACCATGTCGATTTTAAATAAAGTGACATTTCAGAAATCGTCTGTTTTCTCAAAATACCTATCAACAAAAAAAAACAGCAAAAAAACTGCTTAATATGTTCTTAGCTACCTGTTTTTCTGTTCAAATATGCTTATATTCGTGTTTGATTATTGTGAAAAATTAATCACAAAAAATGTCTTTAACGGCTCGCCACTGTTAAGAAAGCATTTTGGTACTGAAAGTGAGATATATTTGGTTAATAACTTATTTTTCCATTTTTATCTCTTTTTGCTTTTGCGCAATGTAAATTTCCATTTTTGGTGATATACAAAAACGTATTCTTAACAAATATGGATTGGCCACGTCGATTTTGTGCAGCCCCGCTGACGCTCTAAGTTAAAAAATTCCCTAAAAATACGGCTGCTATTTTAGAGTAAATGCGCATATCATGCCAAAACAATTACGGCTGATTTTGTGTCTAAAATAACACCACTATGGACGTCAATTTCGACGGACGGGCTTATATTTAAAGTTGAACACAGCTCGCTTAATGGTCCGAAAACCGCAAGTCACGGGAAAAGTACTTTTAGGGAATTCGCGGCGCAATTCGGGAATCGAAAAAAAAAATACTCGCCAACGAATTTAATTAATGTGAACTTAAAGAAGTTGTTCCCAAATATGGAGCACGATTAAATTCGCCTATTATTGCAGTTTACTGTAACATGTTTAAATGAAATAATTGAACATTGAAGGTTTTCAAAATATGAAAACGAAAAACAATTGAACATCGTTTGGAATAATATAATATATTTTACCAAGAAAATAATAGTATATCTCCCCAAAAAGATGAAAAATTGTTCACGAGTTCTCAAGACGGAAATGGATACTATTTTTTTCTCTCATACAATAAATTTGATATCAATTTCAAAACAATGCAAATTATCGAATGTTTATTTAGTCACTTCCATAAAAATACATGCATTTTATTCAAAATTTCTGCAGTAACATTTTGGTCAAGTAAAATGTATCATTCTAAAAAAAAAATTGAAATATTTTTTGCGTTTCATCGAGACTGAATTATATAACTGATAACTGAGATTGTAAACATATCTCTTGCATATATATATTTTTATTTTCGCATTATACGTAAAAACAGATTTTTTAAATTATACAGGGTGATGGTAATGGTGCACACCTTAAGGAAAGATTGATGATGTTAAATTACGACAATTGAACTAAATATGTCTTATTCGAATATTTCTCCTTTCCAGTCTATAGAATGTTAGTCAAATAATTATTTTCGATATTTTGTAATATTTCGGGTACCTCTGGATGGATTGTCTTGAAAATTTGCACGCTTGTGCTTTTTAATAAAATAAAAATAGCTGTCTTAACTCTTTTATCCTTCGAAAATTTGAGTTTCAAGCAAAAAATTAGAGAGTATTGGTCACAATTAAAATAAACCACTATTTGTATCGAAAAAGCCTGTGAAATATGAACATTTTGCAGATTAATACGAACACAATAATAAAAAAACACAATGGTAGCACAACTACCATTTTTAATTAATCACCTTGTACAGTAATTATTAATTATATTAAAAAATTACACAATTATTTACAATAATTCACACAAAATACAACTACAATTTGTGTCACCACCAACATTTTTTTTTAAATTTTAAGTGTTATATTTAACTTTACTACCAATAAATTCTTAAAAATTTCATAGACTTTCTACGAAATTTTGCTATCACATTATTGTTAAAAATTTGTCAATGTTCACAAATATTATAGAAGTTGTCTTGGAGTACTGAAAAAAAGATATACCTATCTCAAATTATTACACATAATAAATTTTATTTGAACAATGATTACTTTAATTAAAGTTGCGACACATAAATAAAGGAAGAAAGTGGTACAATCTTGAAATACAAACAAATACTGTTAAAAATAGTTACAAGTTTTTATGTCTTTAAATATCACTAACGATTTGCAGCTAACAACTGCCGATAAACAAGAAGTTTAAGACGGTTTACAAGGTTTGATAGCAAATTCATTCACTGTAATTTGTTTTGTAATTATTCACAGCCAAGATGAATACCGAGAACAACACTTTAACACGTCTGCAACAGAACTAATTGTAAGGCTAACTAATTTACTGCAATAAAGGTGAAAAAATCATAAGCGTAGCAAAGAACTTTTGCTGCGCATGTCAAGGTAATGTTGTGGTAAAATATGCTTTAATAAATATTTTTACAATATACAGGGTGTTCTGCAAACTCTATGGCAAACTTTAATAGATGGTAGCTGGGTTAATTATTAATAATTATTATTATTGTATAGCACCCATCATTTTTTATCAAATTTTCATTTTTTCATTTCAATATGAAATTATATTTTTTTAAATCCTTGTTAACTTCTAAACAAAAACGATTCGTACCTAGGTTCATATAAGAAAAAATGTTTGAAATTAACCCAGCGGTATTTAGAACGAACCAATTTTGAAAGAAAAATCTACACTGCAGATAGATACCTGCATTTTTAACTTCATCTTGGTATTTCCACATATCTAGTGGTATTACTATACTAACTATGACTTTAGTATTTAGTATTTTTTATATTTTTAAAAATAACATTGCGTCCCTGTAACAAAAAATATTTCCGTTGACAAAGAACCACTGCCAGCTTTCAGAAAAGGTACACAAACTCTCCATCTGACCCAAGGAAATGATTTACGATGAAATAAATTACTTTTTTATTTCCATTGGCAAGGCAGACGCGTCTTTTAAACGTACATACAAATATAAATCCTAGAGATATGGATTGCTCAATGCTACTTCAGCTTCGAACTGAAAATTTGGGGGTAAAAATAGAACCCACTTGAATTCAAGGTTAACGCGATGCTGTACTGGAATTGCTGTCTGAAAAACAAACAAATCTGTTAACGGGAGGCGGCCGTCTCATTTTTTGCTTTCCACAAAAAAGATTATCAGAAGGTTGCGTTTAATTATTAAAAGTCAGAAACAAATTTGGATCGAACACCTGATAGATTTCGGTTTGTGTTGTTATTTTTAGAGTACACGAAACAACAATATGTATATCCTTAAAATCCAAGTAGTTAATTTATAATTCAATAATAAATTTATATTTTCAGTTTTGTAATTTTTTAGTGGTTCCTATTTATTTTAAGATTGGCTCAACAAAGACATGTCAAGTAAATTAACGAAAAATGGGCAACTGACAAACGTATCAGTTGAACCCTAAACTGTTGTCAGAATGGTAAATGGCAATGACCTTGTAGCTGAATATTTTGGAACGCCTACAACATGCAATATATTCTCGTAAACCATAAAGTTTCACAAATAATTTTACAAAATATATTTTGCAGAACAAGGAGAAACGATTTTATATATAGGGTGGCCAAATGAAAACGAATCAGAGCCATTTTCAGGAACTGCTTCAAGACTGTAGAAAAACACTCAGACCCTTCGATTTTTGATTAAAGGGAGACATTCTTTGCTGGTATTTTTGACTCCGCCACTTTCACCCCCCAAGCAAGGGTAAGCATCACCCAAAAATATTTAAATGGCATTAGAGATTGAGTAATATTTCTTTTGAAAGCTCTTACAATTCTCTTTAGAACAGACTTTAAATTTTATAATTCTGCCCAATACTTTGAAAAAAATTTACATTTTAAAATATAAATTATGTTTAGTTGATTATACTTACTACTTAGTTGATTAAATGTTCAAACTTATGACCGCCTGCTTCCATACAAGAATAAAGATTTTGTTCGAAACATTCGCGCACATTCCGAAGCATTTCCGGAGTGATTCGACGGCATTCGTCGACGATTCTTAATCTTCCAGCGACGCTGGCTGTGTTTTATGGATTTTACTTTTTAGGTATCCCCACAAAAAGAAATCAAGGGACGATAAATCCGGTGATCGTGGAGGCCACTCAATGCTGCCTCTTTTCCCAATCCAATTCGGTAGAAAACGTTGGTCCAAATACTGACGGACAATTAACGCATAATGCGGAAAAGCACCGTCCTGTTGAAAAATCTAATGATCTTCATCATACTCTGGAACATTTTCAATAATATCAGTCAAGGCAAGGTCAATAGCGTCTTCCAGTAATTGCAAATATATTTGGCCAGTCAAATTACCATGTAGAAAAAAAGGACCCACCAGCTCGCTCACTCATTATTTCGCAAAATTGCAAATGGCGGTCATAATCATCCTCATGAAGTTCCTGGACTAAATGTATTTTGTATGGATGGAATTTATTCTTCTTCAAAATGCTTTGTATGCTAGTTCGATTGATCCCAGACACAGATACCAGCTGCCTCGTACTTAATGTAGGATCAAGATGAACTTGTCCACAAAACTGCAACTTCACCAGCTTCATTAATATAGGTTGTTCAATTTCTCGTTTTTTATTGGCTTCGTTCCCTGTCTCTTGAAATTTTTTTACTAACTCTAGAACATACTTCCTCCTGACATGTCAATCTTGATGTTGTTCATTAAATAGCTGAGCTGTTCTATTCGCACATTTATTGTTCATAAAGTAAAGCGAAATGATGTCTACCCTTTCCGCAATGGAATAAACCATAGTGTTTAATTTTCAAAAACACAATTAAATAAACTACTAACCAACGCTTCCAAATAATACTAGAAAATAATTTGGAATCCATTAATTTTACGTTATTGTGTGTGTATAGCATACATTTCTGTTTTTTACAATTGTGTTTTTTTTTTACGAAAGTGATAGCAAATCGCCAAAAACCAATGTAAGGCAAGAAATACTAAATTTAGACATTTTTACCGTTACTAATTGTTTGTACATAAGTTTCAATTTTAAAATTAAAATTCTTAATAAGTATTGGGCGGAATTATAAAATTTAAAGTCTGTTGTAATGAGAATTGTAAGAGCTTTCAAAAGAAATATTACTCAACCCCCAATGTCATTTAAATATTTTGGGTGATGCTTACCCTTGCTTGGGAGTGAAAGTGGCGGAATCAAAAATACCAGCAAAGAATGTCCCCCTTTAACCTAAAATCGATGAGACCGAGCGTTTTTCTACAATCTTGACGCAGTCCCTGAAAATGGCTCTGTTTCGTTTTCATTTGGCCACCCTGTATTAGTAACATGTAGGGAATTCGTTAGTGAGAAACTTAATATTACGCAACTGTTCGTAATATAGCTATTTTTTATGGATAAGTTTTATATGAGCACAGTATATTCTTATTCTTAATATGGTCATATAGATAATTCCTTGATAACTACGTAGTTAGCCTCACAATTTGACATATAAATTTTATTAGACCTGAGATACGTACAAATTAAGTATATGGATATTACCTACATTTCATAGTGTAAAATTACAAAAGTATCTGTTGGAAATAAAATCGCGAGAAATATTTCATTTAGTTACAAACCCGGCAAAAATAATAAATTTTAATTTTTAGATTATAATAATGACTAGAGCTATCATAATTGGCCACGCATCAAAGGCGCATAAAATAAAGTGAATAATGATTATAAGATTTGTGCCATTGTATCTTTGTGAAACACGTAAATTGTTATACCCATCGTTGGCATCGATTCCACAATCTGGATGGGATTCGTTATAGATCGCATCATAAGGTATGTGCCTACCCTTGTTTCAGCGAAACTTATTCAAGGCGGTGATAAAATATATTAATCTGAAGAGAACGTTTGACATCTACTGATGTAATAATTGCATAAGTAAATAATTTACTTTCAAGCTGGTCCGACATGGTAATATTCACTCGAGGTTTTTTCATTTATTCCAGTAGGAATAAAATGTTTTATTATTTACTATAGCAAATGGTATGTTACATGTAATCAGTATGAAGATTCGTACATAAATTGAGTCTTCTGGTTTTCGCCAGTTTTTTTACTGTTTACTTTGTTTATTAATATTTATTTTAAACGTCTTTATACATAGTATACAGGTATGTGTATACTGAATCACATTATTGTTTATATATTTTTAGTAAAAGAAAATATTCAGAAATTACGGACTTTTTTTTACAGTAAATTAAGTCAAAGAGCACTTGCATTTCCCAAAATTTTTACCAGCAAAAAAAATAATAACAGACAATTNTAAAATATATTAATCTGAAGAGAACGTTTGACATCTACTGATGTAATAATTGCATAAGTAAATAATTTACTTTCAAGCTGGTCCGACATGGTAATTTTCACTCGAGGTTTTTTCATTTATTCCAGTAGGAATAAAATGTTTTTTATTTACTATAGCAAATGGTATGTTACATGTAATCAGTATGAAGATTCGTACATAAATTGAGTCTTCTGGTTTTCGCTAGTTTTTTTTACTGTTTAATACTTATTACTTTGTTTATTAATATTTATTTTAAACGTCTTTATACATAGTATACAGGTATGTGTATACTGAATCACATTATTGTTTATATTTTTTTAGTAAAAGAAAGTATTCAGAAATTACGGACTTTTTTTTACAGTAAATTAAGTCAAAGAGCACTTGCATTTCCCAAAATTTTTACCAGCAAAAAAAATAATAACAGACAATTTCATTCTGTTCTGTGTTCGTAGCAACCTTTGCATTAAAAAAATATTATTATAAAGTTACTCCAAAACCTTATAGTAAAAAATTTTTGTCCGAGGTTATTTATTTGATACATAGTTTTCGATTTTCTCTTTATTTTTTGGGTATGTTGTTAGTCTAAATTTGTTTTTGTCTGTTTCCATAACTAGAGATATCCTATCATGTTTATTCTATTATTACTTACTCCATCTTTTAGAATTTACAAAAACAGGCAAAAATAAACAAAAAACTGTCAAGGCTATTAAAGCGAAAAGTCAAAAAAAGTCCAGAAGACGAAAACAGTGGATTTTCGAAACGTTAACGACTTTTATGACCGATATTTTGTGTAAAAATATTCAAATATAGAAAAATTAAACCAAAAAGCACAAATTACCCACAAAATGGGCAAGATTATACTAAAATAAGTTGAACTAATCAATTTATTTTTAGCTAAGAAAGCTACCCATAAAATGTAGTCCATTCTATGTCAGATACATACAGGGTGTAAATAAAATGTTAAAACAATGTTAAAGTTTCAGAAAAAAATATATTTTTACTATATTACAAAAAAAGGCTGAAGTGATTTCATTAAAATTTGACTTTAATTTTTTATTGTCCACAAATGTATAATATGGAAGTCACAGGTTTGTTGTATACAGGAACGTAGTTCCAGAGATAGTCGTGGTAATTTTTTTCTTTGATCCACTATTAAAGGCGTTCTAAAAATGTTTCCTTAGTGCATGTTACTAGAATGCGCCGTTTTCAAGACAAATGACAAATATTAGATCGTGTTAATTATTGCTAAAAGTGTCAAAACATCAAATTATTTTTTAAAGAAAAATAAGTATTATTCAAGTGATCATGTTATCGGTGAATAAAATTATTAGATATAAAAATGATTTGCATAGCTTCCTACTACTATTTTTTTGCAACTTGATAAAAATTACGTATTCTCATCAATTTCTACGTCTGGAACAATTAAGAGTCCGGGAAAACTGTTTTTTTTTGAGAAAAATTAGAAAAAAACGGAAGTGGACTATTGGAAAAATCTATGACACACAAAGTTCTAGTTATAATGTAAATAATATGGTAGCCGAGGCAAATAAGGCCCAGAAGTTAATAAGGCCCATATTTAAAATTACGCGCTAAAATAATTTGATGATAAGTCTTATTTATTGTTTTTATAAAAAAACGAATTATTTTTTTGAATCAATAAAAAGTAGTCTCATTTTTTTTGTTTGTTGTCGGAAGAGAAGTTTTCATTTTTTAAAGAGAAGTTTGGTTGCCCTAGTTTGCTTTAGAGAGTACTTAGCTAAACTTTTTGAGTAGCCTTTTCACCTCCCCAGGGGTTAAAAGGCCTATGTTGATTATTAAGAGAAATGTGTAATAAAACTTTTATATTTCTTTTTTTCTAATAATTTAAAGATGTTTTTAAAGAATCATTGTGAAGATAAGTTGCGAAAAACTGCAAGTTTACAAGAGGACCTTATTATACCGCGTTGGTTTAATAAGGCCCAGAGAAAGAGTTTTTAAAAAGTCAAATGTTTTAAAAGGATTGCCTCTTGTACTATTTACCTTTTAATAATTTGTGCTCAAGCTCTACTAATTTGAGATTTAAATGCATCCCGAATGTATACATTTTTCTAAAATATGTTATTTTCATACTCATTGGTTTTTTGTTTATTCCAGCAAAATAGGTGTATCAGGAAAAATATTTTAATAACAATTTTTTCAAGTGCTCATATATCGAGTTTATTCAGTTTTTTTTATTTTTACCATTTTTTTGCTTCGGAGAAAAGTAGTATTTCGCATTATTAAATCACTAACCCTACCTATCAAAAACAAAATGTGTCAGGACCAATGTTCATAACGATTATTGTATTTGTTAATTTTGTTTCGTAGAATTCTAATCATTTTAGTTCCACTCTATAGAAAAGTGACCATATGTGACCAGGCTGTCCATATTTGAGCAGGTACAATTATTTGTTTTATAATTTAAATCACGCGTCACTTCTAACATCAACTGTTTTGTATTCATTCATACTGGGGCAGCTATCTCTTTACGATTATTTCCCATTTTCCGGCCCAATATCTGCCCCGGCATCCCAACTCGCCCCCCTCGTCAAACCGTAGTAAATACCGGTTGCATAACGCCAGAATTACCCGAAATATCGCGGAGCTTTGCACTCGCGCGCGAAAATCCCGTCGCCTTGGCCGGCGGAACATCTGAACGCCGCGTGTCACTCGGCGCGCCCTCGCCAAAATAGGCGAGTCGCGTCGCGGTGCGCCTCGCAATACGAGCATGCGCGCAAAGCACAACGCGCGTCCTTGTCCTCCGGCCGAAGGGAAAAGGAGAAGCTAGGCGCGTGGGCGACGCCGACGCGCATCTGTTTCTTCGTCGGGCGTCGCGAAGAAAATGATGCAGTGCGCTGCATGCGTCCCGTCAAGGCGGCTTGGGAAACAAAATTGCACTGTCGGCTAGATCGAGGCGTTTTGCACGGCTGTCTTTGTGAGTCTCTTCCGCGATGGCATGATTTAGAGGTAGTTTCGTACTGTGGCTCTACTGACAGCAGCTGTATTTCAGAAAAATGAAGAAAACTTGAGTTGTAGCTGGTCGAAGGACCAAAAATGGTTCGGTATCTGACGAGATATGAGGTATTTTTTAAAATTAATGTATATTATGATATGCAACTACTTATAAGATGACATATGTATAATATTGATTTCACGATTTACCTATTTACTTGTTATTTGTATATTTTTTTGCATGTTTTTATTTTTTTACTCTCTTTCTAACTATATGAAATTTGTATACTTTTGCATAACGAAATTTTTTGAGAAAAAACGAGGAAACTCTCAGCCTTTGACTTTATAGGCTATTGATTATATCCAAAAAAACAGGGTTAAAACCGCTCAAACTTAGCCAATTTTTCGATTTTCGTTATACGTTTTAATTCTCATTTTTTGCAAAAAAGGAAGAAAATAACACGTTCAAGGATTTTCATCACATGACTTGTTCGAAGAGTCATTAAAAATGAAAAAACCGCGGGGTGCTGTTAAATTAGAGGGTTGAAATTGAAGATAGGGGTGAAAATGCACTTTTGTAGTTTTTTAAATATAGCACGAAAACGAAGCAAAATTTCGGTATAGTTCATAGGAAAAATTTTGTAAAGAATTGAATTTCTCATCGAAATGGCTTATTTAAAAAATGTAAATGGAAAATTTTATGCCAAAAATCGTTAATAAACAATTTTAAAGAAAGCAAAAAATACGGTTTTTTGTTTTTTTTACTTTTTTAATAAAATAATTTAATAAAAACTTGAGAATTTAAGTACAATAAAGTTTATTAATAATGTATATACAGTGTGTCCACGGATGGAGTTGACAAGAGGAGGAACTCTTTTGATTTTGACTTTATCGAAAAATGTCACTCTTTAAAAAAAGTTATGTCCCTCGAAAAAATAAAACTGTCATTTAACGATTTTTTTGCATAAAATTTTCCTTTTAAATTTTTTAAATAAGCTATTTCCATGGGAAATTCAATTCTCAAAAAAAATTTTCCTATGAACTATAGCGAAATTTTGCTTCATTTTCGAACTACATTTAAAAAACTGAAAGGGGTGCATTTTCACCCCTATTTCCAATTTCCACAATCTAATTTAATAGCACTCCACGCTTCTTTCATCTAAAATGACCAAACAGAAGGCGCTGGAAAAACAATTTTGAATACCGCTATCTATCACATCGGTTTGTTTGTAATTGCTGTTACCTTCCAATTTATAGCAAAATGAACGATTTTAATGAATTAGTTGATATACAGTAAGGTTTATTATGAATGTAGAAAAAAACAGTGTAGCGACTTTACATTTATATCGACAACGTTATCCTAACAGAATTTTTCCTAACAAAAGAAAGTTTAATAAACTTGAAGGAAATCTAAGACAGTTAAGGTATAGGAAAAATATGTATGTAACAAAATGTAATATTAATAACCAAACAATTGTACAATACAACATTAAATGCACACAAAAAATGTAAAATGAATAGTGAAATTTAAAGTACTGTTCAAACTGTTGACTATTTCTTCCGATTTATAATTCGCATCTTCATAATTGCACTTCTAACTGCAATTAATTTAACGTTATGTGGAATATTGTTTGCTGTGGTACTAATTTTGTCTTTCAACTGATCAATGTTATTTGGCGGTGTTAGATAAACTTCGTTTTTTACGAAACTTCAGAGAACAAAATCCCATGGATTAATATCTGGGGATCGTGGCGGCCAATGTATGGGTCCTTTTGTACCAATCATCCGGCCGTCTTCAAATGTAGCATTCAAATAATTTATGTCTATTTGGATGTGCACTGTCTTGTTGGAAAATAATACTCATTAACTACTAATTCTTCCAAATACTCTTGTAACTGATCTCTCAAAAAATCGTTACCTATACCGCTCACCGGTTAAAGAACCATCAAAGAAGTATGGCCCAAATATTTGCGACAAAACTATATTCTTTGTGCAGTCATTTTCATGAAGATCTTGAACCAAATTCACCTTGTAAGGAAACAATTTATGTTTATGTGGAATTTTATACACAACGTTCTGTTTTTCCAGCGCCTATTTGATATGATTTAGAAAGCGAGCACAGTAAACCAAAGTCAAAGCCTGATATAAAAATACTGAAAAGGATTTTGCTAAAGAGTTTATTCTTCTTTCTAAATTTTTTGGCATTTCCGGAAAACTAGTCCTTACGCGAATTTTTCTATAGTAGCCATATAAGCGTGAGAGTTGAAAGCGATGTTCCGGAGTATTTTTAGCGGTAATTAGCAACAGGCACATTGCCCAGCCGGTAAAAATACTCTAAAAATGCTGTTCCGCGTGCTTTCGACGAACCGCGACCAGTTAAATCATCCGATTGAAAATAATATTGGCATTCTGATGCGCATAAGGATCACAAGGAACGTCTGTGTCTACTAATATTATATTTGATTAAAAATAAACAGACACCATTTATAGTAGGATTATAAACACACTTGTTCTACGTGTCAACGCTTGGACACTTTTAAAACGACAAATTGAAAACAAACTCGAAAATATGTTTAAAAAAAACTGTTAATCAATATAGAATCTTGGCAACTTACACCGATTTCAACAAACCTGTCGATATAGAGGCATAACCTCCAGCTTTCCTCGATTTTTCTGGATTCATAAATTTAAAGTATCCTTTGTTTTATTACTGAACAACATTGTGTCCTTGTAGACAATATATAAATACAAATATGCAAACTATTGACTTAAAAACAGTTTCTATAGAAATCGTCATTTGTCAATGCATTTAGAAATTAGATTTGAATACAAAATCTCAATTAGCAAACGCTTTTTTCACTTACAGGACACTTAAACATGGACAGTCTTATCAAAATTGGTAAAAATGTAAAAATTCCTCTTTAATCGTGGATACCTGAACCACATCTATTTGACGTAGAAAGGTCCAACCTATAAAACAACACCAAACTCAATCCGATCGGACCACCCCTGCGCCCAGCGATCACTACACTTTGGAAATTTATAGTCTCATATACAAATATATATTTTTCTTTCCTCTTAAGCTTTTAAGAACTTGAAACTTTGAGAAACAATTGTTTTTGTTTAATCAAGGAATGATTGGTGGTGTCACTTGAAACTGGAACAAAAAGTGTTAACTTAGTTCAATCAATGGCGAGCAAATGAATGAAATTTCTTGAAAAAACTAAATACTACTATACTAAAAAACATGTAAATAGTGTTTTAAAATTCAAACCGTTACAAAAACTAACTCTAAGCGGCTTATTTTATAACTCGCTAACTTTTTAAGTTATACAAAACTAATTTAAGGACTAAAAGGCAAGAAAATTCTTTATAAATTGAAATATTTACCTACACAAATTATGTATAAGCTCAACACGTGATATGAGGTAACAACATCTAGATGCGTTTTTCTATTTCTGCAAAGCGTTCCAACGTTGAAGCGAAACAGCTGATTTCCCTAATTGTCTTGTATTTGCACTTGGTTTCAGAATGAAATTGTAGCGGATCCCAACTTTATTAACAAAGTGTTATGGTCGCACTGGCATTTTAAATAGGTAGATACCATACTACTCCTCGAAAAGCAATAAGTCACTACGTACTACAAACAGAATAATTAATTGAATATAATATTAAAAACTCATTAAATTATAAAACATAGTGAAAACGTTAACGTTTTGTCGTTCACTACAGATTAAAAACGCAGTAACAGCTAGTTAGTGACCGATTACAGTAGGTCAGTAGCGGACCGAAAAAAGGTTTAAATAATGATTTGAAAATTTTTTTTCAGCCCAAATATGTATTTTAAAAATTTTTACATCGCCAATTCGTATTATACCTATTCATTTTTTTCTATTTTCCCTTAAAATTAGTGACATTTTAACTTAAGCACCCTCTATAACGTGTTTAAAAGGTTTAAAGAAGCAAATTTTACTTACTTTGGGCAAAATACAACTAATTATACACAAAAAACGAGGTAAATGCAACTCAGTATGCCGTTTGCCGATATTTCGATACACAAACAAGTAAATGGAGGAAAAAAGTTCAGATGGTAGATATCTTTATTTTTTAAGGAGTGAAACTATGATTTTCTTTTGTACAACGCGTTTTTGGACTTGATCGTAGTTAACTTTCTACAAAATTTCATACTAGGAGGTTCAAACTATACAAATTTATTATTCTGAACCTTTTCAGTCTCGCCAACAACTGAATTGCTGCCAATTGCTATCACATACTCATTTCATTTGATGATCTCATCCTTTACCTGATTAGGTTTAATTTTCGAACTGAAGGATATGTTTGTTTGTTTCAGGAGGGTGGGAAACCTATCACAAAAACAAGAGTTTTCCAACGTCCTATAACAGAAGAAGAATTAGAGACTGTTTGGGACGAACAGACTCTACGTCTTTTGGTACGTTGAAGCCCAATTCCTTTTCCAGCTTGCAAAACAATACTGCGCTTTTAAATCAGACGACCATTATTCAAGTCACCAAAAACGGTTCATTGAGTAATCACTAAATAATTATCTACGTTTTCCAGCTTGAACAGAGCACCGACTACGAGGAGCGCCGCTTAATCAGAGCCAGACTCCGACAGGTCATGGCGGAACAAGAAGGTAAGATTCGTCCGTATATGACACCTTTACCGTACCAGTTTGATATTTAGAAACTAATGCTGTTAGATAATTTTAGACGGACACCACTGAAAAGGCGATTTGAGGTGCTTACGACAAAAAATTGCATGATCCAGTCGGACTTTGGACGGTTTGTCGTCACAAGTGGCCTTTTTACACTCTCACCTCTCCGATAATAACGCATTAACTGCACAGAGTGTTTTTGCTCTTCCGGCCAAAGCTCGGTGAAGGAGAAGATGACAAAACTTGCATACATTGTTCCTTCCTTTAGAATCTAACGAGATATAAACATCGGTACCCTTGTTGATGGATTAACTTTTAGTTTTCATAATTCAAATTGCTTAAATTTTTAATTATTATCTTTATTTCTACGCGACGCAACGTAACATAATGATGTTAAAAATGAAGAAGCTTAGAGGTAATCTTCGTCTACATTTATAAATATTTTGTTGTACGGGGTGATAGTAGTCAAAATATTAGTATTTAGCTAGTCACGCTTTGAATTAATTGTTGATGAGTAAAAAGACACGACGAGTTTTTAGAATTTACTCTCCCAATTTTGGGACTTGTCGTAACTTGTTTACTCGCAGCTTTACATAAGTAATATTTATTAACTTCAATGTATAATAAACATCAAACAACTACCAGTAAACATTTAAAATCAGACTAGTAGGACATTGAGGTACCACGGGTGTTATAGGATAATATTGTCCTAAGTCGTTGGGAAGTAACCTCCTTTTAAAATCCTAGACGCCTTCATTACTATGATTATCTGAATTATATATAGCCTCACAAATTGATAATTTGTACCAAAATAGTAAAAACCATGCAAAAAAGTCAGTGTACCATTTTTGTTTAAAATAAGACTTGCATAAGACAAAACAAACATTTATTCCTAGGGTGCATAATTTTTGAGCAAAATGTAACTTCATATCTATCTCACTGTTTTAAGATAAGACTTAATTTTTCACACTATACACAACTTTATAAACACATATTGTGCAGGAAAAATTTCTTTTCAATACTCTTATTTCTTCAGAAGATATACAGGGTGATTTGGAACTTTATCTAAAAAAAATTTTTGATTGTACAGGGGACTCTTACAAATACAATTTTGTAAACAAATTCAAAGAGGGTAATTCGAAAATGATTTAAAAACACACATCTGCACGGCACTGGCAACTGGTTCACTGTAAAACCTAACATTTGCCGTACGCAAGGCAAAACATGCATTCAGCGACTGGCACGGCGGCAATCTATAATAAAAAAAGAACGGATAAAAAATTAAAAAAATTTCTTTCCCAAGGAAAGAAATAAATAAAATTTTATAACACCTATTTTATATCAACAAATTCAACTGCTATTTAATAAAATCAATTTTTGGTAATTATTAAAATTTGCCATACCTGATGTTACAACAACTGTTACAACTGTTTGTCCACCGACGTGTAAACACGTTCTACGAACCAATACAAATGTTGTCATGCTTCGCCATAAACTAAAACGATATCCATCAACTCCGAATTTCTATACACGGAAGCCATTTTTGACACTTGAAAAACTAATGTAAACACTATCGCAACAATGATAATACTATAATCGAAATCGCCTGGGGCCACGTGGATAAATGACGCTAGAGATTACAGTAGCCCAGCGATGTAACGGTTGAAAATACTACAACTTCAATAATTTTTTTCTCGGAAACTATACTAAGGATTTTATAAAAAAAAATGTTTACGATATTGACTCCATTTTTTATGACACATCTATCCCCAATTTTTTTTAATAAGTTGTGAATCACGCTGTATTATTTTTATCTTTAACACTGTAATTAAAAAATTAAGCCTCCTCAACAGTAAATGTTTATAAAAAAATATTCTTAAATGTGGAAGAAAACTATCCTTCATTTTTAACACGTAATTATGTTACTCTGCGTAGGTAATTCAAGTTTATTAATTTCTTCGAGTGATCTTCTCTTTTGTCGCAAAATCTGGCGATCACCATTGCTGACTTTCATCTAAACTTTTTGAAGAAGTGTTAAGGAAATATGACGTTTCCTTCTCAGTACGTTCACAAACCAAAGTTAACCTACGTTTTTAATACAGATTAGTAAAATGTAAATGTAAATGTCGAATTGGCAGCGATATTGGTTTTCCTGCGAACCTTAGGAAACGCACAGAAACGTCATATATCTGTAGATCTAACTGTAGTAGGATCTTCCGCTAAGGTGTGCTATTTTAACTCCCCCCTGTGTCGCAACATTCACTGAATCGCAAAAGATGTAACCCCTTTCCTGGTTTCAGCTTGTACAGACCTGGTCGACAAGGCTAGCCAGGAGCAAACAGGCGGACAGATAGACGGTGAGTCACTTCTCCTTCCTCTCCTTCAAGGCTTACTTGAAGCTCCAGAGAACGAGCAACCTCCCGACTCGGGCACCGAATCCGGCGAGGACCAACGCAGCGGTCTGATCGCCGAGGTCCAAAACGCTTTGGACAAACTATCAGCTAGCTTGCGTAGCGACGCAACCGACATAACTCCCGAGAGACGTTGCTCCCTCTTACAGTTGGTCACGAAATTGCAGGCAGGCTTGTCCTCCACCACGCCTAAGCTAGAGCGCCGCCAATCGAGCGGCCCAGGGCGATTCAACAAGAGAAAGCAGCGTCAAAACAGGCACACCGTCGGCGTGAGCAGCGAAGAACTAGCGGACGCTAGGCGTTTGATGGAAGAGATCTCCTTGAGAGACATAACCCCCTCACAAAGCCAAACTAAGGTCACGGTGTTGCAGAAGCAGAACTCGGAGGGCAGCGTCACGAGCAACTCCTCGTCCTTCAACAAGTTCGGCAACAAAGTGCCGGTGAAGAACGCAACGGCGAAGCCGTTCAGCAGCTCGAACAGTAACATTTCAAATACCTCTTCCTCAGTGCAAACTCCTACAGACCCAACGGAAAGCTTCGAACTCATCTTCAACGAAGAATCAGGACAGTACGAAAGTCCTAAAGAGAAAAAACCTGTTTATGCCGTAACTAAAACTTCTTCTAAGAGTTCGGTTGACAACGAACCGCTCAAACCTTCGCCTCTTTCTCAAAATACTTCTGCGGAGGAAGTCAGCATCAAAAGCGTCCACAAAGCCGTCCAGCAAGCGGCAGCGAGGAAAAAAGGCACCTCAGAAAGCGCACAGGAGTCCGAAACTGAAGACGACACCAGCACCGTAACAGCTCCTAAAGAGGAAGTCAGTGAGACTCCTCCACCATCTCCGTTGCTAGAAAACCCGATTTACACCCAACCCGTTGAAACAGTGGACTCCAGTAAAACATACGAGGAAAGATGCAGGAGATTCAACACCCCGTCCAAGAAACTTAAAATGAAAAGGGCGAATACAGTCGACATACCGAATTCTTTGAACGTTTACGAGGACGAAGAAGACGATTCGGAGACCGAGGACGAGATCCAACAAAGAAAGAACAACTACTACGCTCTTAGAGGTCCCATAAGAGTAGGTGATCCAGTAAAGAAATCCGCCATGCCAGTGTTTGAGCCTAAAACTGATTCCGATCAGAAATTCCTGGCGTTCATAAACAAGAACAACCAGAATACTCCCCAGTCCGGGTCCCTCTGGTCGGCAAACAAAACCACCGTTTGGGGGAATAAATTCGGCAACATTAAAAATACCTTCGAGAAGGCAACCTCCGGAGGGTCGAATAACTCCGCGAGGAACTTTTGGAAGACCGCGGACGACGCGGTCACCGCGGGAAGTACCCCGTACGGTCCGAAAATCAGCCGAAGGAGTGCTAGAAATTTACAACAAATGTTCGAAGAGAAACAACGACAGTCACAGGAAAAACTGCAGAATGAAAACGAAGGCGTCGTTACGGGTTCGCTGACGTTAAAAACCGAACCCGACAGAAACTACAAATTAGTTCCCCAGCCCGCCCCAGTGAACAAGTTCTCGCATGCGCCTCAGTCCGCGTTCAAGCCGATATCGAGGAATATAGCGCAAAAACCCGAATCGTTGCCTCTCGCAACGGACCAAGACATATTAAAAATAGAAATTAAGGAGAACAAGAACGATCCACCGCTGTATCTGTACAGCCCTAAACCTCTGATCAACTCCCAAGCCAGCTCTACGACTTCCTCCCCGGTGGTCACCTCGAAGCCATGGGTAACTAATGCCACCGATCACGGTGGGAGGGTGCTAAGCATGGCGGCCAAGAAATTCGAAGCACCCCCACCACAAGAGAATCATTTCATCAAGCCGAGGAAGCTCAGTAAAGAAATGAATAAACCCTTCATACCTCAACCCTCACCTCCGGAAAAACTAACCGCACCTTACTTAGTAAAGAGCGCAGATCAAAAGAGTAGCACAGTAAGGAAGCTAAGTGGCCAGTACGATAACATAGGAAACAAACCGGTAGATTATACTAGTCAATCCACCGTGAGGTACCAGGTTCCACAGGAGAAACCATACTATGTACCCAATTACTCGGTCCCAAAGAACATGACACAGTCATATAAACCTGCACAAAACACAGCACCTTCTTACCAAACTACACAAAAGCAACCGCAATATACGCAACCGTTTGTTCCAAAAACCACACAAAATTATCAGCCCACCACAAAAGCTTCCGCACCAACTCAACACTACCAACAGGTGCATAAGCAAACACCTACACAACAGTACACACCACCTCAAAACTATCAAACTCAAACACAGTACAATACTCAAACATACACGCAAAACAAACCACAAGCACAAAATCACCAACCTACCAACTACAGCGTTAGATACGATCAGCAGCAACAAAATCGAGCTTTCCAACCGTACAACCCCACTCAAGAATTCGAACCTCTAAACTATAGCATAAAATATGACAAACCTGTAGTTGATCCACAACCACATGCTAAACAAACACAAAAACAAGACTCAAAAGCACCCAGTTACACACTCCAAGCGAACGTACAGCAATCGCAACAAATTTTCCAGCACATCCCTGGTCAAGAAGCTGAGGCGCCTGAAAAAGAATATACCTCCACTTGTCAGTTCACTCCGCAATCAACTTCTCGTATTGCTCCCCAAGCAAAACCACAAATTCAAGTGCAAACGGCAGAACCCGCATCTCATCCCCCGAAGTTGGAGACCCAAATTTCCAACGAGAGCGTGTGCGAGTACACTGCGATAAGCAGCAAGGTAATGACGGGGCCCGTAAGCCAGCAAGCCGTTACGGTACGCCAGAAATCTCCGATGAGCCGTTCGGAGCACGACATGGAAGCTGCGTTCAACTTGAGGAGCAGCTTGCAAAAAGTGGGCAAGCCCGAGGCTAACGGTAAAAGTAAGTCGCCATCAAACAGCTTCAGTTACAAGCAGAGTGAACCCAAAGCCGCTTCACCAAATAACAGCTTCAAATATAAGAGTGAGCCTCAAGCACAGCCGGTTTCTGCCAGCAATAATCACAAAACCCTTTCTCCGGTAAGGTACAATCCCGAAGCGCAAAACACTTCGCCGAACAATTACACCAAATATAACCCGAACGACGTGCCCAAACCAACGGTCTGTCCCAGCAGCTTCAAGTTCAATTCCTCGGGACATTTCCCGCAGAGGTCGGGAGGTAACGAAAGCAAAACCTTCGGCGTGGTCAAGCCCATGCAACAGAAACCGACCACAGCCACTCCGATTTACAACAACGTAGCCGGAAAGGTTAGAGAATCTCTGGAAATTAACGATAAGGGACAAAGCGTGGTGACTAGCAAGTTCAATATCCCAGTCATCAACGTCAAGAAGTCCTCTGCGCCTAATTCACCCGCAGCGCTAGCGTTGAGCAAGTCAGATTCCTGGCACCAAATCTGCATGGCGAGCCAGAACAACACATCGCCTAGCACCTCGCCTACCAACAGACCGGTGATGAGGTCCAAGTCTAGCCACACTCTAGCTGTTCCTCAGAAGCAATTCGAAGCAGGAATGACCAGGGATGAGTTGGTACAAAAGAGAAGGACTATGGAAGCCTACTTTACCAGTGGCACCAAGTCCCCGCAGTCTCTCGACTCCACCAAAACCGAGACCAAGGTGGTGAAGAGGAGCATCAACAGGATAAAAACGTCGGAGAAGATGTCCGCGTACCGTCAGCCCTCGGGGTTGTGTCGCAGCAGAACCCTCCCCGATATAATATGTCCGGATATGTTGGACGAAAGCAACCCGGACAAAGCCTTCGACGACCTGTTTAAATCTAGTTCTTAATACGAGGTGGGCACAGCTCGCCGTTTCATTCCATTTAAATGTATGTGGAAGTGTTTAGAGTTAAGTTTGTAATCGTATTAATCGAACGAATGATGCCTGTTATGTTAGGATTTTGACGCAAAATAGAAGTTGTGTTTGTTACCGTTGGAGGACCTTGAGGCGATGTTTTGACAGAGATTGGTGTGTGGAAGGTGCGCACACCAATCCAATCGCGGATCTTTTGGGGGGCGAGGACAAACACCATTGACAGAGGGTGAGAAGTGTGTTGGTGTGCGCACCCCTTAACCAACCCCCACCTGCACGCCCATGTGCGATTGTTAATAATATTAAACACGCAAACGCTAGCTCCACGATGCCAAATGTATTTTTCCCCGGTGACAAAATTTGTCTCGACGATAGAATGCAAAATATTTCCACGATGTTTTTGTACATACATATTTATTTTTTTTATTTTTATTAGATTCAATCGTTGGCGTTTGTACAAGGCGGCAGTTTCGTTTCTCAAAAATGTTCTCATTCGCTCGCATTTCCATCCCTTCCATAAAAACTATTGCGATCTACGAAAAATTGTCATAAAATTTCCGAAAAAATTAATTGCAAGACATATAAGAGCTATTTTTACCACATATAAGAAGAGTCTTTTAAGGAAGTTCACTGTGAAAGTTTTAAACAGATAAAAATCTTTTTCTTATTTTTTTTTGTAGTTTTTAAAAATGCAACCTTTAAATTTAGGTATTAGGTGTATAAACTACTATCCTTCATAGGTTGCAATTTTTGTCGCTATAACATTGGCAGTGCCAAACTGTCAAAAATTAAGTTTTTATTCAAATAGTAATAATAATAATAAATGTAACTGAAAATGTTTAAATGTTACCATACAAAGGTCCTGTAAAGATAATAAAAAGCTGATAAAAGCGTAAAAATTTTGATGTCACATAATTATAAGAATCTAGATGATTTAGGAACAATCTAATAGTACCAGTCGATGCAAGGTGTTAAAAAATTTTAAGCTGCTAATGTTTATAGTTAGAAACAAAATAAAGGAGTTTTCATAAAGTTCCAAGTTGCAAGAAAACTAAAGGCAGACTTGCACAACTTTTTTGTAATTTCAACAATTTTGTAGGTACAGTCTTTCCGAAGTAAGTGAACATGTATAAAAACACCTAGCAATAAAATTTAATGAATTTCATAGGCGTCCCTACCACTTGTCAACAACTGAGATTTATTGCCCAGTTGTCCAGTGCGGCTGTGTTATATTCCGTTTGACGGCGCGCGCATTCTTCTACTGGGAGTATACATTTTTACCACCTCCACTTTTAATTCGACCAGACCTGTTTATGGCTACGGCTCAATAAATATGGGAACAAGTTTTTCAAATATTTCAATGCCGAGTTGCTGCGTCAGCGACCGAACGTACCAGGTTCGGTCGCTGCCAAACTCTTGGTTGTTCAATTGATATCGGAAAGACTATACCTCCTGCCGCTTCAGTTTCATGTGAACATCCTTAAACGAACCACTGTATATTTTTCCTGATTAGATATTCAACTGCCAGGCCTTGTACAAATCCCATTTTCCGTTTTTTTATATGTTTATGTTTTTTTTTCCAAGCAAAGCACTTGCTATAGCGTGTATGCTTGCAAAAAGTACACCAAGAGACCGGGTCGGGTTTCTTGAATACTTTTCACGAAATTTGAACCTACAGCACTAACCTTTCTTCCCTCTCAAATTGCAACTTGTGTCTTTTCTATTTGTTTCCGTTTCTCTAACTACTTTTCTTGTGTTAAACACCCCGCTAAACTTCTACGACGCCAAACTGACGCTTTTTTTGTTTCTCTTGCAGAAAATGTCATCACTACCAAAAAGACTGTTACCGAAGGCCCTGCCACTACTACACAAGGTAAGTTTCCTTACACAGAGCGGTTCTGGGTTCTTAATCAAAGTATTTTGTTGCAGTTACGACTCAACAACAAGTGGCTAAGAAACCTTTGTCCCCATTCGCCAAATTTCGGCAACTGGACAAGCAGAACAGCCTTAACACCCCTCCAAGGTAAATATAAATTGGTATAATATCATCACGTAAACTTTTAACAGAACACAACATGGAAAAAAACATTTTTTTCACGAATTTTATGTTAGATGCCCCATAATTTCACTTCTGAATTAATTGGAGTGAAATGAAATTAATCATTACACTAATATACACGACTGGAAAATCCACATAGTCCATCTGCCTTTACATGAGTGCAACAAAGTAAAGTAAAGAAATCCGTGCGATAGACAAGGATGGCTATATTGAAGACGTTTCATAATCTGATTAGTCACTCTCACTTCTAACCCGAAACGGACGGTGATTATTCAGATTATGAAACGTCTTCACTATAGCCATCCTTGTCTATCGCACGAATTTCTTTACTCTACTTTGTCGCTCTCATGTAAAGGCGAAGAGGTCATGTGGATTTTCCAGCCGTGTATACACTTTTAAATATACAAATCTAAATAACTTCAATAAGAATCATGTAGATCCGGATAGTATTATTAATTATATTATTTTCTTATTTAACACTCATTATTCAATTTGTCACCATAATTCCCAAAATTATTTTATCAAGCCCCAAAACATACAGGGTGTTTGCAGAACTGTCTTTATTCAGTTAAATAATATTAAAAAGCTCTGGATACGTTTGGAATGTTTGGAAACTTGCATGCTAAGTTCAAACATTTAAACTAGTTGGCGTAGGTCCAGTGCCATTAAACAAACAAAATAACACATCAAAACATGAAATATACACGTTTTGTTAGGAGAACTAATAAACATAATAATATGAAACACCCTGTACAAATTGTATATATTTTAAACCTAACTTCATGTCCTCCATCATTTAATTCGCACTTTTTGGGGTAATCCCTGTAAAATTCTACACAATAACACTAAGGGTGATTCCCTAACGTTTTCCAAAATTTACAAAATTTAAGTGATAATTTCTCAGGTAAAAATGAGCAATAATTTTATATAAAACAATGACGGATCGCAAAAATCAAAGTGGTCATGTTTTGGTAATGAAGCATGATACTATTACTAGTATACTATCTCTAGTAATGGTAATGAAGCATGGAATCATAACATTTTTGTTAATACGATTCAAATTTAAATATACAGGGTGTTATTTAAGTATGTGGTCAAACTTCAAAGGGTGATTCTTTGAGTAATTCTAAGACGAAAAGTTTATATAAACATAGGTTCGGTAATGCTTCGTTTTCAAGGTAGTGTCAATTTTTTTTAAATTGTTTTTTCGTAAAAATCTTAATAATCCTTTAGCCAATTTTGTTGAAATTTGGCAGAGTTATTTATGATAGAAAGAGGCTAATTTAGTCCTAACTAGATTAAAATTATTAAGTCCAGTGGCGTCCCAGGGGCACCTCAGCCAATATTGACAAAAATAATGTGCCTACTGACTTTTTTAAAACCTTTATAATTTTTTTCGCATTAAGCAACTAGAAACAGCTTTTTCGTCACTTGATTTTTTTTCCTTTTTGGAGAAAAAAAAATAAGTCACTGTATGGCATGTCCCTGAGACAAAATAATAAAAAATTAAAACTACCAAACTATCAAATATCAATAGTCTATTCTAATCTTAGAAATTGTTATAAAAATTAGTGCTAGCTGTAAAAAATACGTGTGTTATTAATTATTAAAAAAAAAATTATTTTGTTGTTCATGGACATGCAATAAAATGATTTTTATTTTATTTTTTCTCCAAAAACAAAGCCTGATACGAAAAAAATCAAGAGACAGAAAACTTGTATTTTTTGTAGCTTAAATGAGAAAAAATACATATATAAGTTTTAAAAAAATCAGTGACGCACATATTTTTTTTGTCGAAATTATTGATTAAGGTGCCCCCCGGGACGTCACTAGGTTTAATAATTTTAATCTAGTTAGGGCTAAATTAGCCCCTTTCTACGATTGAAAAGATATATTCTTGTATTTCACATATACAGTAACTCCTACATTTGAAATTTACAAAAACCACGTTGGTAATTCCACATTTCCATTACCAGTGTCGTAGGTAGCAGGGATTATCTTTTCTTTAAAGCGTATCTTTTATGCTTGCCAATTTTTTTTTGTAATACTTCCGTGTACTTTGTTAAAAATAATAATAATAATAATAGAATACTTGGAAAGTTAAGTTAAGTTTAACGAAGTTGGATTACATATTTTTGGAATAATAAAAGTAGTCTTCGAAAATCAAGGTTAACCTTCAAAGTTTTTTGTTTTTTTTTATTTAAACGAGCTATAATAATGTTAAATTGTTACTACATTAAGAAATAGAAGCTATATAGTTGACTCTAGGACAGTCAGTGGCAGTGGCCTGTACAAAACTTAACCTCAAAAAGGTTTATGTCATGAAATATAGCTGGGAGAGATGGTAGTGATGATCTCTAGCGGATGGTCAAAAACTTAACAACCTTGACATTATCTGGGACCCTCAAAAACTATTTGTATTAATATTTCTATGAAATGCATTGCTTTTTGAAAAAGTATGGCCAAAATTTCATTCTAAACGATTATTTTTTATATCCTGTGTCTTAAAAACAAAAGAAATGAATTGAAATGCAGAGTTACAAACTGTGCATTTGCGGACCGAGGTTTATATAAACTTTTTTGTCTTAAGTTGTATTCGTAAAGTTTATAAACGAGGCTAGCGAATCGCCCTGTATTTTGGATTCCCCTAAACATTCAACCCTCCCGCTTGTCGCTTGTCGTCTTCCTCCAACTAATCGCTTGGCTTGGTCTGCAGTACCCCCGGTACCCCAAAGACCTTCGGCAGCGGCCCCCTCTTTAAATTCACTGATCCGGCCGTGAGCCAATCCGCTAGCACCATCAAAGATCGGCTCTTGTTTTGGTGTCGAATGAAGACTAAGGAGTATGAGGTATGAGACTTTGAGTGTTCTTAAAGAGCCTACGTTCGAAAAGTTATTCAAAAAGTTCATGAAAATATCCAGCACGCACTATCAGAACGCGTCTGAAATAGACAACAGCGTGGTCTTTTATTAAACACTTTTTTGTTCTACTCAGACTTTATACTTAAAAAGTTTTACATAAATTTAAAGTTAAATATTTGCAAGGTTAATTGTCGTATTTGCTAAACATGTTGATTTTTAAAGTAATTCCCTCTTGAATTATCAGTATTTCGTTGCAAAGTGCCGAACGTAGGTTTTTAAAATTGTTTTAATGTTGTTTTTATGTGGTGTGTACCAGTAATTAGCTTGAATTCGTGCCATGTGTGTAGCTTTTCGCGAAGCTCATCGTCATCTGAGATGGCGCAAAAATCGCTAACAAAATTTAAAACAAAAGGGCAACGAGGAAAAAAGGATGCTAGTGTTCTCCAAATTTGAAATGAGTAAAAGTCCGTCGACTTTTACTTATTTCATGGTATTTAATTGTTGGATCTCTTGGTGGTAGTACTAAATCAAGTTTTAATACCCCGACTGATGCATGCTTTTACCTTCAAAGTAACGTTTTTTCATTCAACTGCTGTTACTTAAGCATGTACTGAGTACTTACATTTTCCATTAACATTGGCCCTAGACATGATGTTGTGAAATATAATAAAAACGTCTTACCTTTCAGAACGTTCAACTAGACAACTTCTCCAGCAGCTGGGCAGACGGACTAGCCTTTTGTGCCCTCATTCATCATTTCTTGCCAGACGCTTTCGATTACAGTGCGCTCACGCCAAAAGACCGAAGAAAAAATTTTGAGCTAGCCTTCAAGGTTGCCGAGTAAGTACAATTAAACAAACAAACACCATCCAAAGATTAACAGCAAACGTATTATATAAAAAATTAAATAAAAGACTATTGTTAATAAATAATTTGAATAAAACACACACCGCGCATATTAGTCACCACATATTACCACAGAACAAAGTTGCAGTGATGCAGTGCTGACACTACGATAAAAATAACGCGACCGTCAGGCAACTTACAATGCAACCGGTTGTATTACCAGTTGCCTAGTTGGTGGCGTTATTAAAGATCTTTAGGTCAATATTAATTTTTTTTTATATTTTTTAGTGAAAAGGCTGATATTTTCCCTCTACTTGACGTGGACGATATGATGGCCACAAGGAAGCCTGACTGGAAATGCGTCTTTACCTACGTCCAATCCATCTACAGGCGTTTTAAAGATGAGGAGATTTAAGTGTCTAGTCCCTAAGTTTTGTACTCAGTTTATTTATAGAAAGTAAATTTGTATAGATTATGTATTCTTTGTACATACATATAAACTTTAAAAGTTCCTAATCTTCAATATTAGAAACGTTTAAATTGAGTACAAAGGTATTATGAAATTATAAAATATAACTAATTGTTACTTGTTTTTGTTAAAATTTTTGTATTGTACTGTGGTGCTTATTATCTGTTTTAATTGCTCTGTGATTTGCACTATGAGAATTTTCATTATGGCATTTTTTTATAATTTAGTTACAGGATCTCTTAGTTTTGATTTCGATCCTGAAGGTGATATTTTGTATCTGCCCGGCTGTTTTTTTTTACTGTTACTTTTATATATATTTGCTAAGTTTTTTAACTTATAAATGCTTATTTATTTACTTACATTTATTTTTACAAAGGGTTGTTGCTTTTCGCCATGTGGTTGTTAACAAGTGTCATATTACCATTTATCCAAACATTTTATGATATTGTAACAATTTATTGGTTCCATAAATGTTTCTCTGGGGAACTGTTAATAATATTTTGCAATATTTCGCCTACATGCGTAAAAGACAATAATCTGAGAACTTTAAATATGAAAGCTATGTGCCTTATGTAATATCTTTATATATTTTATAAATGGATTTATATACATCTAACAAATAAATACATATATAGCAATATACCCTGATATTTTCAATTATCCACAAACTCAAATACTTATAGGTTGGTACGTCAATAACATAATAATGATTAAAATTCAAGACAGAAAATAACTATTAATAATTAAAATTGAATAATGAATGAATTGATTGAAGCAAAGTTACAATAAACATAATTAGTTTAATCACCATCAATGGTGTCGATGATGCGCCTGTAACATAGGCAATATAATATACCTGACTCTGTTGTAAGTGTCGCATACACGTTGTTAAAAACGTCTACACTAGAACCTGTTGATCGAAATAACCTGTGGAGTGAGTTCCATTTGCTCTAAAGAACGTGACGAATTAATTAAATAATCCGGGATTTCTATTGGCTGTCGCTAAGCAACGATGGATTAAGATCAGCGTCAGCTGACTGACTCAGAGAGGAGTAAAAGTAAAATGAATCACTCTACCTGTTGAATTTGACATTTCAGAAATGTATTTGTATTTTGTATAAATATATTTATAAATACGATAGTTAAATAGTTTTGTCAATTAAATAAAGTGAGTAAAAGATATTGGTTACATTTTCACTAGTAAAATATTTCTTTCATCTTTATTCAAACGAATATGTAAATTTTAAGTGACTAATTTTTATTCTAGGGCCTTATAAAATAAGTTTTACATAAATATGGATAAACTGCGAAGAGTACTTAGTGGAAATGAATCCCCAGATGAAGAAAGTGGGATTATGTCGCAGGTAAAACTAATAAAAGTTTATGTGAAAGCAATTTTTACTTGGTTTTTAATTTCAGTTAGATGACGCTTCAACACTGAGTTGGTCCACCAGAATAAAAGGTTTTTTAATCTGTTTTATAATTGGTATATTGCTATCTTTCCTTGGGTCTTTTGCCTTGTTCTTAAACAGAGGATTAACAGTTTTTGCGGTGTTTTACACACTAGGCAACGTCGTATCTATACTTAGTACTTGTTTCCTCATGGGACCATTCAATCAGATAAAGAAAATGTTTGCTTCCACCAGACTTATAGCTACGATAATAGTTTTAGTGTCATTTACCATGACATTACTGTCGGCTCTCGTGGTAAGTATTTTTGAACTAAGTTTGTATAAAACTAGTGGCCAATCTTGTGTTTCTATTTCAGTTTCATAAAGCCGGACTTGCCTTGCTGTTTATCATAATACAGTCACTAGCAATGACTTGGTACTCACTGTCGTATATACCATATGCCAGAGATGCCGTCAAAAAGACGGTAATGACATGCATAGGGTAGAATTGTGTAAATTTAAATTACTATAAAATATGTGTCTAAATAATGTGTTTTAATCCTTATTACTTATGTCGTGTATCTGTCACATTTATAATTGTTTGTAAATCATTAATCTTGTGCAAAAAGCGACTGATATTTGAAAGGAAATGATACATTTATGTAAAATAGATAAGTAAGTAATAATCTTTTAAATGATGCATATTTTTTGGTATGTTTAAAAATTGTAAGAATTGAGACTGATACGTTTACAATAGTACATTCTCCATTAGAAACAGGTAGGAAATAAAAGGAGAAACTCGCAGATATAGAGTTGTTACCAGTCTTTTTAAAACTATTTGTACAAGTGCCACTTGATGTTAATGTTGAGGTGTATATTTAATGATAATTATTACCAGTCTCGCCATTATGGCATTTTGCCGGTTCGAGGAAAATCCATTTTTCGTATTAAATTTTCTTTATTTGAATTTTTAGGAAAGTATGGTTTTTTTATTTCCAAACTATTCAAAATTTGATCCACAATTTTTTTACTCTGCATTTACTTGGATAACTTTGTTAAAGTTGTTTTTCTTATTAAAAAAAATGTGGTTCAAGGAAAATTGTATGAAAATTTTTTTCAGTATTCATTTTGTTTCTATGGTATTAAAAAAACTCGTCATTATTAGGGATACGTAATTTTCGCAAAGAAAACAATCAAATTTCGAAAAAACAAAAATCTGAAATTTCGCATTTCTTCGCCAAAACCAAAAACCAATCTTCAAGGCAGCAAAAGAATAATAAAGTTGTAAAATAAAAGAAATCTTTATTCTTTATAAGAAATATTGGGGCGTTTTTAAATTTTTAATCAATTTGTTGATAAAAAACAATGACGCTATACTTTTTTCATGACCAACGAGATGAGATGCCTCTTGGATTATCATTCCCAAGACTTTCCAACAATAAAATCACACCCAGTAATTAATAAATTTCAAAATATTTCCTTTCTTGGTCTAATGTTGTAAGCGTTGAAAAATTGCTCGGCATCAACACTATTTACAGATCCCCATAAACTTTGAATTGACGCTTTTGCAAAACTTAGATGAACGTACTTAGTTACCCATAAAACCTGAAGAACATCGGTAGCGTCTGTTTTATCTGCTGCAGCTAGAGTTGTCGATGAAAGTAACTATATCCATCAATAAGCTCGTCTTGCGGGAACGGAATTTTGGAAAAACTAAAAATAGTGTACCACTGTGTCGATAGGCCACGTTCGTTTCATTAGATTTCATATGAAGGACTAATTTATTCAAGTTCTTTGAGATTTTGCCAGAAGAGCATCGCTTCATGTTTATTCCCATATTTCGCATTTTTTCCGTCATTTTGCATTTATTCGCACATATTTCGTAAATACGAAAATTACGTATCCCTAATTATATGTATATTTATGTGAACATTGCCCATTTTGTAAAATGTACCTTTGTAGCTTTTAAATAAAAAATAAGGAACGTCTCATAGATATTTTATTAAAAATAATTCAACTGTCACATATATGCACTTTCTATACTTAACCTAGGAAATTACGGGCAGTTTACGAACCCGCAACGCAGTTCTGTAAAAATCAAAACACAAATAATGTTATTCGACATCTTTGCCGATCGAAATCGTGATCTCAAAATATTCACGACAACTTTCCTAGAGTGAGACATATACAAAATAAATAAATAATTCTAAATGGCTTTATAATTTACTGAGAATACTGATAAATTCATATTTCTTTGGAAATTAATAATTCTTCCACGCCGATTCGGCCTTGGTGCCGCCAAACTCGATATCGAGCCAGATCTTTCCTTGTAACCATACCTATAACCTGAAAAAATGTCCCGTATAAAAAAGAAACCTAAAACTAAAACTTTGTGTATATACAAATTATCCAAAAAAAAATTTGGAAAAATATACGTCATGAAAAATTAAGTCACTTTCCTAAAAAAAAAATTTTAAATCCTTATTGTTTCCGAGAAAAAAACTATTGAAGTTGTACTATTTTCAACCCTTACATCGCTGGGTTACTGTAGTCTCTGGCTCTCCAAGAGGCCCCATGCGATTCCAAATACTAAAACTCGATTTTAGTATTAACGTTCTTGTGATAGTGTTTACATTAGTTTTTCAACTATCAAAAATGGCTTATGTGTGTAGCAACTTGGAGTTGATGGATATTGTTTTAATTTATGGCGAAGCAAGACAACATTTGTAGTGTATTTTCAAAGTACCCTTTTTGATTTTTTTTTACAAAATTGTATTTGTAACAGTCCCCTGTAATTTTTTTTTTGGATAAGCTCTGAATCGGCCCATATAGTTACCTCGTTTGCGTCATTCACTATAGGCAGATGCCTTAATCCAAGAGCTCGGAAGAGCCTGAACATTCTAGGAAGAGACGCGGACTGCAACAAAAAAAAATCAGCACTCACAAAGTTTATTAAATAAATGAGATACTTACATGCAGAACAGTATAGGGAGAAGGGTTCATAAAGGGCCTTAGATCTACAGAAAACGTCTTCTCCTCCTCGCTTATGGAAACTTGCTATCGAAAAAATAAAACAAAAAAACATCAAATATGTTCACTTAAAAGGATTCTACTTACGTCTATCGTAGGATAGCGTGGGTACTCGTCCCTGAACAAACTGGCCGTGATGTATTCCCACTCGTCGGAGGTTTCATTGAAAATTTTCTTTTGCAAGATCACAATCAGCTGAGATCGCAGTATAAGCCCCCTTATTCTACCGTAAGTAGTGACTTCCGTCTAAAATACAAGAAAACAGTTTATTCTATTGAAAAAATGTTTTCAATTGGACACAAACCTGGTCTGTAAGCGGCGGATCCACCACCGGAAACCCATTATAGGTGGTTAATTTGAGTAACTCTACAATATGCCCGACATTCTCAACACATTTAAGTGTGACCACCGGATGTGACATGACTTCGCTCGCATATATGTTGTGCACTAGAGGTGGGGGCTCCCAGGGTAGGAGCGGCACCCCGGAAAGTTGAATAAGGGTGTCGTATATGCCCTAAGGTGACAAAAAATAAAAAACTACATATAGGTTGTCATCAAAAGTGGGTTTTCCTCTTAGAATATATATACAGGGTGTTACTGAAATAAGTGCGTTCCTTGATAAGGGTGATAGAGGGCTCAAAAATAAGCAACTGATGGTCTAAACATTATGTTTCAAATTGGAAAAAAAATTCACATGAAAGTTTAAACAAATTTAAAGCTGTTCCTTGTGTGGCAGCTAGCTGTACCTTTGAAGTTGCTGTGCGCCGCTTTGCGAAAGCGCTGATGGCAATTTTCACGGTTTAAATTTTGTTCCAAAATGCTGAAATTTATTCAAATCTCGTTTAAAAGTAAAACCAAAATTAAACGAATCACTTACTAATAGACGATACACGCTCTACAAAAATTGTTCAAAATTGTCTCTATGTGCTAATAAAAATGCTTCCAAACGATGGTCAAAAATAATCCGCATACCTGCAAATACGCAAAACGACAAGTTTCGTTTTAATTGTAGTGACATTCTTCGTACACTAGCCCCATATCTACTAGTTCTTGATCAGAAAACATTTTATACGCCGTCTAAGTAATACTGCACACGACGCAGGTGCACAAGATGGACAGGGTCGCCTTAGATTTATGGTTAATTTTCTCGAAAACGGAGTATTTATACCATCAGTTGCTTAATAAAAGTTGCTCATTTTCGTGTCCTCTACCACCCTTTTCAAGGAATACACTTATTTCAGAAACATCCTGTACATATGTATTGGCAAACGAGGTAGCATTATAAAGTAAAATAAATTAAAGAAAGTAAGCAATTATAGAGTTAGGTCATTATTACAATAAATGTACTATATGACGAGAAACATTCAATTGATGTGTAAAGTTTTTGATTGTGATTGTGAATACAAAATGTCTTTTTTTCTAAAAGTTAGATGTCGTGCCGAAACCATATAAATACGATACACCGACTCAAGAAGCCTGTTGGTATTGACTCGGCTCAGGAGCATGGACCCGGCGAGGCCAGGTGTTGGCAGTGCCAACACCGGGTCCGTTTTAAAACCCAATATAACTACACGTTCCACAAAATGCTAAATCAACAAACATAATACAGATTGAAGATTACAGGAAAGTTAGTGGTTGGAGCACAACAACAATCTACTCAATAAAAGAATTCATACGCTATGCTCAAGAAAGGGAAAGTCTCAACGTATGTCCACTGCGGGATACAGCAACGCCGCGAATCCACGACGGAAGAAAAATAAACATGGAACACTGCAGAGCTAGCAAATCTTTTGGAGAAAAGTTGTATATTTACTGACCAGCCGCTTTTTAGAAAATATATATGTACTGGGTGATCCACAAAATTGACCCACATCTGAATTATAGGCAATTTTTTCCCTTTTCACTTTTAACTTTGTCTTTATTTATTTTTAAAAATTATATACTTATTAACCAGTTGCCTTTTTGAATCTTTATACTGGATGTTCCACAAAACTGATCCAATTACCAACAGAACGAAACTTTCCTTAGGTATCCTTTTTTCCATTTCTACATTTTGTACTGAAGTTTAATATTTTTATGAAAAATCTTATATACCACTAACCAGATGTTTTTTGTAATTTATGTACTGGGTGTTTCATAAAACTGACATAAGTGGACTAGGTTTTTCCTTATTCATCTTGTTCATTCTTTTTTAAATCTTTCGCAGGAAAGTTGTATATTTACTGAGCAGACATTTTGAAATCGACACGGATTTGAATGCCAAAGCATCGAACGTTTTTTTTCTCTTCACTTCTTTCCCATTTTAATTATTTGAAAAAAAATGTTTTTACTAACGAGATGTCTTTTTATATTTACTAACCAAGCCCGAGGGCCGAAGGCACAAGAGAAAGGTCGAACTCCGACCTTTCTTGTAATTCTTTTAAATGCAAATATCACGGTTATGAAACAGGCTAAGGTTTTTTTAAATATATATTTTTTTTGTGCAAACACCACAAATGGAAAACTTCATTTTCAATGATACGTACATCAAACGTTTCGGGTAAAACTTACCTCATTGAAGAAATCTCCAGTCCATTTCGACGCAATAAGCGTAACGATGAGGGGTAGCGCAAACGATATATTTCCTGTCGTTTCCATTATTATCACGGTCAAGCTGATTGTCATTCGAACAACACCACCCAATTGTGCAGCAGCACCTATTAGGGCATACTTTCCGGGGAAAACCAAACTCTAAAGAAAAAAATACACCTATGTTCATTCAAAACGAGAAAAATATGTTTTTACATACATTGGGAAAAACATAGTACATTCCAATTGAGACGAGTCGGCCCCAAGCAGCACCCGTCAGCAATGTGGGTATAAACAAACCGTTTGACGACGCAAGCCCAAACGTCCATGCCGCCAGCATAAAGTACGTTATTACGAATACAGCCAGGGAAGTGGCATTGTGTGTGTCAGGGGGGTCATGGAACAAGGAGCGAACTGAGGCTTCTGGGGTTTGAAACCATATGCTAGCCAGGGCGTTGTACTGCCCGTCCATACAATACATCTGAAATACAGTGCGATTAAGGGTACGTAGTGGCTTTACTTCAGGCACCAATCATACTGCAATTTTGATAAAGTAAAATATTTATTGACAAATATGGCCGAAGAAAGTTTTTTAAATATTCTTTAAAGTTCATGATTTTATTGCTTGGGCGTGCATTTGCTTCTGTTACAGTCTCAAAAAACTTGCGGGCAGTGTCGCCAAATCTCTAGGTAGACAACGAACACACGGAGCCACCACAGAACACAGCTGAGCATATACATGAGCCCAAAAATTCATTTAAATTGATCAGTCCTCAATACAAGGTAACCATACAAGTATCGCTACAAATAAACTTCATGAATTCATCAACGGATAGCCGTCATTCATCAACAGATTTACATCGTCAAACATACAGCCACGATAAAATCGGTAGAGTTCCGATTATTAAGCATATAATTCATCGTCTATGTCAATCACCCACTGTCGAATGCTTATAGGATCCAATCTGCAATTTCTATTCGGTGTCATAAAAAATATTTCTGGATATTCTTAAAAAATCCTGTAATTCGTTTTATAATTTTGATCACAATCCTAAACTTTGCAAAATTAATATTGTTGTTAATGTTTTATTTAAAAAAATTAGTAAAAAACATGTCGCTGAAAGTATTGTCTACTATTTTTTCTCAACTTTCAGCATGTTTGGTGAATATGGTGGGTTTTACAACATGTGGCCAAATATTATCATGCTGTAAAATCACTTTTACATGGTGATTCACAACTTATCCAAAAAAGTTTGGGAATCGATGCGGCATGAGAAATGGAGTCAATATCGTAAAAAATTTTTTTATAAAATCCTTAGTTTCTAAGAAAAAAATTATTGAAGTTGTAGTACTTTCAACCATTACATAGCTCGACAACTGTAATCTCTAGCATCATTCGTAACACGCGTGGAGAGCCACGTGGCCCTCGGCGACTCCAAATACTGAAATCCGATTTTACAATCGTCGTTGCCATAGTGTTTACAATAGATTTTTAGTAGTTAGTGTCAAAAATGGCTTGCTTGTATAGCAATTCGGAGTTGATGGATATCGTTTTAATTCATGGTGAAGCAAGAAAGCATTTGTATTATGGTGAAGCATTTATGTTAATTTTATTTATTCCTTTCCTTGCGAAATTCTTTCAAGTTTTTGTCCGTTTGTATCACTGCCGCCGTGACAGTCGCATTGTGTCAGGTCAGGTTTTACAGCAAATCAATTTCCAGTGCCGTGCAGAAGTGTATTTTTAAATCACTTTTGAACTGCCCTTTTTCATTTATTCTATACAAAATTGTGTTTGTAAGAATCCCCTGTACATTCAGAATTTTTTTTTGGATGTTCTGAATCACCCTGTATAAAGGATATTTCCGATCTTCACTACGCAAGATATTTGGAAATATTGATGATTTTTTGGGATACCATGCCAATGCGTCGTCTAGTAATGAACTTAAAAATATTTTTAATCAACTTTTTTGTTAATAGATTTTTTAATTTAAAATTTCTCAGTACGAATGGTGTCTGAGCTGATTCGCACACACTGCAGTCATTAAAAAACATAAATAAAAAGTATTGTAGTATTTTTTACCTGCGTAGGATAATTTGTTGGATTTGCCCCTAACGGTTTGCAATCGTTGATCGTAAACATCATCAGGAACCCAACAGTGGCAGTTACTGCTGCAACAATGCAAGCTTCTAACACTTTCATCCACCTCGGTCGAATATACCTAAAGAAAAAAATATAACAAAATCCACTGAAATCCTGCCAAATTGCCACACCTCATTCTAAAAACAGTTATTTTATAGTTAATGTGGTTCCATAGGGCCCCGAAAAGTCCTCCTGCGGCCCCCATTATGACAAATATGGGTAGTTCGTAGATCTCATAACTGCACGATTCAAATTTACCCAAATTTAACAAGCCAGGGTAACTCAGGTTCCCAGGAACACCGTGGTAAGTTGAGAGCACTACGTTTAATGTAAAAGTTGATATCACAGACGCGAAAAATGTTCGCCATGTCAAGCCCTGGTTCCAGAAGCTCGTGCCTTCTTCCAGACTGAATAGAACCCCACCTAAAACCACCGTGTATCTGTCTATTGGATAAATTTAATCATATTTTCTGTCTTTACCTACTGGAGCGCCAAAAGCAGCCGACACTCCAGCAGCTGCACCACCAGACACAAAATCTCTCTTTTCGTGATCCTCTCGAAAATATCGGAATACATTAAAGTCCTTTTTGAAGGTACTCGTTTTTCCCTGAGATATTCCAGCAGCTACTACGGCCCCCGAGTGGATCATCGGACCTTCCTAAAATCGAATAATCCTTGATCGGGTGTTTCTCTAGATTCTATCCTGCTTAACTCACCTTTCCTCCTGCCAGTCCTCCAACTACAGAGCAGATAACTCCTACGCTTTTCACAAACAATGTTTTTATTCTGACTACACGCGGAATTTTGACTCCGTTCAAGTAACATTTTACTTGAGGAATTCCACTACCTGCGGCTATTGGCTCTACATATGCGACTAATACAGATCCTATAAATACAGGAGTTATGTTGTACAGTATCCACAAGGCATATGGCACGTACAGTTTGCCTTGTGTGATATATTTATCGACAGCTGTATTATAAATTAAGGAAAACAGTTATCGAATATTCGTTATTAAGAGGAATATATAAAAGGATACATTTACTAAGTGATGCATATTTTATTTTTGATAATTCTTCTATAGATATATCTATAACACATGCTATTAAAGCTGTTATCATACCGATTAACAAAAATATAAACCATCTCGATATATTCTTTCTTACAACAAATTTATAACCTTTCTTTCTTTCTTCATCTAAGAGTAAATGGTTTTCACATGTATCGTAATCCAAACTCTACAATAATTACATAAAAAGAATTCAACATTATTATAATACAAACAATACAAATTAATCATTTATTGCATTAACGACCTTTCTTATCAATACAAGACCATGTGTAACATATTTCTAAACTGATAAGGCTCTTTATCCTTGAATGACACAACAATTGAATTATATATTTCAGTCAATTCCTGTTTATGAAATAAATAAAATTGTTTAATAAAAAATTACCTCGTACTTCGCAGACAAAACATTGAGTGAACCTATCTGTATTCTTTCCTTACTAATTTGTACCCTTCTACGCACAGAAGCCAATAAATTTGAATTTTCGCTGGTCGTTACAATTGCTTGCAAATCTTCATTACTCTCGTTTATAGATGGGAGATTCTAAAAAAATTAAGGGTTTATACGTAATAATAACTGATAATAAAAAAGGATCTACAATAGTAATATTAATCAAACATTAAAATAGTTACCCTAAATCTTGTTGCTCTAACAGCTACATTGTTAGCTTCAATTACATCAGCCTCATTTTCCCTTAGTATCGAATCACCACTTTCTTCCATGATTTATAATTTATTAGATCTTTATTATTATATATCTTAACCTACATAATAGTGACTATTTAGTATTTGCAGTAGTAATGCTGCAAGTTTACTTCTATAAATATCAGGAAATATATTACTGACACTATAGGTTTATACAAATGATTATCGCTAAATGTACAGGGTTACTGATAATTATTTTTTCTGTGGTAGTGATTACTGAACATGACTCATAAATCTGAGAATACAATACGATCAGACATGAGATTTAATTCGCTTTTATTTATTTACATTTAAAAAAGTGACAGGACTGACAAGCAACAAAAAAAAGGTTGATTCATGTGTTTGTGTCACATTCTGGTCACATCATAGATATTGAAAGATAAGATAACCATAGAATCGATGAGTTAGGAAGTGTTCTTTTATTCATTCTTTTCATGTGATGTGATTCCATCCCTCCATGTAACATTATTGGTTTGTTTAAATAAACAATTCTAATTTTTCATTGGCTGTACATAATCATCATAATTAATGGCATCAAAATAATAAATACCTCAGACCAGACTAATATTACTCTGAGATAGCAAGAAGAGCGCCAGAAGAAAGGGCCCTAGCCGGCGGGGCCCAGCCAGGACAAAAGGAGGTCCCACAAAGCGCCTACACCGGCCGCATTTGCGGTCGGGGTAGACGACGGATGGGGCCCACCTACGAAGGCTGTCCAGGCCTACACGAGATGAGGCGGGATAAAAAGGGATAATCCCCCTCGATCCCAAATCATTGAGGCCAATTTGGCAGTCAGTACTCTGAGATAAATACAAGAACTCAGCCTAATTTATCGATTCTGTCGACTGAATGTAGCTACTGATTCAATATTTCCAAGTTATTTACATTTCATTATTTAAACTTTGCCATATTTGTCTGTTTCCTAGTTTAGAATATTGGAGCTTACTTCATGATTGTTTATGTTTTATCTACTTAACCTAGCTTCTACCAGTTCTACCTATTAATTTTTCAAATGCCAAATGCCATAAAAGTGATGTAAATTATAAACCATAATATACTTTTCCAGAATTTCTGTTGATATAAATACAAACATGAATAAAAATATTCTCGTTTTTATACCAAATACTTTAAAAAGGAATAAAACGGGCTACCTTAAAGGTTGTTACAGAAAATTCGAAGACTGTGAAGCATTTTATATTACAGATGAAGTAATTTTGAATAGTTGTAAACAATGTATAGGTTACATTGGAAAGAGTTTCAAAAACTTTAAATGTAAAGAAAATCATTTTTTATTTTTAAACAATTCTAATTCCAATTGTAAAATATTGGTTAACAATGGCGATTATGGGGGCCGTTCTGTAATAGACATTATTTATGATTACCACGGTTTTAAAAATTCAGATATAATTTGTAGAGAGGGTGATAGTTATGGAAAACATTTTAAGTTTATTGCAGAAGAACTAAGGAAATCCAATCTTGACGGCCTTAAAATAAATGGAAGAAAAAGTTTTTTGGCTTCTACGGCTCTGATAATAATTTTTATATTAAATGTTATTTTAAAGGTAAGCCAGTGAAATAATCAGTAGTGAAAACTTACTGTATGGTTGTAGGTTTTGAATATTTTAAAACCAATGCTACAATACTCAGCTACATTTCTACACTTTGAAAACAATGCACTTAATTTGAGATGGTTTTTGGAAGAAATTGTAGGAAAGAAAAAACTGTCACCAAAAACAGGAAACATGCTTGTAGCAAAAATCGTAGACTTAGTGATAGGCATTGTTTTGTTAAACTGGTTTCTGAGATATGAAAGCAGCATTTTAAATTTTATTGAAACAATTATAGAGGTGATTTATTTTTTATTGTTTTTTATATTATAAAACAATAGTCAAATCGTTATAGGATATCATAACTAATTTAAAAGGACTCTTACTATATTTAATGGGCTCACCAATTGGTTTGAAACTAAACCACTCGTTTAACAACACACTGGGTAAATTTTTCTTCTACCACATATCTCTGTGGAGGGTATTCCTTCAGGGGACAGAACCGCTTTTAAGAGCATATTTTAAATATCTCGTCTTACCAGGAGCTTTAGGTTTTTCCTTCCAAACCGCCATGTTTTCTGATATAGTGTCTATTGCTACGTTCCACGTTTATTGCATATATGTTTATGCAGCCAGGTAAAAGATATTAAAACGTAGGTACCTACTTATTTAGGTAAAAAAAATTAATATTTTCAGATTATTCCTGCTGCAGATAAGAGGATTAGCATCCCTTTGGAGATTATTCATTGGCAGAAAGTTAAATCCATTAAGGGAGAGAGTAGATTCTTGCAAATACACTCCCGATCAATTGTTTATCGGAACCTTAGGTTTTACGATATTATTATTTCTTTTGCCTACTACTGCGATGTACTATACAGTATTTACCACAGTAAGTATTTTAAAATTTGCAGTACCTTACTTTATGTTTGTTCGTGTTTCAGTTTCGTCTGGCAATAATACTTGCAAATGGTTTGTTGTTAAGGGCCATATTTTTATTGAATACTCTACCGTTGTATGTGTTAGTCCTTTGGATTTTCAATTCTTCAAGTGTGGCAGGTATGCATTTAACATAGTTGATTATATATAGCTTGTAACTTTAAATGGGAATCATATTAATATGGGGGCTACCTTTGATCTTGCTTTATTCGGCACTTATCGGTTGGAATAATCCTGATATCGTTTTCTTACAAAAGTAAACTCTAACCGTATGAACTCTCTCCATTTGTACACTTTTTCTCCATAATATGAAGAAACTGGATAATGAAAATGAAGATACAAACACACCATATCGTCACTAAACACTGAAATAAATAATTTCATAGACGCAAAATTCTCTTTCGATTCAAATAAAAACTAATACAATACAAACAACTTCTTATAAAACGATAAACTGAAAACTAAAATAAATGTTGACTATTTGTTTTTTGCCTGTCTCCTGCCCTCCTGCATATCATATAACTCAGGTGCATTGTGAACAACCATCAAGCACGTGGCTACGAAAATATTGGTCAATTAAACGGATCAAACGACACAATCTCTGCTAAAGACGGGCTTTCATGCAAAATCATATTTCACAACATATTGTATAATAGTTTTCATTCGGCATTTAATTTTGTTGCTGTTACTTAGGAAAATCATTGTACAGAGTTCTGCCGGTGATTATTTATTTCGTTTTGACACATGGTGAAATAAAAAAATTTGTAATCACAGTTCAAAAACATGCTCAAAAATGCAAAAAAATAAAAAATGACTTGCAACAATGAATTTTTCAGTTTATAATTAATAAATTGATAATTTGTTTAAATTAAAAAAAAGCTGATTACACCATTCAATTGTATGGAAAAAACAAAAAAAAATCTCTCAAAGTCTCATTGTTTGACCCAAAACATTATTTTTGTACAGTATTGCTATAAACATTTAAGTCGAATTACAAATATACAAATGATAAATTATCTCTGGATGATTTGAGATTTCAGCAATACAAAGTATTAACTGCAAAGTCTGCTATTGACGCGAAACCCGAAATTTTGCAAAATCGTTTTATTTTCTTTCTGGCTTTATTTGAAAACAAATTTTAAAATAAATTGCATATTTACATTGCCACTTTTTCCGCTCTATCCAATGGCGTCAACAATTTTTGCAATCCGACGTTTCGTCTTCGAGGGGCCATCATCCGGTTAATTTTTTTAAATACTTCGCTGTTATTTTTATGACAAAATCTAAAATCATTTTTAATTCTTAATTAGATGATATTACTATTGTAATTGCTTAAAAAGGATATTTTGTGTGGTATTGACTTTTATACTGTTATGACTTCATCGAATAGATATTTTCAAAACGTTAAGCGATTACAATAGTAATATCATCCAATTCAGAATTAAAAATGACTGTAGATTTGGTCATAAGAATAGCAACATATCTAAAAAAATTAACCTGATGGCCCCTCGAAGATGAAACGTCAGATTGCATAAATGTTGATATGCAATTTATTTTAGTTTGTTTTCAAATAAAACCAGAAGAGAAATTAAACAATTTTACGAAATTTCGGGTTTTTTCGGATATCTCCGAGCTACCCCGAATTTTAAAACTTTCTAAACGGCATATTGTTTAGGTATAAAATACACAACTTTTGTGTAATCTGATCCACCTCGTATCTCTTACCGTTTCCTAGATCCTAATGCTATCCCATCCTTATCTTGGACACACTGTATATCTATGAATTCATCAAAATTTAAAAAAAATAAGTACACTAATCGATCCTACGGATTTATTTTATTTATTCACTATTCGACTTGTTTATAGCAGTACTGTACAAAAATAAAATTTTGGGTCAAACAATGAGTTTTTTTTTGTATTTTTTCCGTACAATTGAATGGTGTAATTAGTTTTTGAATTTTTTAAAAATTTAAACAAATTATCAACAATGACTGAAAAATTCATTGTTGCAAGTTATTTTCCATTTTTTTGCATTTTTGAGCATGTTTCTGAACTGTGCTTACAGATTTTTTTATTTCACCAAAAAGTATGTCAAAACGAAAAAAATGACAACTCTGTATGATGATTTTTCTAAGTAGAATTTTCCTCTGAAAAAAAAAGTGTTTCAGACCGGAAAAAATTAATATCTTGGCAACTTCTTGATTATTTTATCTAAAAAAATTTGTGGTTATTTAAGACAGAAAGTTTCGTCAAAATTAAATTATTTTTGCGGAAATGAGAAATAAAAAATGAAAAATCAGAAAAAAACCTGTTTTTCGCATTTTTTGCGAAAATTTTGAGGTTATTTTAAAAAGTGACCTCCACAAAAGTTGTAGATTTTTGCATGATCTACAACTTTTGTATTGAATACTTTTTTGTTTGATGTCAACTTTCGCCAGAAATCCCAATGATTCAATTTTTCACAACTTTTCAAACCCCCAAATTAACCCTCCACCTCACTCCACCTCACGCATTTATTTTTTTTTTTCATTTATTATAAGCCCCTTTACCATTTCCACTTATAAAAGTCCAGGTAACAATTTTCTTTTTTTTTCCTTTCTAAATGAGTTATTACGATCGGTCTACAATGCTTCATTCACATTGACAGCAATAAAATATGCTGACTTTAAAATGTCGCAGTCATGTAAAAACAATGTTTTTGCAAATTATTTTCCATTGCAGTTTCGCTTTCTGCCACCAGTTTCATATAGTTGGCTTAAAAAGATAGGTAACAACTGGCAACACTGATAAGTGTGCATAATCAACCAAATTCTAGAGACAAAGTACATCTTATTTCATTAAAAAATAGCTTCAGATTAGTACTTAGGGGAGGGTAGTACTTACTAAAAAATTGACCCCCATTTAATGTTACACCCTCTTTGACGGCGTACTATTACAGGAACTGTTTATATCACTTGGAGAAATGACGAAGACACTGAAAAAGTTGTAGTAGAAGCAAAGTTAAACCCCTTACCACTGACAAATAGTATAAAAAAATTCGTTCCAGATTCAGTCGGTTCTGTTGAAGGAAAATCGTACAGTTACATCTTACACAGCATGTTTACGGGTATGTTGCTTTGAATAAAAACTATTTTAATCATTTCAACTACTTTATTTCTCCTAATTTACAAATGAATAAATATTCTTGCCTTCATTTATGGAATTCGCTTTAAAAAATATAAAATTTGTACCTACTATATATATATAAAAAAAAAGAAAGGGGAGAAAATACAAACTATGTACAAGTTATTAGAAGAGGAATTTTAAAAACGCAAACCCGTTTTTAACTATAAAATCACTAAAAATCTACTATGTACAAGTTTGACAACTGGCGCAAGATTTCTACAAAGTACACGCTAATAACTACAGTTAAATAAAAAAAGGGCTAAGTACTACATAATTATCAGGTTAGGTCGATTAATTATTTCATTTAGTTGCCAAAATTATACAAGACGGCGCCGACTGTGCTAAGAAACCACCTGCAATCTCACTGGTACGTCAGGACTGGAAGAAGCAACATTTACACATTTAAAAAAATAAAACATATTTTTCTGTAAATCGAAGTACAATTAAACTAATGGTTAACAAAGCTTCTTAACACAGTAAGCTCGAACGAATCAAAATTGAACTAATTATTTGATTTACGTCATCGAGGAATGACATAAAAAAATAAAATCATCACAAATACATCATTCACAGTAATATTTACATCATATTAGAGGAATAATTCCAGCGTATTTTTAAACAACAGCAAAATTATTACCTACAAACCGTTTTTTTTAAATAATTTATTTCTAACTACTTGGGAAACAATTATGCTGTAGGAACTCGGCTGACTTACGGCAGAACAACATAAGTGTTTTATTCACAGTTTACTCGATATCACAATAGCTGTAAATGGTCATAAAATAATTTACTTAAGGGGCACTATAAAGAATGGTATGGATATGATCACAGAATCGGCAAAAATGGTTTCTTGCCGTGTCAAAATAGAGAGATTACCTAGAGGAATCCTTCCAATAAAAGAACGTATCGGAAAGTATGTCATACAGTATTAACTTATTCATAGTACTCAGCGTAAATGATATCACGAGTGAAAAACACAACCAATTCTATAAATAAATAATTTATAACTAATTTTTAATCGCTTCATACCAGATCCAAAAATGTACATCCAAAAAAGTTATGGAAAGTGGATTTATTAGTGTGAAAAAAATTATTCAGATAAAAGAAACATTCCACAAAGCCCAATGAGTCTCCATGTTTGCCAATTACACAGAGTGTTCAAAAAGTTTGGAACCCCCCCTCTATCTCGGAAAATACTGCTCAAAAAAAATTATTAGGTCAAAAGTTGCAATCCAACGGTGACCTTGACCATGACCTTGAAGGTCGTTCAGAGGTCAAGTTAAAAATTTTAAATGGAACCGTATACTTTTGACCCTGGAAATGGTAAGAACGGAAAATTTTACGTTTGAATGTGACATTGACCATGACCTTCAAGGTCATTTAGAGGTCAACCTGAAAATTTTAAATGGTCACAGCATTTCCAACAACCCGTCTCCGAAGGTTCTCATCAGTGGAAAAATTACCGAGATGTTAGGGTTAAAAGTGCGCAATCAAACGGTGACCTTGACATTTTTAGTCCATATATATATATATATATATATAGGGTTCCATTTAAAATTTTCAGGTTGACCTCTAAATAACCTTGAAAGCCAATGTCATGTTCAAGGTCACATTCGAATGTAAAATTTTCCGTTCTTAGCATTTCCGGGGTCAAAAGTATACGATTCCATTTAAAATTTCCAACTTGACCTCTAAATGACCTTCAAGGTCATGGTCAAGGTTTGTCCTAATAAATTTTTTGTTTGAGCAGTATTTTCTGAGATAGAGGGAGTTCCAAACTTTTCGAACACCTTGTACGTAAATTTCACTTTTTACCATTACCTAAACAATAAAGCCACATTATTCACATAACTTTTAAACCTATAGTATGAACACTAACCGGTAACGGACGAAACATTTTGTACAAATTTTCCGAGTCTATTTCTCTGCTGTCAACTGAAATATGTAATTCCGCGATACTAGTAAAGTACTTTATTAACTAAATAAGTAATTTTCCACAATTTCCTATTGTAATACTGAATGTGGTAAGCCAGTTGGCCTAATGCATAATTCTTTCACGCAACGTTAGTATGTTTAAGTGAGTGCTGTTACTGAGAAGTGTCTAGTTGTTAGTAAGTCTCATTTAGTTATGCCCTGGATGTTGGGCACGGGGCTGTTCTTGGGCGTGTGCCTGCTTTTGCTGAGAACAATGAAACGACAATTTAAAAAAATTGTATTTGTAACACACAAGGTACAAAATTAATAACAGAATTGTAGAAAAAGTACATAAAGGTGTAGAAGTAAAACCTAAATAAATATTTGGAACCGTTCAACTCACCGTAGATCGTTTGTTGAAATATCTCTGTAGTCGTATCTCGATTTTTCTAGCCTACGTTCTAAGCCCTAGAAAATAAAAATGTTTTGTGATATGACAGCAAATTTATACTATTGAGTTATTAAAATTGTTGAAGCAGCTTTACGCAATCAAAGAAACTGATATTACTATTACAAATTCACTTTTCACGATAGTGATCTCGGTAACGGTAAGAGATACGAACTAGCTTAAATGGGGGCAAAGTCGTGTAATCAGGGAACCAACATTATGCCTATAAAAAATTAGAGATGGGCACTTTTCAGAAAAGTGTGTTACGGACATGTCAATGAAATGTCCGGACATGTCGGGAAAAGTACTTTTGACCTTGAATCTAATAAGGCACCTATGAGTGACATCATGTTTTCACAGGTCACTGCTTGAGGGTACACAAAGCAATTACTTTTATTCTGGTGAATATGTGCCGATATATTTTACTTATTACCTACCTTTAGACTTTTTTATAAACTATTTTCTAATTTTCCCTGGACAGCCAATACACTTTTTTTTCCATCCTACTCGAATTCTTAAAAATAGTTTTTGAGAAGTTACATTTATAATGATAGTAACTCAATTCAGAAAAATATAACCAAACTGTTGATTTTGGCGTCATACTTCATTTATAAACTATTTGTGTATTAAATATTAAATTAAAAATCAACTGATTACTATTTACTAATCGTTAACTTTGCCAAAAATAATAAAAGAGGTTATATTTTTAAAATGTCAGTTTCAGGATTCAGTTCAATAATTACCAACAAATTACAAGAAAATGGCAAAATATCTTTAATTTCACATGTACCAACCTCAAAAATTTTTGCGCGAATTATGAATGCAACAATTAATTCCGCGCATGCGCATACAACTTTTCAATCTTGAAGTGTCCTCAGGACATGTCCACTTTTCACGACATTATCCAGGTGACATGTCTGCCGCACATAATTAGTTTTCAAAATATTTGAAAAAACCCGAAATTTTTTAAATCCGTTTTTGTTACATTTCAGCCTTGTTTGAGATGATATTGAAAAAAGAAGAACACTTTCTTGTGGCAACTTTTTGGCCTCTATCGAACGACATAATTAATTTTTATACGGAAAGTTTCGTCTTTCCAGAACCATCATCAACTTAATTTTTTCAATACGACCCTGGTAATTTACATTTGCAAGCCTTCATGACACCCAATATCGTACTGCCTCAGCCCGAACCATGTTCAGACGTTTTGTCTCGAAAAATTCATCTTCAATGTATTCGTTCCAAAGAGTGACTCAAAAAAACAGTCTGAAAATCACACATTTTGGCAAACTCGTAATTCGTTAAAAATTTTGTGCCAAGTTATTATATACCATTAGAAAGTGTTACTGAGAAAGTTCCAAGATGAGTTCAGCTTTGGTTTTGGAGATATGAGTGAAACATGTCATAATACTCGTGGTATCGAGCCTATAACTTTAAATCTTTAAGATTCACTGTGGTTACTTAGGTTTTTGGGGTTGCTGATTATGAATCTGAAGTCAGAATTTCAAAATTCAAGATGGCGGATCCAATATGGCGGAAAAATTTTTTGAAATTGTACCAAATTCGACCAAATTGGGTATACAGGGGTTTTCGGGGTCGCTGAGTACGAATCCGATATCAGATTTGCAAAATTCAAAATGGTGGATCCAAGCTAACGGTCAAAATTTAAAAAATCAAAAATTCACAAATTTTTTTGAGAAAACCGAGCGTATCTTAAAATATTTACGTAAAGCAAGTAATCCTACTATCGCTCTTAGTGTAAACCAGGATCGACGATGTGGACGTAGCGATAAATTCATACGAATACATCTGACATGCTCTTTCAAAGTTGCGGTTACAGGTATAATAAATTCCGATCATATTACGCTTATTTTCATATTCAACATTTGCCAAAACGGAAACATTTTTGAACTTTACTGTAATTTTCAAAGTATTATATTGGAATTTTGGTTGTTCATATGCATTTTTAAGCAATAATTTGTCGTAATAAAATTAAAATTGTAATATTTTAATTCTGACGCAACAACTCATCGAGTTATGTATAACCAGGCGATGGAAATAGTTTAAATAACTAGGTGGATTCCACAAGGTCTAACGACACTTAGAGTGTACGATAATTCAATAAACATAGAAACCTAAATAAAAAATTCAGATAAATTTGAACAAATACATCGAAGATGAATTTTTCGAGACAAAACGTCTAAATCTGGTTCGGGCCTGAGACAGTACAGTATTGGGGGTCATGAAGGCTTGCAAAAAATGTAATAAAATTTCCAAGGTCGTATTTAAAAAAATGAAGTTGATGACAGTCCTGGAGAGACGAAACGTTACATATAAAAATTGATTATGCAATTCGATAAAGGGCAAAAAGTTGTCATGAGAAAGTGTTTTCCTTTTTTCAATATCACCTCAAACAAGGCTGAAATAAAACAAAAACGGATCTCCAACAATTCGGTTTTTTTCAAAAATTTTGACTACTAATTATGTTAGCTTTGATTTTTTAAAGGCATAATGTCGGTCTCCTGATTATGCAACTTTGCCCCCTTTTTAGCTATTTCGTATCTCTTACCGTTTCCGAGATCCCTGTGGTGAGAAGCGAATTTGTAACAGCCTGTATTTTGAGAATTTTTCCATAAAATTTCATGGTCACGCAAAATGAATTAGAAAAACATTTCGTGCCAGATTTTTACCATGGAGAATCAGTTAAATGGCTTCAAATTTGTAACTCGTAAAAATTGTTTTTGACAACTCGGCCCAATTCAGTAAAAAAAATTTAAACAACTGCCTCGTTAACCAATTATAGGTTAAATTATTTCTCCATAAAACAGAAATCTAACAGGTTTTGGTAGGGCAAAATTACTCCACCGCTAAAACCAAACAGACATGCAAATTCTATACGTATACCGTCTTTCCGTAATTTGTAATAAATGTGTGGACGCACCTCGACAAGCTGTGGGTGAGGGTGTTGTTTTTTGCGTTTTTGGGTAGGCACGCGGTGCACTTAACTTGTCCACACTCGGAACACAGCCACCTCGACAACTAGAAGCAACAACATGCACAAAAACCATGCAAAACTAAACGGCTACGGGCCTACGGAAACTAAAGGGGCACCACTACAACTACTGCTGTTGTCTTTGAATTTTAGATTGTAATTTAATATAAAAACTTAATTTACACAATTTCGTTTGAGTTTTTTTTAATCGCAATTTTACCCATCTAAATTTCAAGACGGAAATAAAAGAAATCGTCTAGAAAATTTACAAAATATGTATATTTTCTCACATTAAAATTTTTTTAACCATAATATTTTTCATAAAACCACATCATTTCCATTTTCAAAAAAATGTTTATTTTTTTTTTATACACAGTTTTTGGATACACTAAACATATACGGTATGAGAAAATGAAGGTCCATATCTTCATAGTTTCCTTAAATTAAAATAAATAGAACTGGATCAAGTTACCTCTGTATAATTTTGACTCCTTAAAGGCCGATTCTTACTTAGGAGTTTTTAGCAGGGTTTTTTAGTTGTTTTTATGTTCTATGTTGGTAGGCATTGACAGTTGCTGACGCTGAGCGGGAAAGTTTAGTTTGTTTTCTTATTAAATATAACATAAATATAACAATATTAAAAAACTTGTTATGGAACCAGACGAAGTAATATTGCCTAGCTACAGTAATCTGTAGGGCAGCAAGCACAATAATGCCTGAACGAAGGCAAGTTTAATAACTCATCTTTAATGGACCGTATTACAGCCTCTCTTTTTACTTTATTTCTATACTCTACGTGTTCTAGATTGTATAAAATAGGTTAATTTTGGTACAATTCTATTAAAGCCATAACAGCCTCCCTCCCCCAAATAAATCTTCCCTCCAATCTTCCATTTGCTGCTGTTTCACAGGTTTCACTCATTTTTATTGCTTTTTAAGGGAAAAAGGTAAAGGTAAAAAGGTAAAGGACCACATTAGTTCTCACTCGTAAACCACGAAATTAAAATTTTTATTCTACAACTATCACCCTATAAATAACAATAAACAACCATATCCCTACATTATAAACACATAAACATAAAAATTGTAGTGTCGTAAGTAACGCCAACAAAACAAACAAATCCTTAGCACTTGTCAAATGCACGCTACCAACTCACAAATGTAGTGAATTTTCACGAAAAACTCGTCATCCACAACAGAAAAATAGAATATGTTCTAATTTCAAGGGTGAACACCCAGAGTTTCTTTATAAGACTCATAACACGCAAATGTGTTCTGAAAAGCCCTGGGGTTTTGTTGCAGGGTTAAACCCCGGGGTGAAACCCGTAAGTGAGAATCGGACTTAAGATAGGAGCTTTAAAAAACTTTTAATTAGTTTTTTTAAGATACCTGGACTTTTTAAGATATTTCAATAAAATAATATATTTCAATAAAATTTAGTACTTAGAAAAAATAAAAACCATTAAAAATGATAGCTAAATACTATGTATGTGATCTGAAAATTTTAATGATAGGTATAGAAAAATATTTTTTAAATTTTTTTATATTAACAATATAAACCATTCATGCCTTACACCGCCAATCGACATATTTGAAATCTGTTTTCAACTTTATAAATGTTATTTAATTAAAATCGTGACTCAACTGAGCAATAATAAAAGTTTTCATCCATCAATAATTACTGAATTTGAATAACGGAACGAGGTTTTGTAATCGTGAATGGACTATACTGTTTGAACTCGCCTAGGTGTCAACATAAAAGGGTGGAATTAAAAAAATAAATATATCAACCGAAAATCCAATAGCCCACACATAAAAACGTGCCTGGTACTTACTCCGACTTTCCTGATCAGGTCGCTGACTATATTTAAGGCCATGACCCTGGAGGCTGGCGAAATCGGAGTTTGGAAATCATCTGAAATCACATCAACTGCAGGTGTAGCCTATTTAGGCAGTTATTTTTAGGAAAACACACATTTAGACTTGATATAAGCATGCGAGTTTAAGCCATAATTCTTCAATAGCAGAGAATCACTATGGGGATGTTAAAGTGATTTAGATGGATGTAAATTTACACAAAACACGAAGGTGATGGTACAGTATGTGGTATCTTACGAGGGTTGCCTTTTATATTTCGGGGATAGAGATCGGAAGAAGAAATTAATCAACTTTTACGACTTTATTGTTTTTCAAAATATTGTTCATGAAGAGCAATACATTTTTACATGCGCTTGTAATAATTTTTGAAGTACTTTTTCTATTTCGATTGAGGTACCTCCAAAACATGCATTTTGAATGCATAAACGCTTCTTTAGGCGAAAAATGTTGACCTCATAATTTATTTTTGATGTGCAGGAATAAAAAAACAGTCAGTGATGTACCCAAAGTTTCCTCTAAGTTGTGCTGTGCAGTTCATTTTATAAAAGAAATGCATCTAAAAATTGCAAAAATTCAAATTTCACTAAAAAAAATAATAAAATTTAGGGTAAAAAAGTTTTTGAACATTTTTGCTCCCATATACAGTGAAAATTGGATATAACGGCATCGCTTTGTACGACATATTGGATATAACGACGGAATTTGGAAGCCCCGATGTAACCCTATAGAAATACCATATTAAAAATATCGTTTACTACGATACCGTTTACGATATTTCGGATTTAGCGACGCGTTTTTATATACATTTACCATAGAACCTGTCCAACCAATGCACCGCTCTTCCACCTGCCCTACCGACATCCACGCTTTCGACACCAGTTATTACGTTTGGGACAAATTACGACTTATTTACGCATACGGTTATATTATATGAATTAATTACTGTTTTCTGTCACGATGTCGAAGAGAAAAGTGTTTAATAAAGAAGAAAAATCACATATAATGTAGAGATTAAAGTACGGAGAAACTAATGCAAGCAAGCAAAAGAATGTGGCATGTCACACAACCATTTCAACAATTTGGAAGGATAAAAATAAAGTAGTCTCTATTTTTAAACAATTCATTGAAAATGAAGAGCTCGAGATTTTTTGAACACAAAGCAATACATGTATATTAGGGTGGCCCAAAAATAACGAATATTTTTTTTCGTGTCTCTTGTGAAAATATGTTAGTTTATCATGTTTTAAGAGAACCCCCCATAAAATCAGTTAAAAAAAAAATGTTTTTAGAGGTCGCTAAAGATTTTAAAAAATTTCCAAAATAGATTGAATTTTTAAAAAATTTTTTTTCTCGTTATTTTACCATTTCCTAGGTTGAAAAAATCTCGATTCTGAAAATTTCAAATCAATATTTTAATTTCTAAAGATCACTCATAATTATTTTAACTTTCAAAGTAGTTTACCTAAAATGTTTTCTAGCGATCTAAAAATAAATATCAAATCAAATCAAATCATTTATTGGTGTCTATACATTAAAATATTTACACAAGTCAATGAAAGAAAACTCGAAAGATACAACATATAAGCAATACTACACTAAAGCTAAAAAAAAAACACGTTCAAATAAATATAACGTAAACAGCATAAAAAAGTGAATATTACGAACATACATTAAATATCTAAAAACTGGTCAGCAAGGAACTCATCAAAATTTAAAACGCTTTCCTCTTAAGATATTTTCTAATCTATCAAAGAACTAATAAATTTTTTTATTGAATTTGATGAACAAAAGAATAGAAATAAATCACGAGACACTTAAAAAATTTCTCGAGGCAAAATTTACTACCTCACTGTGAGCAAATATTTATAATTTTTTAAAATTTAAGTGCCTCGTGATTTATTTCTATTCTTTTGTTCATCAAATTCAATAAAAAAATTTATTAGTTCGTTGATATTTATTTTTAGGTCGCTCGAAAACATTTTAGGTACACTACTTTGAAAGTTAAAATAATTATGAGTGACCTTTAGAAATTAAAATATCGATTTGAAATTTTCAGAATCGAAATTTTTGATTCAACCTAGAAAATGATAAAATAACGAGAAAAAAAAGTTAAAAAAAAAATAAATTTTTGATTTTGGAAATTTTAAAAATTCTTGAGCGACCTCTAAAAAAATTTTTTTTGAGCTGAATTTTTGAGGGGGATCTTAAAACATGATAAACTAACATATTTTCAATACGAAAAAAAAATTTGTTTCTTTTGGGCCACCCTAATGTACATACTCAAAAGACTTGTACTGTAAATTTCTAATTTTTTCTATAAAAATTTTAAATAAAATATATGTAATTGCTTATTACGTCTATCGGTTATAACAACCGGTCCCTTGAAAGTCGTTATAACCGATTTTCACTGTACTTTTATACCACGCAGTCAGTGAAAAAAATTCGAGGTAACAGTGGTTGTACTACGATTGAATTCCATGTACCACCGATATACAGCGGTTTTTGATGGTGCTTATCGATGCACTGTGCACTTAATTCCATTTTTTGGCCGATATGAATTTTTCAAATCACTGAATAGTGCCTGTATGTCAAAACGTTCCGAGTAAGTATAACGAAAAAAGTTGAACCTTTCGATAGGGGCATTGGTTCTCGGATGGCAGCACCAGGATCGTTCATTCCCGAAATGTAAAAGTCAACTCTCGTATAAGCAACACTGTTTGGGTCAGATTAATATTAAGGATTCTTTATCGTTTAATGAAAAAGACTAAAAGTAAATTATTCTCGTTACAATTATTAGTAAAATAAATGGTCAAGGGAAGGTAAATTGGATTTGTCTAGAAAAAAATATATTACGACTGAAATTTGCTCAGTTAAGGAAAAGGGTAAGAATTCCACACAACACAGATAGACCCGTCTAAAGAGAACATACGACAGGAGACATGCAGCCATTTGCAACAAGACTCAATTGCGAACAAATGAAAACAATGATTTTATTGGTGAAAATAATTTATTCAACATCAACATACACAAGTTACAAAATTAAAGTACATTTGATATGATGTCAATCACAAAATCGCTAACAAAACTGCAGTTAATATTACCTTTAATACTGTTAATGTGGGCAATTTCGAGTCTTTTTTTTGAGTCTTGTTACCAATCGAATTGAGTTAGGATTAGAAATGAATACAATTAGCAACAAAACAAAGAGACACACGAACACATGCTCTAAATATAATTAATACAAGCTTAGGCTTTCGTAGGAACTACGAGAAAATATCACAAAACGGAATATTCAAAATTACACACTGGCAAATATCGGTGAGCCACGAAATACAAGAACCCTAACCTCATATGTATCACAAATAATCAAACAATGCTCGGTTGGGAGATCGAAGATACAAGTAAAAAAATCGGCCTAAATAAGTGCACTTATTAATTGAATCGAGTGAAAATATACTTAAGCTAAGTAATTAATAGTAATAGCGACAGTCATATAGCGCTAGGGGTCAAAGAGAGAGTTAATGTTGTTATTTGTTTTTCTTGTTTTTGCCACAGAAAGCAGAAAACGACTTAAAAGCTTTATTGATCTTACGTTTCATCGGTGTTGTTTGTGTCTCGTTCTCCTTGAGTCGGTTCGAGTCCACTATAGGATTCTTAAATCCGTTCATAATTCGTTCGTTGTCTGGCCCTTTCTCCTTCTCCCGGACCAGCAGTTCTTGCTTCAAATCTAGAAATAAAAAACAGACTCAAACTTGTGTCGAATATTTTATACTAAAAAACAAACCTCTTGTTTCATCAGCTAACCGTTGCAATTTTTCCTTCAGGCTCTCTTTTTCGTCCACCTCAGACTCCAGGATGGCATTCCTCTCAATAGCCGAATGAAAAGCCGTTTCAATTCCGGCGATACTTTCTTCAATTATCCGGCGTGATCTCTCCAAGTCATCATTCTTCTGTTCTAAATCACGAATGTACTGGGCCATTTGAGTTTTTTCTTTTTTTAACTCTAATATTTCAGTCTCCAAATTGACGTTCTCTTTATTGCACTGATCCAATTTTACCTGAAATAACATTTCGTAATAATTAACACCAAACAGTATATAATTGACTTACTCTTAGTGAATCTATTTCATTTTGAGCTCTATTATTAGCTAACGTCAGTTCTTTGATTTTTTTCTCGTTCTGGTCGATTGTAGCTTCGTATTCCTTATCTAGTTGCTGAGATTCTGTTATAAACTCATCAGATTCTTTTTGTATCCGTTCAGCACTACAAGGCAAATGATAGTTAATCAATTAATTACTTTTAGCATAAATATCTAACTTACTCTTGAAGATATTCCTCTGCTAGGCTCTTCCAATATTGGATTTCCTCATCTTTATCACTAAACTGTGGCGAGTCCCCTTTATTCATCTTGATCGAGTTTGTTATCGTCCAACCAACAATGGCATATCCTGGAACTAAATAAATAATGTGGAACACATTCTTTTTCACACGAAAAAGCTATCATATGGAAAAAATAGCATCATTTTTTACATAAGTATGCAATTGTCAAAATTGTAAACATGACTCATTCACACCGTAAAGATTTTACACGGTTTATAAACTTAACACGGATATACAGCGTAAAATAATCGACACTTTCCTAATGTCCTCATTGCACAAATTAATTACTTACAAATTAGATATAAAATACGATATCCGTTTGGACTTGAGACTATTCTACGCCATTAACAAGATGGTGGCCTACTTAAATGTCAGTGTCAGTTTAGTTTTGTTTTTGAATTTTTATCGAACGACGAATGTGCCATCTACTTTATAATTTCTCAGGTATATATTTATGTTTGAGAAACTCATTTATACTTATCTTGTGAAAAGAGACGGTGAAGGTTCGAATATTCCATTCAGTCTCGACCTACCAAGACATTGGTTATAAATAAAAATATAAGCCAAAATCGACCAATAGTAAGCGTCAGATTTATTTTTTCCTTTTCTACAATTTAAACCAAGTACGAAAACGTGACGTTTATAGGCAGCCATATTTACAATAGATACTCGGACTGTCTAATTGTGTGTTGCCTACACGTATTTTCTAATTTTATTTTTATTAAAAATGTCAACTTCAACCTCAAAACTCCGAGCTCCCAGGCACTCCAGGCAGTCAAAACATAGTTTTCAATAGTTTAGCTGCATTTTTAATAATGTTTCGAACATATCCTTTAAAGTTTTTGTTAGGAAAGATGCCTACCAAGTCGAAGGTAAGTTTATTCTTAACCTGTATTTCAATTAAAGTAGATTATTTATAGATTTCAGTACGTAATTATATTCCTAGAAGGGCCTTGTTGTACGTACCAGGCGATGACAGGAAAAAAATTGATAAAGCCTTGGGCTTAGACGTAGATTGCATAGCTTTAGATTGTGAAGATGGTGTTGCATTAAATCGAAAGGTAGCAATTGAAAGAATGTAATTGAATATCCTATCCAATTATCTTGTATGTAGGTGGAAGCTAGAGCAACTATTCGTGAATTCTTGGATAAAGGAAAGCCCAAGGGTCCAACTAAGTTCGATTTAGGCGTTAGGGTGAATTCTATCGATAGCGGACTTTGCCATGAAGACTTGGTGTCTTGCCTTGGTGGCAGTTTTTTACCCGATACAGTTCTTTTACCAAAAGTTGAAAGCAGCGAACATGTGCTTTGGGTATAACAATTGATAATTTTGTATTCCTTAATGACTTTATGTACAACCGTAAAGTTTGCAGATGAAATAAGCCACCTAATTAAAGCTGAGGACAGAATAAATTTAATAATATACATAGAATCTGCACTAGCATTTATTAACTTGGGTGATATATGTAAGACTGCTAAACAATTGTCGAAACGGTTTAGTTTTGAACTTGTTGCATTGGTACTGGGTAGCGACGATTTACTAGCAAATTTAGGTAAGTTTTACCATTATATTATTGTACCTAGCGCTGTGTTGTAAATATTTTTTTAGGGGCGATAAGAACTGAGGATTCGAAAGAAATTTTGTATGCCAGGCAGAAGTTAGTGCTCACAGCGAAGGCATTTGATTTACAAGCGATAGATATGGTGTATATTAATTACAAAGGTATTTCTCAAATGTCCGTCTCTATTTTGTAGTAAAATATTTTTTTATCAGATTTAGACGGCCTGAAAAAGCAGTGCGAGGAAGGAATGAGGATGGGATACACAGGGAAGCAAGTGATTCACCCTGGGCAGGTTCCGGTTGTACACGAAGCATTTTTACCCACCAAATCCCAAGTGAATTGGGCCGAAGGGCTTTTGAAGTCATTTGAAGAACATCAGAAATCTGGAAAGGTACAAAAATGTATTTATGTGAACGGTATTTAATTATCTAGTGTTTATTATTCTAGGGCGCATTTACGTACAGGGGAAGCATGATCGATATGCCTACCATGAAGCAAGCTCAGAATATAATGAAATTAGCTAAATTAGGTAAATAATTTTTTATTTATGAAAAGCAATCACAGTGATTTCCCACGTGTATGTGATATATTTGATGTGCAAAAACATTTGTTTAAAAAAAAAAATTTGCTTCATATTTTTAAAAACATTGTGGTTTCTCTTTTAAAGCGTTAAATGTGGAATTTAAAACAGATTTAACTTGATATATTTTATTAGAAAAAATAAAAACAATGTAATTTAAATTTTTATTCTTCATGTTTCAATCCATTTCCTTGGTTAAAATCCACTTCCATCCATTGCGGCTTTTCAGTCAATTTTTCCTGTTCACTGGACTCGTCTTCAGCTCTTGCTGCGTCTGGTGAATATTTGTGGAAAAAATCGTGTTTCACTTTGCTGCTAGCCTGACCCATGAAGGGTCTCAGCATGGCTTCGGAAAACTGCATGTTCGTTCCCACTTCTTCACCGTTACTTTCCTTTTCACGAACTTCTTCGTCGGCGATTGATTGAAGCATTTCAGAATTGTTTTCAATCTTAAGCGATTCGTTGAAAAATTTCTCGAACATTACCGGGTTGATCGCTCCCAAAATTTGTGTCAACTGTTTATTTCTCTCATTTTCGTTTAAAATTTGTTGATCGTTTGCTTCGTTTCGAGGAAAATGACCGATGAAGGGGTGCGTTAAACTTTCTGGAATCATGCTCGCCTGCACGACTTCCTGATTTTGATCTACTTGGTTTCCTGTCGTAAAGCTGTGTACGTGATTGTTTACTTGCTGCCCTACTCGATTTATGATACTAGGATTATTAGTTTCGGAATTTTGATGCATTGCTGCAGGTTCTGAAAAGGAAAAGTAAAATTAATTTTGTACAAAGAATTTGATCGTAGTTTTATTTTACCAATGATTCTCACATGTTCCTTTGGAACAATGTTCCCCAAAACTGTATTTACTTTATTGAATAATTCCTTCAAATTGTCTACCCCAAGTGACTCTTTCAATTTGTTTAAAGTACTCATAGTGTCTCTTAGAAACTTGGTATCTTGGTCTTCCTTGAATTCCTCGACCCGCACGTTTTGCAACAGATTTGCTAGCATCTGAGATGGTTGTGATTTATCTTGGGTGTGTATCATTGAAACTGTCCTTCTAGGTTCAACTATTATTTTTTCAAAACGTAAGTCGTTATAGTTTGGATTAGAAACACCAATAGCGTCTAATATGTGTCCAACTTTCACAAACTGCCCATGAGAATTATCTAGAATAACATTAAATCCTTTCACATTTTTAACTGTTTAATCAGTTTGAGTCATCTTACCTAGTACGTTTCCAATTTGTTCACCTTCATTGGTAACGTCAAGAATCCTTGGTGTTATCAAAACTGCCTTTCTGATCGGTTGCCTTGTTACAGTTGGTATTTGTTTTAACAGTAACCTAGGTGTTGCATACCTAGTACTGTGGATAGCACTTTTACCATGGTTAGCCACCTGACCCACATGAGATAGTGCCTCTTGACTAGACAAAATGCCACCTCTAACAGCAGATCCAACCTAAAAAAGTCGACAATATTTTTTGTTTTTACTTATGTAGTCATTGTACCTTTTGGAATGTGTTAGCTATATTATCCGGATGAACTTCGTTTTGGGAATATTTGTCCGAAAATAGATTGGGGTTGATGTCTCCTAGAATGGCATTATTCCCTTGTCTGCTTACAATGTCATACTGTGACGGAATAAGGAAATTTTTCGTGGGGATTTTCATAGTGGCCAGTACAGCATCCTGAGCTGATCCCACCATATTTCTTACGTGATATAAAGGTGCATTTTCTTGCTCAAATGTATTTTTCACAGCCACACCGAGATTATCTAGAGTTCGTGGAATGTCTAATGCTGCTCTTGGATCTGCAATTAACCTGTAGGAAAATTGTAGAATTGAAAATACTAAAAGTACTTTAAATATAAAAGGTTTACCTGTTCAACGGTAAATCGTACGGTCTTCCTCCGATACTTCTTTTAGGTCTGTTAGTTTCGTTTTTCCTCTTTTCCAAGTCATTTATCATGTTCTCACCAACGTATCCAATCATCATTAAGTCTTCGTCGTGCTTAGCATCTTTTTTTAACTCTTTTACAATATCTTTTTGTGTTAGCAGAAGGTTGTCTAACTTATCGTCAGTCGTTTTATTTAGGGATCTCACAAGGCGTTGATACCATTCCGATTCGCGTTTGTCCGGCACTTCAATTATATGTCCCAAATTTGGGTTTATATCAGAAGATACATCATTTGGCATTTGTTGATGTCCAGGACCGTTTTCAATCACTGGGGAATTTACAACTTCTGGATCCGTGTTATACTGCCAATTTCCTGTCATTTTTGATTGGAAATCGTTTGGATTTTCTTTGATATTTGAATTCTTTGGAAAATCTCCGGGGTTAGCTACGAATGGAGGGTCTACGTCTACCAATCTTGATAACCTATCAAATGAACGTCTGTTATTTTCATCAACCTGTTCCAAAAAGTTCTTAACATTCGCCTGTTCTTCCTGCAAGTATCTGTCCATGGCTTCTTGTCGTTCTTCGGAGTTTAACTGAAGAAAGTTTTCCGGTAAAGTTGGAGGAGGGTTTATTTGAATGTTCTCCAAAGGAAATATACCCAGCTGTAAAAAAAATGTAAGACTCCGTGAGGAAGAATTATTTTGTACTTACGTTTTCATGTTGAATATTTTCTGTCCCTTCATAACGATTTGGAGACCTAACATATCCGAATTCACTGTTAAAGTCTAAAGGAGTTTCAAAATGGTGACATAAGTTTTCGTTACTTTCAATTGACTGCACCAGTTTTTTCATATTTCCTTGCTGTCGTTCAATATAGTTAACGACTGGTTGAAGATTTTGTGGTCTACTGGGATTGAAATATTCTGGAGATTCCGGTGCTCTCATTCTGGAATCTGTTAGTACAGTTCCAACCTACAATACTCGATTGGTCTATTTTATCTTTGGACGTTTATAGAATATACTATACCTGTTCATAATTTTTATCTAATTTTGAGTATGGTAAATACTCGAATTCCATGCGGATCGTAGGGCTTCCATCTTGAAGCATTTCTTGTGAGTGGGTAAAGTTTGTGCCTGTATTAGGCATAAGTACATATTGCTTGTTATTGGGTGCATTGGTGAGAATAAATTGAGACTGCGCAGTACTCATACCTGGCCCTACAGTACCATAACCCCTCGGTATTTCTTGCGACGAGTGGGTAAAATAGGATCCTCCTATACTTGGCATAATAAGGCGCTGCCCGTTAGCATTGATCTGAAAAACTTGAGACTGACTCATTCCATAACCACTAGGAGTAGGGTTTGAACTGTATACATTGCCCCCGGGAATAAATTTTCCTCGAGTCGGATTAAATCCTGGTTGTATGGTGGCTGAAGGAATCTGTTGTGGTGCTACCACTGAATTCTGGTTCTGAACCACACGTAAATTAAGACTTGGTGTAACTATATGTGTGTTTGGTATAAGATCGCTGCTTTGTGGCTCTTTAAAGAGGGTGTGAGTGTGTGTATGAGTATGAGTGTGCTTGGAAGTACCCACATCTGGAGACGTCTGTTTACTGGAACTGACAGTTAGATCTAAGCTGTAAACATGGTGTCATAAATATGTCTCTGTCTCTATACTAATCGTTGTTACCTTGACTTTTCGGGCACGTGAGCTTTACTTTTGTCCTCCTCGTGGGTAGAGGCTTGACGGAGGAAAATCATTGGTGGACCAGGTTGAAGCGTCGGCATTGGTTGAAGGGGAAAGTTTGTGTAGGGGTTCATCTGCGGTACCATTTGCATTGCTGGAATACCTTGTGGCATAAACTGCCAGGGGAAAAAGGGTACTTGTTGACCGAACTGTGGTTGACCAGTTGCATAGGCTGGGAAAGGTGCCTGCATTCCTACGGTTGGATCGGCTTTAGGTGGTGTATTTTCCAGTAGACCAGTTGTTTGGTCAAAAGGCCTTTAAAATAAGATATCCATGTTAATAGTATTGTAATCTCATTTATAAGGATATATACGGGCGTAACTTTAAGTGGGGGGGGGGGGTATATTTATACAGAGGCTTCCATTGACCTTTAGTTTATTTTTTCAACATCCGTCGCAAAAACATTCAATTTTACTGATACTGTCTCCAATTGCGGGACAACAACTATCTCCCTTCACATGCACTGTAGATTGCCTACAATTCATGTATTTGTAATACACAAATATTACAGTGGCAGCGTACACAAGTATTAAAGTGTATTTTAAAAAACTAATTATAGTTCGACTATTACCCCTAAAAACTGACCCCCACTTACATCCTGTATACAGAGTGTTTCATAAGGAGATCTGGGTAAGTTTTCATTAAAACTTATTTTAACTATAGCCTTTGAGCCATTTGTAGAAGTTAATTTGTTTGTGGTATACACAACAAACAATGTACCACTAAAGGCTAAGTTCATGCAAACAAACTTTAAGGATGCTATTGAGAAAATCACATTTTTTGTGGCCACAGAAAAGTTCATCCATTATATGTTTTTGTTATGTATTTTATAAAGCATATTGACAAAACATGAACTGGTGATAAAATCATACTAGTGATTTTAAGAAAAAAAGTAATTCTCATTAAAAAATTGTGCTTGTGTAAAAAAATTGTAATTTTAAGTGGGCGAATATACTTTACTAAGAAATGATTAGAAATATAATAGTTAATTTTATTCGTGGAAGTCAGTAGCATGGTAATTAAAAAACTCATAAATAGTTCATTATTTTTCAACATTTAGCATGTACAATGATGACAGACAGAACGTTTTTAAGCAGAAATTTGATATTTTGGGAAACTTGGTTAAAAAATAATCTGTAATGTATATCTGTATAATAATTTATAAACAATTAAATAGGTCTTAACAGGAATAAAAAAAATATTTTCTTTGTAGATAAAGTTCTTTTTTTGTATATCAAAAAAATTCATAAGGTTGATCAGAATTAAAATTTATTAACATCGTTTAACTGCGAATAACTTTTCTCAATCAGTGAAAAATAGCAAATGTGTACTGAATTTTATTTTAAACTACCACTGACCATTGACCACGTGGTCATTATGGGGTCAAGACGATTTTTTTTAAATGGGAACCCCCCTAAGTTAACTGATTGTCACCAAATTTTGTATACGGAGGTCGAAGTCGCTGATCACAAATCCAAGGTCAGATTTTCAAAATTGAAGATGGTGGATGGGGTTTTTTAAATTTAATCAATGGGGACCAAATTTGATTAGGGAGTTTTGGGGGCCACTGACCCCACATTTGTGATCAGCAATCCAAAAACGGCCGTATACCATCGAATGCAAATCGACTGATTCGTCCGCCATCTTGAATCCGTCATCTTGAATTTTGCAACCTCGGATTCGTGATCAGCGACCACAAAAACCCCCGTATAAACGTTTGGTGCAAATCGGTTGATTTTCGAGAAATTCGTCCGCCATATTGGATCCGCCATCTTGATTTTTTAAATCCGATTCGTGATTAGCGACCTCGAAAACCTCCCTATACAAAATTTAGTGACAATCGGTTAACTTTCAAAAATATCGTCTACCATATTGATTTCGCCGCCATTTGTAAATTTTTGAAATGGTGAAGGCCATATTTGAAAGTAAAATTTTCCGCTCTCCATTTTCCGTGGTCAGTGGTCAGTGGTCATGTCATGGTCACCATTGAATAGCCAGGGAAAACTCCTAACTTTCCCTATATTTGGTTCTTCCGAAAAATGTATATCTCACGAGATTTTTTGGGATTCCCATACTTTTATGTCACCCTGTATATTTACTTCTTGTTATACAGGGTTACAACTTTTTAATTGTCCGATACATGTATCTTTCTTATTTTAAGAGATACAGAAATGGTTAAACGAGCAAAAATACGCAGAATCTTTGATTTGTTCAGATTTGTTTTTAAATTTTGAAAATTCCGAATGGTTCCGAAGATATTCGAAGGAAGCCGATTTTATGATATTTCCTTTTTTAGTCGTATTTCACTTGTTTTTCAAAATTTTAGGACAAAAATGTGTAGTCTGATATTAAAGGATGTGAGGAAATGATTTTTACTGTCAGTATTAACGTATCTCTATACGCCGACGACCTGACAATCACATCCCAATCCGTAGATCCTAGATATTCCGTCTCCCTCCTCCAAAACTCCTTAGACCAACTTGAAACCTGGTGCAACAGGTGGAAAGTCAAAATTAATCCCAACAAAAGTTCGGCTATCCTTTTTACCAAACGAAAAATCCCACAAAACCTCGACAGACTGACACTATCCCAGGAACCTATCTCCTGGAATCGACAAACACGATACCTGGGCGTGACGATGGACCAGCGTCTCACGTGGAAACCGCACATCGTGGAGACGGTGGCGCGAGCGAAGACCACCAGGGCTAGGCTCTATCCCTTACTCAAAGGTGGAAACACCCTCAGTTTAAGGAATAAGCGAACGCTTATCAAGGTGGTACTTCAACCGCAGCTAACCTACGCCTCCACGGCGTGGGGTCACGCGGCAAAAAGCCACTTAAAGTCATTACAGGCTGTGGAAAACATAGCCCTCCGCACGGCCACCGACGCGCCCTGGTACGTAAGAAACACTGACATATTACGAGACTTACAATACACAAACGCTACACAGACAATAAGACAAAACGCGGAGAAACGATTTGACGTAGCCGCTAGACATGACAATCCCCTCCTCAGGCAAGCCGTTGACTACGTACCCGACGTGACCGACAAACACAAAAGACCTAGACACCAACTTTTTGACCCTGGGTGACCACCCCAATGACCCCCCCCCTCCCCGCTAACCTTTTCTGTTTCAGAGACAGCCAGGATCAAGAAACGAAGACAACGACACACACACACACACACACACACACCCCCCATACCCTCCTTAACCCTCCCCTCCCGCGCTAGCCTAAGGGCCACCTTAGCAAAGCGCATCCCAGGCTGCATAGCCGCACTACCCTACCCAACCATACCACACATAAACATGACACTACCCCCGGGGTTTACACAGACGAGCCGGCGAAGCAAGAAGAGCGCCAGAAGAAAGGGCCCTAGCCGGCGGGGCCCAGCCAGGACAAAAGGAGGTCCCACAAAGCGCCTACACCGGCCGCATTTGCGGTCGGGGTAGACGACGGATGGGGCCCACCTACGAAGGCTGTCCAGGCCTACACGAGATGAGGCAGGATAAAGAGGGATAATCCCCCTCGATCCCAAATCATTGAGGCCAATTTCTAGCCATGGAATAATGGCGCGGTCCCTGGTAAAGTGGCGTACCGAGTTTAGGTTTAAAATCTATCTAATAAACATATCTCTAACAATGTGTGCCGAGTATAAGAAATATTAAATTAATTTATAGAAAAAATTCAAATGTTTCACTTGACTACCCGATTTTTTTATTAAAATTATTATTATATTCGATATTTTGGTTATTTATTTATGAAAGCCCCTTAAATTATACATCGTTGTAAAGAGAATGTCCCTTTTCTTCTAATGAGACAAAAATTCAATATGGCGTCCATAACAAAAACAAAAGTTAACTTAGCATACGTTTTTAGAGATATGTACCTAAAATGTTGAAAAAAAATTGAAATAGGTCCAACTAAAAATAGCATAAAATTGGTTTCCTTCGAATATCTTCGGAACAATACGGAATTTTCTAAATTTATAAACGAATCAGTGATCGCCATAAAATTCTACACACTTTTGTTCATTTAACCATTTCTGTATCTCTTAAAATAAGAAAAATACCAGTATTGGACAATTAAAAAGTTATAACCCTGTATACCACTAAAAATGTTAATAAATCAATAATCGGTATTCCCTTCGTATTAATCTCTTAAAAATACATATGTTACTACTATTGATTTTTGTGACATAAATAGAAGATTTAGTAATAAATTATTAACTTTAAGTTTGGTTCCAGTTTCATGAGAAGTACCATAATAATTATGCTTACATTTTCCTCATTTTAAACGTAATAATGTACACTCATCTGCGCATATCAAGAAGAGAGTACGCAAAAGGAGTGACAAAGACAGGAGATCTTAACGGTAGTTTCATTCATTATACGTTATATCTATGTTTCTGACTGGAAAAAGTGAAAGCTTTCCTTAGGATTTTAGTCCGTTGTTGTTGGGATTTAGATGGTCTATGGCACATATTAAGAATAAATTAAGTCTCAAAAGTGGTTCAAAAATTATTACCAAAAAAAAATTTGTATAACCTAGAATTTTCGTACGATATAAAATTTGAACATGGTAATCGAACTCAGTAAATCGTTTAAATACTAACCTTTGGCATCCTAGAGGTGTTGTCTGACGTCTTTGCTGTACAATTTGACTATCAGACATGGTTCCATAGTCCATATTTATCTCACGTAATTGATCAATATTGCCAATGTGTAAAGGAGCTTGAATCATATTCAAGTCATCCGGACTGGAATTTTCGCTGAAGTCACTGTACGCGCAAGGTATATCCGGACCTGGACTATCCATTTTCCCTTCCGTCCCCGCAAAGTCCACATTACCGCCCACTAAATCTTCCACACCGTTCTGATCTCTCTGTAGAGTAAAATCAACCGGTAAGAACCTGGCGATATTTTCATCTATGTCCGGTAGATTTATTTCTTCGTAGTCATCGTCGGGAAAGGGAAAATTTTCTTCATCGATCTCAAAGTCGGGGTCTTCGGCAAACTGATCGTCTGAATTGCGTATGACGCGGTGGTCGAGAAGACCTAGGTTCGATCTGGCCATTAAGGCCTTGTAGTGGGCGCGCGCCCTTAGAACGTTCGCGATGGCCTTTGCCCTGTGGGCTTGGAGGCTGGCCATGGCCTTTAGGGCCGCAGGGGAGATAGCGGTCTGCATGGTTTGGATGGCCAGGATGCTGGTGATGATAGCGCCGATGAACAACTTGAAATGTGGGAGAGTGGTGTTAATGGTCGTTAGTTCTCGAGTCGAATTAGAATTTGAACGTAAAAAAAATATTAGTAGACATTTTATTGCATTTTATGACGGGGAAGGGTACCTACGTCAGAGGCGGACTGGCTAGATGAACAGGCCCGGGAAACATCCATCAAGCGGCCCGTTTTTTGAAAGTTTCACAATTTATTTTATTTTAAATAGGCTCTTCGTGAATGATTTATTTGAAATATTTGAAAAAAGTTAGCCATAGATAATTTGATATTGTTTTAAAAATAATTAATCTCACAATTTGTTTGTAGATAAAAATTAAAATCTTAAATTAAAATAATTTAGATTTTTTTTAAAATGGATAAGTGGTAGTTGGAAGGTATAAGAAGTTAAAGCATTATTCTTTTTAATAAATAAATAATCATTAAAATATATATTTTGTATCAATCGAAAATATTGTGTTGTAGAGCTAAGTATAATCTAAAAATTCCAATTTAATATAAAAGGAGATTTTTTAAAAGTGTACTTTTTAAAACTAATTCATTAATTATATCATCTAATGACAAACTATTTAAAATGTCTACATTTAATGCCATTAACATAAAAGTCTCTAGTTTTTCCTGAGTCAGCGAACTTCTCAAACGATTTTTTAAAAACTTCAAAGTGCTAAACGATCTCTCACAAGCTACTTGTGTAAACGATAGAGATAATACGTATTTATATGCTACTGATGCAAAGAGAAATACGTTTGTCAATAGATTGTATCTATTTAAAATCCTGTAACAACATATGATGCAGTTTTTACATGGCTCATGTTTCTTTTTATTTTTTCCTTTATATTTCTGCTGAGTTTCATCAGTTTCATCTTCTGTGATTTTAGTCCAGACGGTATCTGTTTCAAAAAGCCATATTTGGGTGAATCGTATATCCACGGAGATTTTTGGCTTTTTGGCTTTCAAATATCACTAGAAATGAAAATTTTTCTATGCGCATAAAAAAAACGTGGGCTTAACTTTTGGCGGCACAATATGTTAAAAAAATTCGAAAAATGTCATATTTTTCTTCCTATTTAATTATGTATCTTTTCAAGAGTTGATTTTAGGCGAAAATGGAAGAGGAAAAAAATGTTTGTAATTAAATTTTTTACAAAACATGACTAGTTACAAATCGAATGAATCATGATTATTATGGTAAAAATCGAAAAAATCACAAAAATGGGGTTAAAAAACAATACTTTTTAGGGAATTTTTTTGGTGTATTTAAATTGGGTGTAGGACCTTTATACTTGGCTCAAGAAAACTTCATGTTATGTAGAATCATCACACCAAATTTCATCAAAATCGGTTCGATAGATTTTGCATAATAATTTTGCAATCCAGATTTTGAAAAAAAAATTGCAAATTTTCAAAATTTTGCACAGCAAAAACCAAGGCCCTTAGATACTTGAAAATTTAATCACATATAGAAGGGCTCTCAAGCTTTCAAACTTTTTTTGAAAAATTCGAATCCGTCAATTAGGAGAGCTCTGGCGCTTGTTTAAACATTGGTCGAATTTTTGTACTTATAAACAATTAGAACTTTGTGAATATTCAATCAAATCAAATTTTTTAAAGCAGGTTTTAAAAGTTCTTGGAAAGACGCTTCTTTAAAAAAAAACAGATCGATTGATCAATTAGTTACGTAGTTATAGCCGTCATTTACACTAAATGTACTGGGACATCCGGGCTAATTTTTCGAAAAATACCTTTGGTATTCCGAGTACTTACCAGGTCTAAGATTACAATACTTTTCTTCATTGGCAACCTACTTTAAAACGTGTTTAAAGTTATTTATGCAAGCGAGAAATTCAATAAAATCGTACGGGTGGTGGTGGTGGGGGAAGCAGAGAGCGCGGCCGCTTCGGCCTGCTCGAAATTGAATCGGCTATAACTACGTAACTAATTGATCAATCGTTCCTTTTTTTTTTTTTAAAGAAGCGTCTTTCCAAGAACTTTTAAAACCTGCTTTAAAAAATTTGATTTGATTGAATATTCACAAAGTTCTAATTGTTTATAAGTACAAAAATTCGACCAATGTTTAAACAAGCGCCAGAGCTCTCCTAATTGACGGATTCGAATTTTTCAAAAAAAGTTTGAAAGCTTGAGAGCCCTTCTATATGTGATTAAATTTTCAAGTATCTAAGGGCCTTGGTTTTTGCTGTGCAAAATTTTGAAAATTTGCAAATTTTTTTTCAAAATCTGGATTGCAAAATTATTATGCAAAATCTATCGAACCGATTTTGATGAAATTTGGTGTGATAATTCTACGTAACATGAAGTTTTCTTGGCCCAATTTAAATACCCCAAAAAAATTCCCTAAAAAGCATTGTTTTTTAACCCCATTTTTGCGATTTTTTCGATTTTTACCATAATAATCATGATTCATTCGATTTGTAACTAGTCCTGTTTTGTAAAAAAATTAATTACAAACATTTTTTTCCTCTTCCATTTTCGCCTAAAGTCAACTCTTGAAAAGATACATTATTAAATAGGAAGAAAAATATGACATTTTTCGAATTTTTTAAACATATTGTGCTGCTAAAAGTTAAGCCCATGTTTTTTTTATGCGCATAGAAAAATGTTCGTTTCCAGTGATATTTGAAAGCCAAACAGCCAAAAATCTCTGTGGATATACGACTCACCCAAACCAAATCAGATACCGCCTAGTCTATTTCTTCACTTTCACTTTCATCACATTGACGTGTTTCATACTCGTCCAATGGAGTTTGTACAAGTTTTTTCCACTGGTGTGCTAAACTTGTTAATTCATCTCTTAGTTTTTGAGGAGTTATTTCTGATTCATATATGACCCATTTCTCACACAGTTTGTTAAAACCTGGAGCTTTTAAGCCTCAGATCACATGTAATTGTCGGCCAAGGTGAAGTCGACATTTCTTATTTTACTGCCCTAGGTGTGTAATATATACTTTTTTCATTTCTTTCCAAATTTTTTGCTCAAAATTTTTTCCAATTTTTGTTTTTCAATTTTTTTCATATTTTTTTTCAATTTTGTTTTATAATTTTTATTTCAAAAATATATTTCATCCTTCTACAGCGCGGACCGGCCCAAAATGACCGCGGCCCATCGGGAAACCTCCCGAGTTCCCGCATAGCCAATCCGCCTCTGACCTACGTAGAATAATATCAAAAAAGTAACTCGAAAGAAATGACGCTAAGTTGACAAATTGCAAATAAGTGGCAAATTTACTTGCTTTTTCACTTTTTTTACTTTCCATGAAAATCTAGACGACCTTTCGCAAAATTAGTCATTTTATGATGTAGGCAATTAAATTATCTACAATTTAAGGTATATAAAGTCATATTTCACCAATTTGTTAACTGTAAAATAAAGGTTGAACGCGGAAACATCAGTTTTCAAAAATTGCGCATTATACAGTGTGTCTGCGTTTTTTGTAGCAGGACTTTCACAACTTGTACTAAAATTCATTTAAAAAAAAAGTTCATGTAAACATATATGTATAGATCCGTCGTTTTCGATTTACAGAGTGTTCATGTTTAAAATGAGAATTGATTGTTTATTCGTAAAACGAAAACCCCTTTTTAGACTTTGTACCATATTTTTTTCTATTTTTATCAAGCTGGTATCTTGTTGTGACGCCACTGGAGAAAATAGGACAAATTAAATTATGTGAGAAAATGAGTATTACGTATTATTACAAACAAAGTTGCCAAGATTCAACAAAGTCTAAAAAGGGGGTTTCGTTTTACGAATAAAAAATCAATTCTCATTTTAAACTTGAACACTCTGTAAATCGAAAACGACGCATCTATACATATATGTTTACATATTTTTTTTTAAAGGACTTTTAGTACAAGTTGTGAAAGTCCTGCTACAAAAAACGCGGACACCCTTCATTGCAAAAAGCGATGGATGTTGATGAAATTTAGAGAAAAGACGGTTAATCCAAAGACCAACATGTGTGCCAAAGGCCGATTCAATTGCAAATTTTTTGCAACAATTTGTTTAGTTACTAAACGTTAATTTTAGAATATAATATCGTAGATTTAGGTTCTAACTGATCTAAAGGAACGTATCGAAAAAAAGAAATTTCAAAAAGTTGAAATAAAGTAGCCCTTTACAACTAACGAAGTAGGACGTGCAAAACAGCATTATAAACAAATTGTCTCAGGGTCAGGCAAAAGCCGCTCGGGAATTCGCTCTAATTACTTTAAATAGAGCTTATTTTTACGGTAATTTTTTGAAAACAGAGAAATCACCTACGTATCTTTGTTACCAAGAAGTTTTTTTTATAACGTTATTTGTTAATTAACTATTGGACATATCTGTCCGGTACAAGGGCGTCACATTCTAGCAGCTGCCCCTCTCCTAAAAATTCGAAAAAAGTACAAACATATTCTTAGGCTAAGAAAATATTAGATTTAAAATTTTTAATAAAATATTTTATTTACTTTTGAAAATTAATACATTATATTTTTTTCTCCAAATAACAATAATGTTTATTACTACTCAGATATTTGGAATTAATAAAAAAATTAAACATTGCAATTATCAAAAAAAAATTCAAAATAAAGCAATAATTCTTTTTAAGGACAATATTGGTATAGTTTTACAATTTAATTTTGGCTTGGATTATGTCGATGTTATTTAGAGAACTAAATAAAGGAGGATGTTCTAGCAAACCTCACTATTTTAGCAATAACTTGAAAACGAAAAAAGATATCGACCTCCGGTTTGTGTATTTGTTTTCCATAATGAATGGTCTATCAAGCCATGATAAAAAACCTACATCGTTGCATTTAATTTTTTTAGTAAACGGAGACAATTACAAAACTTTCCTCATTAACGTCTACCGTTGCACAGGAAAATAATATTTTTATTCCTATATCATAAAAATAAATTTTGTTAATAGTTCTATAAAATGAGCCATCGTTTATTGAAATCGATTAAGGCATTTAGAAGTTATGACAATTTAAAAATTTCAGGATAGCGTGCTAATAACAAAAAAAAAGTTCAAACAAAACTTGTGAAGGGTTTAACAGTGTATCTAAAAAATGTATTTTCAACTTAGGTTAAATAAGCAAAATTTCGAAAAACCGACAATTTTCTGTAACACTATAGCAGTTGCGCCCCCTAGCGGTTAAGTTACAAACTTGAAAATATTTTAAATCAATTTCTTTTGGTCGTATTTGTTAATAGATTTTTTACCCCATAATTGTAGCACGTCTAGTTTCCTATATACAGCCGCTCGATACCGTTAATGGATCACCCTGTATATGTAACGCACCAATTTTATATACGGGGAATGAAAAACGTTTTTAATTTTGTGGGTTACCCATAGGTTTAAGAAATTTATATTTTATTTCTTTAATTGCCTCTAAAATCCCGGTCCGATACGACCAATAGTTAATTAACAATTAACAATAGCTGTATTTGTTTTACACACTTGGTCACTTTGGTTAATTTACTTTCAGTAGAGTTCCGATCAAGTTCGTTTTTTTAAACAAGTGAACAAACCAAAATATGACCAAAATCATTTTCCTCTTTCCGATCTAACCTAGCCTAATACTATCGTGGTTAGTAAGTGAACAAGATAATCGAACAAAACATAATAATCATAAATCTAAATAATAAAAATAAGCCGTTGGCCGTTGATAATGGATATGGATTTATCCGAAGAAGATATGTTGATTGTAAGTATGTCGGGCATAGTATGATTGACAACAACAACCTAATTAAACTGAAATTGAACCGACGTTAAAAGTCAAAATTTAAAATGGAGTAGATGTGTATTTTGTTTAACCTAAAGTTAGTTCAAATCACTGTCACTTCTAGTTTGGTCAATTTGACCAAGCTAAACAACCAAGTGATAAAACAAGTACAGCTATTATATAAAAAAGTTATCTTGGAAACAAAGAGGCGTAGGCGATTTATATATATTTTTTAATTACCGTAAAATAAGTAAAAAGAGCGAATTCCCGAGCGGCTTTTGCCTGACCCTGGGACAATTTATTTATAACGCTGTTGTGCGCGTCCTAATTTCTTAGTTGTAAAGGACAACTTAATTTCAACTTTTCGAAATGTTTCTTCGATACCTTTCTTTGGATCAATTAGAACCTATATCTGCTATATTAACTTTAAACGAAATTAATTAATAAATAACTGGAGCAACAATTTCACGGTTATTGAATCGGCGTTTGGCACACATGTAGGCCATTGGATTGGCCGTCTTTTCCATAAATTTCATCACTATCCATCGCTTTTTGCAATAATAATGCGCAATTTTCGAAAACTGATATTTCCGCGCTCGACCTTTATTTTACAGTTAACAAATTAGTGAAAAATGACTCTAGGTATCTTAAATTGTAGGTAATTTAATTACCTACAACATAAAATAACTAATATTCCGATTATAATCTAATTCGATTGGAGTAATACGGTATCAGAAAATGTCAACTTGTTTCGTATAAATTGAAAGAAGCCGATTGGTTTTGTATGCATAAGAGACGAAATTATATGCTGCAGTATTTTTTTATCAAATAAGTATAAGTCAACGTCTCTTTATTTGTGTAACTAATAAGATTAAATATTGAACAGATGTTCGTACATTAAGATATCAACGACTTATTTGACCTTCAATATACGAAAAGGGTAATATTTAGGAGGAGCTCTACTTATAAAACTACGATATACATATATGTCTATATATTTGTATTATGTGTATATGTGATGCCATTTTTTTCCGAATAAGCTCAGAGACTTGATGTTTTTTTAATAGTTTTCGTTTTGCTATTTGATAAAATTGCAATTTTTATAGAAAGTATGTTGTTTATAGGACAAATAATTTAATTCGTACCAAAAAATAACTCAAAGATTTTATGACTACAATCACCAACTAAAATTTCAGTCCATGCAAAATTTCTGCCTTTGAATCTTGTAAAAAGAACTTGTAATACCAGAAGAAATAAATGTTTCCATTTTTTTCTGAACTTTAAAAGACAACCTTCATTAAAATGACTGAATTTATTCTTAAAATTGAATATTGTGATTAAAAAAGTACCTATATTTAACAAAGTAAATACCAAATAATAATTCTACAATGTGCTTTAACACGGAACAGAAATAGGAACACTTCTTTCCCAAGTAAATAGTTGTAAATTCATTTATAAGACCCAAAGCCTGGACTTAAAAGCTGAGAATTTTATCTACAACTTGTAAAAAAATCGTCGGTCAGGCAACAGAAAAATATGTCGCTCAATAAATTTACTCGGAATTTTGCTTGTATCGAATTTTAAGTCGGTGAGTGTATTAAGCGAAATTTTGCCGCATTTCTTCATATTACAAAATAATTCTTCCACTTACCATTCTAAATTCCACAATAACTACAACTAAAATTAAAGTCTTTTTAGTGTGGCACTGAAAAAATTAATGAGTATACATTTGACTTTTTAGAACATAATGCTTTTGCTTACCGGGCATTTTTGATGTAATATTGGTACATACTTTGTTTATAAACAATTATTCTACAGACCCAATTACTCAGTATTGATATTATTTCTCTCTGTAACAACCACACATTTGTTTGCAAAATAACTTATGCAAATATTTGTCAACCAATTTTTTCGTTCCTCTCTCTCTTCAAATGCTATGTAGATCGTAGTGTGTCATTTAATAATTTTTATTTTTTAATTTACCCAATGTGTATGCATATTTTGTTTTTATTTGGTCATTTTCTCTCGAAACAAAGATACTGTAGAATTCTTATTTTATTTGATATTCACAGTTTTTTTTTAAACGTTGTGACAGTCTTGCCAAATTAAACAGCAACAAAATATAATTTATTCTTTTTATGCTTAAATTTTTATTTTTTATCAAACTTTCTAAAAAAAACATTAACTTTTCTCAAATTTCGGGTGTATAAAAATCAGAAATGCAGTGTTTATTACTTTTTATCTTTTTGTAATAAAAAAATAATTTTTGAAATACTTATCTCAAACAATATAAGTTTTACAACCTTGAACCCATTTTATTGCAGACACACTGTATATGTGTACTAAAAAACCACGAATTTTTAAAACATTTATTGAAAAATACAATAGGTACTTACATAAAACTGACATCAGCATCTCAAGTTCATATTTTTACATTAAAATTACAATAACGTTTATTATTTACATTAAAATTATACATATTTTTTTATATATATATATTATAATCTACAAAGATGAAAGGTATTATTCCCGAAAACAAAACTAACAATCCTTGCGGTTAACCAGCGTGTGTGAGTAGATGAGAAAGATAGATACACGTTATACGATTTTTACAAAAGAAAAAAACAAATATATTTACAAAATTATTTCTTGATAAAAAATCCATCAACTAAACCCAAAAAATGCGTCTTCATTAAGCGAAATCCGAAACAATCACACATTGCTCCCTCCGAAACATGCCGGAGGACATTTTTTTTTTTATTGATTATTGAAAACATCCATCGAAATACCAAAAAAACGGCTACTAGGCTCTAGGTTCTTCAGTACAGTCCCAGTTGATTCGAGGCTTCTAGAAATCAGTATGATCTGGACCTAAAAGAACCAGAGAAGAAATTAATTCAGAAAAATAAAAACTCACTAAAGACTGTTTGTTTATTTTCGCGGCGGTATTCGAAATACACAGGGTGTCCCGAATTGCATAAGCCGAACTTTTCTGGTGATTCAACTCAAAATAAAAGAAAGTCCACTTAAATATGGGTCGAGAAATGCACAGAGAAAATTATTCCAGTAGAGACATTATGACATTATGCATTTCTTGACCTATACTTTCAAAAACATTTTTTATATTTTGAGGCGTTGTTTCACCAGGTAAACTTTGGATTGTGCAATTCGAAACATCCCCTATAAAATTAAAACGAAACTTGCAAAGTCTTTAAACCGCTACAGAATTTGATATAAGGCCATAGTACAGAAAGTATGACGTCACAATAGTGGTTTGGACTAGAAAGACAGGGATTTTTTCCTCTAGTTGCCCTTTGGAAATAAATTTAAAATTATATATTCCTATGAAACTAATTTAAAACAAAATGATACATGAAAACAGGTAAATGTCGAGTATATAGACCAACAGCACAGCCTACACACGACAATGACAATAACATGTTTGAGCTGTGGTGGTGGCAAAAAGAGTTCTATTTGCATTCTTGATAAAGTCACTCGCCAACGACAACTAGAATTACTCAAAAAACCAGTTACTGTGTTAAAATGGAGAGAGAGGGAGAAAACCACGCCATGCGACATTCAAACGTTCCTACGTGTATTAATGAGAAAACTTGTATTAGTTGTCACACCAATGTTGTTAAAAAAATCTCTTGAGTAGCAAACTACACCTTTCATTAGACAATTTAGAATTAATTTGTTAAGAACGAGTAAGTCACTATAAAACAAAAACAAAGCGGTCGTTAAGGACATTGTTAATTCTCATTAATGTACCGGACATCTAGGCGAGATATAGGTTATGTTGTCAATGAAACCGGACCAACGATAGTGACTTTATTGCCAAATGCAAATAAAACGGTAGTTGTAATAACAATAATATGTCTACCCTCCGCTGTAACGGCAGATTGGCCCTTGTATGGGAGTGGGGAAGGCATATTATTATTATGCGTGCCGCTAGGAACGACTTTTGATGATAATGATTTGGAAGATTGTTTTCAAGGTGGAGTTTTGCTCCAAAAGAGACCAGATTTATATATTAGCTGGATTATATACATCTATGAATATTTTTGCAACACATTTCAGATGAAATGCTCATTATTGATAATAGTTTACCATGAAATTATACAAAATGTATATTACAGTCTATGATACATAAATACATTGTAAGAAAAAACTACAAATAAGTAATTGTTTATTAAATTCATTACAGTTTTTCTGGTTTATTCGGTTTTTATAGAACCAAGGATAGTATCCATAGATGGTATAACAGCCAACGTGGTTTAAAGCCTACCAAAAAAAAAGAAAAAAATACAAAAAAAAACGCTACAAAACGTGATCAATTTCAGAGCAGTGAATCAATTCCAATAATTGTACCTCAAATGATAACCGGGATCCGATAAATTAAACAATTTTCGCAAATTTCTCTCGTTGGTTCGTTTCAAGAGGCGCTCGTGACTTCATTCGATTCTAGGGGATTCTCGGGAGTGGGGGAGGAGGCGTCAGAGCTTTCCAGGAGTTTTAGTAATTTTTTATGGATGTTCTTCGACGATAACACCCTAGGACACTTCGCCAACAGCCCCGCGATAGTTCCCGTCTTACTTAGACTCGAATGCTCTTGCAGAAGTTTGAATGCTTTCGACGGCAATATGTCGTAGTTTTCGTCGTAGATCCGCTCTGCCTCGCTCCAAGTCTCGTAGTACTGCTTGTACTCGTCGTAGTTCCCGTTGAACTCCTGAGGCGTCTGCGCGGCCGTCGAACTCCCGGTGCTCTCCCTCAGAGGCGATAAAAAGCTGCTGCAGTCCTCCGAGGAGCCGTCGAATCCCTCCAGGTCCTCCTGAAGGATTCTAGCTGCGGCTGCGAATAATTTCTCTTTGGGCATGTTCCTGAACATTTGCCCCTTCTTGCGCTTTAGTAAACTTTGGACCAGTTCGTTGACCAGCTTCTCGTTAACCGGCGAACCTGGTGAAGTTATGCCACTGGAACACAAACTGTCCGTTTCGTTTGTGTTTAACGGCAGGCTCAGCTTGTCTCTTCTAGGAGGTTCCGTATTTGGTGTGCCATTCTTGCGTATAGTCAGATTATTAAATTTGTCACTGCTTGAATTCGTAGCAGTTTCTTCTTCTTTTTGTTCTTCCTCCTCGTCCTCCTCCTCGTCTTCTTCGTTTTCGCATTCGTCTTGTAATAATTTGAATAACCTAGAGTGTGTAGCCGCGCGTTGGTATCTCGTCAGTTTTTTGAGTTCTGGAAATTCTTCGGTGTCGGATATGTGTCTACTCATATCGGACGTCACCCCTGAATCTCCTTCTTCCTCCTCACTGTATTCCTCGAAGGATTTCAGGCTGCTCTTCGTGGACGTGGTCTTGCTACGGTTTTGGCTAGTAGTCTCAATGGCTGTTATTTTGTCTTTGACTGAAGCTTTCATTTCTTGCTCTTGCTGCTGTTGCAGTTTACTTTGTTTTTGTCTGATTGTTTCCTTCAAAGCCTGAATACGTTGCTGAATAGCTTTTTTTTGTGCCTCTATTTCTTGATTATTGTTTAAGTCGTTTTCCTTTTGTTCGTGATCTTCGCTTTCATCTTCTGACGAATCTGTCTCTTCGGAAGAATCCTCGCTTTCTTCGGCTTCTTTGTTGGTGTAACTTTCTTCTGTTGATTTACTTAATTCTGGAGTATCAGAGTCTTCTTCTGTTTCTATATTAGTTGCTTCTATAGATGAAGTGTCTTGGTTCACTGACGCAGTTTCTTTTCTTTCACTTTCTTCAGACCAGCTCTTACTATAGCTATAATTGTTATAGCTAGCAGAACTATTCTTTTTAGATCTAGGTACAACTTCATTATCTTCACTTTTCAGTGTACCCCAGAAATCTGCATTACTTTCCGCAGAATTATTTATAGCAGTTTTCGTTGTTTTATCTTCGTTATTTGATTTAGATGCTTCTTTATTCATTGGGCGGTCGTCAGTTTTGGGATTAATATTAGAAACTTTTCCTTTACTGCTAGCCTTTTGATTTCCATTTGTAGATTTATTATTGTCTACAACTTTTCTAGGTAAATGGATATTCCAGAGACCAGATTCTTTTTGTATCTGTTCTAATCTGGCAACAAAACTTTCCATTTCTATTAGTTTGCCTGTATTTACTTCCTCTTCAAATTCATCAATTTTATCATAAACACTTTTTGCTTTGGCATAATTATTTTTTGGTTTTATCTCTTCCTCAAGTTTTTGGGAAGCAGTAGGTTCTTGTTCTGTCGAGGAAGTAACAGTTTGTAATTTTTCTTTTTTCTCATCTGCTTTGCCAGTTTTTCCTGTATCACTTTCACTTCTAGGAGATTTGACAGGTTTAATATCTTCTAAGTTATGGCATGGAACGTGTTCATTTGCAGTATTTCCTTTTTTCAATATAATAGGTTTAGGTGCTGGCAGATCGTCTTCTTTGCCTATAATACCCCACCAATCCTCACTTTCATCACTTTCTTTACCTTCTTCTTCGTCATGGTAATGACGTTGAGCAACTGGATCTTCAATATCATCTTCTTCATATTCTTCAATAGTAATCCCAACTGGTTCCCCTTTCTTCAAGTTTTCCTCGAATGTTTTGATTTCTCTGTCGCCGATGCTGACCACAGCTTTGATTTCTTCTTTTTCTTCCTCGGTGACGCTAACGCAAAATTTGAATGGTTTATTTGCATTCATGATGTTTGGGCTTGTGTCCTCGTCGTCACTTCTTTCCGCTATAGTGGTGGAATCGCTCATAGCACTAGCAGATCTCATTCTGGAATCAGTCCTTTCGCTTTCTTCATAAATAACGCTAAGTTGATGTGGATAGGAATCATCGTCGACGATGTATACTGAATTCTCTTCATCTATTTCTTCGTTTCCATCTTCAGTGAACTCTTCAATGCCTACTTCCTCGTCCGAACAGTGAGAGTCATCTTCATCTGCGTACAACAGGATATTATTCACAGACCTAATCGACTTCAGAGGGTTGCTTGCGTTATTTCTGTTATTATCCTCCTCTGTTTCTGTATCGGAATCGGATTCAGATGTATCATCCACTTCTACTTCAGGTTCTGGTTTTGGATTTTCTACCTCTACTTTTTTGTTTACTACTGTCTCCTTAACATTAAGAGTTGGCGTAACGACTATTTTTGGGGTGGCTGCTCGTAAACTACCACTGAAACTATTTCTTCTTCTGCTTCTTTGGCTATTATAGTAACTCATTTCATCTGTGGACGAGTATCCAGCAAAATCGTCTGTGTCACTATTTGGTCCATAGTATGGATAAGGTGGGTACATCGGGGGATAAGCGTAATAGTAAGAGTAGTAGTACGGGTCATAGTAAGGAGGATATTGAGGGTATCCTTGAGCTTCTTCTCCCCAAAAAGGTAGAGGGGTAGATCTTGGATTAGTGGCAGTTTCAGCATCGCTTTCGCCTTCTGTTGTGGACGCGCGCCTGGGTGGGGGATAGGGGTACGGTGGCATGTAGTTCCAAAAAGGCACCGGAGTGTGTCTTGGAGTAGGAGTTGGTGTTTGTCTGGGAGTCGTTCTGGCGCTTGTGTCTGTGGAATCGTCCTTGGAAAGCCCTGTTTGGGGTTCTTGGTAATAGTACTGGTAATAGTCGTGCCAATAGGGGGGAGGAGGATAGGGGGGGTAGTTAGGGTCATAGCCCCATTGCTCGTAAGGGGTAGCTTCGTATTGCTCGTCGGTGTTGGCTATAACAGAATTAACAATTTCGATTTTAAGATGATTTCATTGAATAAAAAATAGGTAGGCTGGATTGGTTTGTCGTTTATTAAACATTTTAAGGGTAAAATATGAACGAATATAATGGAGAAGTCATAAGTAGTTAGTTCTGAATGTATGGACGGGTATGATCATGCGACCACTCAATATTATTCAATTTTGAAAAATAATGGGAAGGTAAACTGAGTATATTTGTTCAAAAATTTGTCGGAATGTACTCTCTGAAGTTGCTGATAGACATACCACAATTATCTGGTGCAGTCATAGCTTGCAACATTTTGAAGGATCTACTGGGTATTGAACTTCCAGTGTACTTCTTAGGTTCTGGCACTACTTGTTCGCTAGGGTGGACATATGGTTGTGGTGGATCATCATCTAAAACAAACGAAACATTAATGTAAGTTCAACCAAGTGATCACGTTGCTACTTACTTTCTATTTGTACCGGTATGGTCCTAACCTGGGGTCCCTTTCTTTGTGGTTGCGGACCGCTTGGTACTAAAAAAACAAAACAAAAAATATGTAGGACATTGGATTTTCAATCGTTTTTCGAACCAGTTTGTTAGTATTAAGAAGAATAGTGTTATTAGAATAATTTCGCTTATAGGACAAATGGAAAACAAAACGCTATTATAGTTCTGATGCAAGTTGTCTACTAAAAACGATGCTTCACAAAAACGTTTCGTACCGGTTTGCTTAGCGCATTGATCGGGGCCAGGCGACCCTTCTGTCATATTTTGCAACAATTTAAACGCCTTTGATGGAATAGCTGCGCCACGATATCTAGGATCAACTTCTCTCTGATTGTTATCGTCGTCTGCGGCTAGTCGCAACAGAAAGAAAACGTTAATTTTGTCTAAACGTTTCCACAATATGGCAAGAAAACTACCACTGTTATCGCAAATCTGTATGAAGGGAAATGATGACAAACTCTGCAATACTGAAAGTACGGTCTAAGGAAAAATGATTGAAATAGTTTAATGTTGCCATGTTAGAGTGTGGTGGATAAATATAAAGTGATATTGCGTTATATCGATATTAATCGGAAGAAATGAAGACAAGTCAAGGTAAAGAAAAGGTTTCCCTCCACCAAAAATATACAAAAAAATATATACCACTCTCGTCTAATATTCTAAAAACTTTAGAAGGAATATGACCACCTCTGTATCTCGGGTTTTCTTCGTCATGGTAATGAATTTCTAAAATAGTAAAACATAAAAGCATTTTGGCTAAGAACATCTATGACCTATTTTTTTTTGGTTTGGTAAAGGATTTTAGTTCTTACCTTGCTTAAACTTATTCATCAGATTCTGATCACCCTCGTTCAATTTCATTCTCCTAATTTGATCAGCAGGTGGTTGTTGGAAGTTTTGAGGATACCTAGGTCCATGTTCTGTGATCGGAGCATTCTCGTCTTCCTCGTCGTCATCGGTCTGAGTTATCTTCTGGATGATTTTGAACGAATTCGACTGTGTAGGATTATTGCTCCAACTTTGTTGTCTATTTAAGGATCTACGAGTTAACGATTTATTGTTTAGTAGGTAATGACAACAACCAGCTTAATTTACCTGTTACCGCCTGGTGTTGGGGGACTCTGGGATCCTTGGTTTGTCCCCTCTACAGCTATAGGTATTACCCTAGCTCCTTGATTATCAACCTTGTATGGTGGTGCTATCTGTTGCTGCCACTGTTGCTGCTGCTCTTGTTGCTGGGGAGGCGCTCTCGGCCCAGGATGTTGCAGTACAACCGGTTGTGTTATATAGACAGCTTCCGTCTTCGCTTCTGGTTCTTGCTGTTGCGGCGGCTGTTGGTATGGTGCAGGACCGCCAGTGTTTGTGCGAATTATTATGCGGACTGGTACTCCCGCTGGTTGCTGAATTTGTTGTGGTTGTTGGTTGTATTGAGGCTGTTGATTGTATTGCGGTTGCTGGTTAAATTGTTGAGGGGGCTGTTGTTGTTGACGTTGCTGAGGCCATCTCTGTTGCTGTTGTTGAGTGGGTGGAGGTTGAGTCTGTTGTACTTCCTACACAATTACATACATTTTATTAAATTAAATACCATTGCATTATTTTGTATTTTGTATCACCTGAGTAATCGGTCTTTCCTCGTTCCTCTTGGCCCATGGAGGAATCTCCTCTTGTTGAGGCTTTTTGGCTTGCCAAGGTCTAGGTGCCTCCTTAAGAGGCGGTGTTTGTAACCCTGGGCTATCCGTACTCCTCTCAGGTGGACTTGGAGGTGAGACCACGCGTTTTTGCGGCTGGGCTTGGGCTTGTTGATTGGTCGGAGGGATATACAGTGACCCTAAGTGGGCTGTGCTCGTCTTTACCTCCGGTTGGGCGTTATTTTGCCGTGGTATGGTTGGCTGCCTTTCTATCACTGGTGGTTGGTACCTAGGCGATTCTTTCGTGGCTTCTGGGGATCGCTGTTGAGACGGTGGTGGTTGGTACTGTTGTTGGGGTTGTGGGGGTTGGTATTGCTGCCTAGGCTGTTGGTACTGCTGCGGCTGAGGTGGCGGTGGTTGATATTGTTGTGGTACAGGTGAGATTGGAGCACCCCGTTCGACTACTGGCGGTTGATACCTGGTGAAAAGTTAGTATTGTATCTTTAGATATGCTTTTGAGAAGGAGAATGTAATCTACTTACCTTTGTTGCTGCTGCTCGTATTGTGGTTGGGACCTCTGCCCTGAAGGTGGCGTGCCGGGGACAGGTGCGGCTTTTCCTTCCTGGGAGAATAGCTCATCCACTATGCTCTTCCTCGGCGCCGGACCACCTGTCTTCCTCAACATGGCCATAGGGTTGTCGGGTATAATCTTCGTCATATCCGGCCTCTCCAAGACCTGGTTATCCGCTGTCATCACCTTCTGCGTGGGCAAGGGACCGGACGGAGGTGGTGGTGGAGGGGGAGCGTTAAAAGGCGGTGGTGGGGGAGGAGCTCCACCCCTTGACATGGGTGGTGGAGGCGGTGGTCCTGAGGGAAAGACTTGTACCTGGGGTTGAGGACGCATGGCGACTTGCACTGAGGGAGGAAGGTTGGCTAGGTTCTGGGGTGGAGGAAGTTGGGGTTTGGGGATATCTCCAGCGCCTGCTAAATTAGCGTTGCGCTCTATCCGCCTTTGCATGCGGGGCGACCTCACTTCCGACAGGTCGATGCCTCCGGGGGTGTAAGTGAAGGGTTTTTTATCCTTGGTCATCATGGCGTTTTGTACGCACTGTGGGGGATCCATGGCTCTGATTTGCGTCTGAAATAAGAGTCTTTGTATGAGAGGTTTCAACAGCTATCTGTAACGAACTTAGAATATATAAAAAGTCGTTGCGTCCTTTCTCATAATGGGGATATTATTTTATAACAAAAGAATGATTAATAAGACGCTTACATTACATACATTGCTGTTTAGGTGTAAAATGGTTCTTATTAGTGTGGTATAAGAAAAGAGTTCTATGTTGAAGTGTGGAATAAAATTACCCACAAAGTAGTTCTTTCTACTCATTATTTAATGAAGTCATGCTTGATTTGCTTATTTAAACTTTTAAATTTATAAAATCGCGAGTCATGAAGAAACAACACATCTCATGTATTTCGAGCTGCATACTTGTTAAATCCCACCTAACAATATATTCTATTTTATTAGCATACCAGATTTATAAACTATAATTTAGTAATTTATGCCGTTGATCGCTGTGGATAAAAGCGCTTTTAACTTTTTTTTTACTGCCGTTCCTGAATATGAAATGTTAGAGGTTAACTGCATGTCTAGACAATATATAACAATATATACGACATTAAACAAAACATATACGTATAAAGGAAAATGTATTCAAATGGTCGCTTTGTGTAAATAGTTTTCTTGAATCGTATACAACGACAGTTTACTTGAAATATGGCATTATTAGGTGCATAAGAATGATTTGTTCTCGAATCTTGAGCTTGAAGTTTGTATATTTGTAAGTTAGAAAAGAGAAACATGTATTACTAAATTTTTTTGTTGAAATTTTGCGCTTGCGACAAAAACATATTTTTTGCTTTTTCCAATCGGGAACCGGAACTGTGTGAATCTTCTTTTGTCATGTACCTATACGGTTTCGCCGGGAATATTGTTGTTACCGGGCTGATCTTGCACATTCCATCGAGAGGCATTAGCCAGCGAGTATGCAAGCGCGCATAAATAACCGCGGTTCGAACGATAGTCGATTGTTATTTTAATAAAGCGTGCCGATATGTAGAAACAAGTTACGGTCTACGGTTTTGCCAGCAAAACGGAATCGGGCGCTAATGCGTGCAGTAGCGTAGTTCGAGTATTTCCTAGGGGGGTGGGATCTGATTGAAATTTCAATCGATTTGCAGAATCCTTTTTTTAACTGTACAGGCTACTTCGATTGAAAATTTAGGCTTTGGGGTTTTCGAGGGCGCTCACTTTTAATAGAATAATTGTTGTAGCACTTCCGGTCATACCGGAAGTAGCTGTCAACGTCGTTATTTTAAATGGAACACTCTATATTTGATTGCATTATCGATAAAGGTAAATTAAAAATAAGTAAAATATGTTGAAGGCTCCCTGTACGTAATTCTAACCGTTTTCGACATTTTATACAAATTTTGACAGATGCAAGCGTTTCGAAAATTCCTTATACAGGGTCGGAAAGTCCCCATGGTTCATCGGCCGTTATGTGAGTGCGATAAAGTAAGTCATAGAAATCCATGCGATAGAGAAGGATGGCTATAATCATAGACACCGCCCGTTTCGCCCTTCCACAAATAAGATCCACTTCCACTTGTAATTCAGCGACCGGTGGTCATCTTTGTTTTTGTCGTTTACCTTTTCTGTAATAGATGTCACTACTTATACAATTCCGACTTCGTATTTCGATATGTTAATACAAATTTATTTTATGTCCATGGGACATTCACCATGAGTCAGAATTATTAGCAGCATTTATATGATTTGGTATTTTGCAACATTGAGGAATTGGACACGAATGAAACTTGGCTAGCTACGTATTATAACAGCATTCTTTGTAGAACATTGAGATATTTTATATATTTTTTTATAATTTCATTAGTTGCATCTTTTAAACACTGAGGGAATATATTTACAAAAAATAATAATATGTATTTTCTTCCAAGGGAATGCTATTATTAGTAACTGAAAATACAATAAAGAGCAAATAATTAAGAAAACAATGAAATGTAAAGTAATCAAAATTTTAAATTATAATATTCTTTCTTCTTTCAACTTCATTCCAAATATCATAAAATTATCTAATAAATTATTAGTTATTTGCAATTCATTATGTTAACTATTCTTTAAAAATCTGTCAGGACAACATTAAAAATTAGAGAATAATTCCAAGAAAACTAACCGAAATTATTTTATTAATTGGTCTATTTCAGTTGCAAAATAATGCCAAAGCATAGAAATTCAGGTAATAACTCTAATTTTAGGTGAATGATCCATGGATATAAAATAAAATAAACTTAAAATACGTGATAATTGTAGAATGCTATAAACGACAGTACCGATATTTGTCTTTCAAGGCACATTTGATTATTATATTTTTAAATATTCTTGAGAATGAAAGAAAACCGCAAATATCTCAGAAAATCGAAAGTTTCTATAATATGGTGCAAAAAATACAGAGGGTTCCATTTGAATTTAAAAAGTTTTGCCGGTTTAAGTTTTCAAAATGTAACGTTTAAAATAGAATACTATAATTTTCTTCAGGTAATTTTGATAGTGGAAAGTAGTGCATCTTATGTTTCTTTGTGTCTTCCGAAAACCAAGTGAAATCTTCCAGTACAATGAAAGATATAAGGAATTTTCGAAACGCTTGCATCTGTCAAAATTTTTATAAAATGACGATTCTCTCGAAAACGGTTAGATTTAGGTACATGAAAGCCTCATCACTTTTGACTTAATTTTAATTTATCTTGTCGATAATGTAATAATATATAGGGTGTTCTATTTGAGAGCACCGCCCGAAAATCCCAGGTCCCAAATTTTCAAAATTCAAATCGATGTGGTCTTTGAAATATTCTAATGATCCGTTACTATAAGACCGCCTATTATTATTGTTTTTTAACAGACACAATACAGTGTTTCCAGTGATGGACTGTGTTGACATAAAGTTAACTGTTAGAAACATTTCGTAATACAACTTTTCGATATGATATACGAAAAATTGAATTGAATTAGAATCAAGAATGTGGTAGAGATGTTTTAAAATCTTATGAGCTTTGACCTTCATATGCGCAGAAACATAATTCCGACCGTCGCCTAAATTATTCTACGTCCTAAAAACATTACACCTATTATTTACAGTCTCTCTCGAGCTCTAGCGTAAACAAGCCTTTGATCCGATTACAAATATCATAATAAAATGCCCTATTCTTTATTATTTTAATTTAAACAATAAAAATATATATAACGAACGTTCGCCAGTTGACTTTATTGATGCCCGAGCGCCTTAGTTCATTTCTAGTTGTAATGAGGCACGTGTTCTAATTCTGAGTCAATGTTTTCACAACGTGCTTATTAGAAGAATTATGGGGATACGCCACGCCTTTCGCGCATTTCGCGGCTCATGAGATATTAAAAGATCTCTATAATCTGATTACTACTGATTAATGACAGTATAAAGTATAGTAGAATCCTATTTTGGTCAGTAAAGAAGATATTCCTTAAAAGAAATTTAAAAAATTGCCAATATATCATCAAAAATCATCGGTTTCGCCTAAGTTGTCGAAAAAAACAATATCTATATAAACATCGCTAGTTAAAGAAAAGAAAGAAAGCTAATATTTTATGCTAGTATCCATAAAACACATCTTTAGCGTTTATAAAAATGTTGGATTAACATTCCTCTCCAGAATGTCGCAATTATTTGTGCAGGAGCATGACTATCTAACGAAGTTGATCGTAATGATAAATTGAAGCCTGCGTTTCCTCCAGCATGGAAACTTAGTTGCGCTAATGGTGCCGGTCCTGATAGCAACAAGGCGCCACTTCTGTCTCTGACTCACTCCTAGCTAGTGAAAAGCGTGGGCAACATTATTTACACTGTAAAAAAACTCACAGAATCCGAGTTATCTAGGGTCCTTGACCAGCGAAATTATTGTAAAGTTCTAAATTTATGCAACGATCGGTATGCCCGCCTAATTTTCCGTATTCCTTCGCCAGTTGCGCAGTTTTCGGCATGACAGCGTGATTTAGGTGGCTGGGAAAAACAATCGCCGATGCTCATGGGCGGGGTTGCCAGATTGGGCGGAATCCTGTCATTTGGGCTATTTCTCAAAGCATTTTGGCGTCCCAATTTCTCATTAGGAGACTGGCGCCTGATTTGGGCCACGTCTCAGCATATCCTGTATATGTGTTTTTTATTTATGTACAAATCCATACAACCTTTATTATTCAAGATAATCGACTGAACTTTTTTTTATTTTAAAGGGCATTACAAACTGCTTCTCTTGAACCTACTAGCGTTTTTAAGACGGAAATCCAGGGCCAGGGCCTGCTACGATTTTTCTTGTACTCCCAAATTTCAATAAGTATAACCATTTAGCGATTTTTTTATTTAAAATGATAACATGATAATGTTAATCAGAACCTTTCAAAACGTGGAAACATGTAACATTTGAACAAAAAATATATAGCTGATGGAGTTTAGATTTTTTAAAGATTTCCGAAATACAGCCTTTATGTCTCGATAAAATAAGGATATTTATATTTGTTTCGTTTTTGCTTATTTTATTTAGATTATTTACTTAGTTTTTTTATATACTCTGTTTCTAAATATTATTATTACGCCTAAGAATCTCTACTTTATACAGGGTAATCCACAACTTATCCAAAAAAATTTGGGAATAGATGCGGCATGAGAAATGGAGTTAATAACGTAAAAAAAAAATTGTAAAATCCTTATAGTTTCCGAGAAAAAAATTATTGAAGTTATAGTACATTCAACCACTACATAGCCGGACAACTGTAGTCTCTAGCGTCATTCGCAATACGCGTGGAGAGCCATGTGACTCCTAATACTGAAATCTGTCGTTACGGTAGTTTTTACCTGTTATCTGTGGTGTTTACACAGTTTTTAGTAGTTAGTGTCAAAAATGGTTTGCGTGTATAGCAACTCAGAGTTGATGGATATCGTTTTAATTTATGGTGAAGCAAGACAACATATGTATTAGTTCGTAGACACTGAGTAAGACGGAAGCAAGACAT